>NC_134488.1:109561181-109911181 GCF_040206685.1 Ascaphus truei | reverse complement strand
ACAGAATGCCCAGTAAATATCACACGTGCTGGAATCCAGAATGTGCCCTATGCTAATCTTGCAGATACTTCTACCGTTAGGACCACAGAGAAGTCTTCTCATACACAAGTGCTCTCCCTATATCAGGAGTGGGCAACTCCTATCCTCGAGAGCCACCGACAGGTCAGGTTTTCAGGATATCCCTGCTTCAGCACAGGTGGCTCAGTCAAAGTCAAAGACTGAGCCACTGATTGAGCCACCTGTGCTGAAGCAGGGATATCCTGAAAACCTGACCTGTTGGTGGCCCTCGAGGACTGGCGATGGCCACCCCTGTTTTTTCTTGACGGTCTTATGAAAAATGCCATGCAAAACTTTTACCTTAACGCAGAATTCTACATTTCTTCCAGAAAAGACCCCAGAACCATGGGCTCCTGGGGGATAGTGTAAGTTTGTAAAACTGCCCTTACCGCCCAAGAGTATACGGTGCACTCGTTCCTGTCCACTAGGATATCCCCTTCATATGGGCCAAAGATGCAGCCACGTGGAATGACAGGGATAGTACACCAAATTCCAAACCCTCCTTGAGACCTTTCTTTGACCACCAGCCCCTCTGGCAGGGACAGCAGAGCTCGGGAAGGTACATTCTCTGGAACAGTTGTGTCCAAGATAAAGGTTGGGACTCCATGCTGTGGACAGGAATCTCTGAAGTATAAGCGGCAATCCTCGCAAACTGGAAAGTTGAAGGGTAAAGAAAATGAGAAGGCATGTGAAACAGGAACCCGTGGCAACCGGGGTATTTTCCTGATCTTCTCTCCAAGCTACACAAATTGTCTACCTTTACAAGCGAAAAACCAAGCCTCTCCCCAGTTCTTCCTGTAGGCAGAGCAGAAACTAGCCTCTTGCAGCCAGATTTTGGTGACTATCTGTAGTACCAAACCACGCTGTGCAGAAAGTGACAAAAAATGATCAACTTACAAAGCAACTCGTCTTCCAGCTGGGCACAGGCCTCCTCCGCAACCTGCATCGTTTGACTGATATGAAGACACCTGCAGGGAAAAAGAAGCCCGTCTGGGGAACTCAAATCTTTCGGTGCTCGAGACTGTGTTCTACTTTGTACTAGACAAATGCTAATCATGCCAAGGACAAAAATCACGTCCTTTGTAATTAGAACTATTTTTGTCTCAATCTCTATCCTTTCAAAAGATTACAATGCTACACCCGTTTATCAGGCCACAGCGGAGGTGTTAGTCCTCCTCCTTACTTTTATAGTCTAACTCGGGGGGGGGGGGGCAAACTTTAATGTTTGCGTCCCCATGGCTGCTCCCCCACCCCCTGCATGTCTTTTTCTAGCGTCTCCATGTTGTCATGGCGATGCGTCGCCAGATGCTGCTGGAGAGCAGGTAGGAAGCATACTGAGACCTCGCGCGCTCCCCCGGCATTTTATTTAAATGTTGTGGGGAAGAGCATGGGGCCTATGTAAGCGCCGCGCCCCCCAGAAAAATCTGCGCCCCCCAATTTGCGCCCCCCTGGTCTAACTGGCAAGTGGCTGTATGTGAGGTCAAAATTATTGTGCAATAAGCATTCGTGTGTCATTAAATTATTTCTAGCTCTCAAATATATCCCATCGAAAACTATGATACTTTGTTACAACAAACCAACTTTATAATGCGGTCTTCAAACATAGTTCAGTTTTGATCAACATGAGATCTCAATAAATTACGTACTTTTTGTTATCCCTAGCTGAACAGTGAATACTAAACAAATACATCTGCAAGGAACTTAACTTTGAGAAACCAGTAATACCGCTGCCAAAAATGACTACCTTAATTCAATTAAGGATATGTTTCCAAAGGGTGAATGTTGATATAGTCAAGAATTATTGGAAATGCTTACTAGAAGTTCCCACTACAATTGCTAATTATTTATCATAACATTTAAAGCATATTACCTAGCAAATGAGTGTTGACATTATGAGAGAGAAAAAAAGAGAATGCCTTTCCTGCTCCTTTAGTATCAAATAGTCACATTTAGTGCTACATGGCAGTGCAGACATTTGAAGCCATTCCAAAAAGTTTAAAATCTTAAAGCCAAAGTTTAAAACAGAAACTCGAGACAGTGTCCCTTCATAGTCACAAGTAGTTTCCTCTCTAGTATATCATTTACGTATTTTAAAAAGGCAGGACACCCAGAGTTAAAATGGCAAAAATACAAATGCGCACTAAAGCTAAAATAGAATATGAAATCTAAATTAAAATGACAGAAATCTCTCCATGTAAGGTAAGTAGGGGCCCTGTTAAATGTGTGCCGATTTAAGGTGGGAATTGTCCAGAAACATTAGCCAGTGTGATTATTAACACATCTTAATGCATTACAGCCCCCCTCATACTAAAGGCCATACTCCATTTCAGAGATACTTCTTATTCCCGTAGTCTAAAACCATCAGAAAAACTTGCTGTATCAGCTATCCCGACTCCAAACAGGGGCGCTAGCACACTATGGCCAATCAGTGCGGGGATAGCTGCACTGCATTGCAACATTTCCCTCTCCGATTGGCTCCCCGGCACTGATGCTGTCTGAGGCCATTTTGATTTTCCTGTCCTAAGGAGAAGGAAATTGTGCCAAAAGAAGTTCCCACCTACAGAATCAAAAGTTTTGCTTTGAAGAACAGAACAAAAAAAAGAAATGTCCCCAGATTAGAAGAAAATGGTCATATAAAGCCGCCTCGCTGTAAATAATGGATGTGGGCTCTGCTGGCCTCTTACGATAGTGCCATCTCAGAGGGACCATCATTTTGTTTTGCAAAGTACAATGATCAGTACCAATGGCTTAGGTAAAAATGGGCAAAATGTACAGATATACCCCGCATTAATGTACGCAATGGGACCGGAGCATGTATGTAAAGCGAAAATGTACTTAAAGTGAAGCACTATATTTTTTCCACATATCGATGCATGTACTGTACTGCAATCGTCATATACGTGCATAACTGATGTAAATAATGCATTTGTAACAGGCTCTATAGTCTCCCCGCTTGCGCACAGCTTCGGTACAGATAGGGAGCTGGTATTGCTGTTCGGGACGTGCTGACAGGCGCATGCGTGAGCTGCCGTTTGCCTATTTGGCGATATGTCCTTACTCACGAGTGTACTTAAAGTGAGTGTCCTTAAACCGGTGTATGCCTGTACTCTAATTTACTCTACTTTAATACTTCAAATAGGGTGACCATATTTGTCCCGGTTTTGCATGCGCAGTCGGTGCTCGACGACCGCGCATGCGCGGAGAGCACTTGCCGATCGCGCATGCGAGATTGGCGCTTGCCGGTTGCGCAAACTCCGATCACACGGTAGGCAAATGCTGATCTCGCATGCCCAGTCGCCAAGTGCCGATCGCGCATGGGCGGCAAGCAGGATTCAAAAACCGGGACAGCACCCTAAAAACTGGGACTGTCCCGGCTAAACTGGGACATCTGGTCACCCTACATTTAGAGTGCAATGCATTGCTGGCATGGGGTTAGTACAGGTGCCATGTGATCTGTATGAGGGACAAAATAACAAAAATGCAGATGATGCACTGTGCATAATATCAGATAGTAAAGAATCAGGATAAAAGAAAAACACAGCTTTAACTTCTATCTCGTGCAACACCCACATCAACATGCGTTTTGCCCAGCTATTCAGAGGGAGGTCGTCCTGAAGAGTTGGGCGCTGCTTACTTTTTATTTATGTTACCCCTTCACAGCCTCCGCATACCTCCATGCGGGGCGAAGGCACCGTTGCCCCAGCCTAAAGGTTACGATGGTAACCTCAGGAGCTACAGATTAAAAAAGTATTACATCATGATTTACCTAAAGAGCAGGGCAGGCTCAGGGGGAAACATACAGTACTAACATTATAGGAGTTAAACTCATATCGCTGTGGCTTTAAAGTAAAGTTGTGTTTATGTAATATGTGGACCCCTGGTGCTTTACAGTCAGCGTGAGGCAATGAGTGCGGCTGTAGTGAGCGTGCACCTGTGAGTTCAGAGGAGCGCTGCTTGAGGAGACAAATCAATTTGTCATGCGATGGCCGGGTCACGTGAGTGGTTCGCCCAATGACACGCACCCCCCTTTCCCCACCCCCCGCGCAACAGCCCATTGAATCGCTCCAGCATGCTCATCCGTGACGTCCCGGCACTCGAGTGCATTAAGCCTGGCCGAGGCCAGGCTGGGAGCGAGCCGTGAGAGCAGGGCGATTTGTGTCCAGCGTAGTTGCGCACAGGGGGGCGTGCCAGTGATGTTACGTGAGCGGTTCGCCCTCATTGGGCGTGACAAATTCAAAAGAATTTGTCTCGCCAAGCAGCAGAGCACAGAGCGCTCAAAGGCACACACTGGTCAAACACATTGTCGAAATGCGCACTCGCTATCAGCTTGGTCGAGCCCTTGGCCTCGTCCCCACTGCTCGCGGCTGCACGCGCTATGGCGTGCGGGGCGTGAACAAGATACGGCCATCTATGGGGCCAGCCCCAGTCATTGTCTGCGCGAGCCTGCAGAAAACACGATGCGCGACCACCTTTGCCAAAAGGCAAATGGCCACGTCATGGCGACGGTTAAGCCAATGAGGGCGAACCAGTCACGTGATGTCATGGCCGCTCCCCAGCCACCCCTACCCGTAGCGAGTGATCTGAAGTCCTTCAGATTGCTCGGATGCAGGAAACGAGCGCCGCCAGGCACCCCGTCTCGCGCACTGTTGCCATTGCCTTAGCATACAATGCTGACACTGCCGCCAGGGATTCTGGGTAATGACATGCAAATGGTGGGTACAAGTTACAAAAACCCTCCACCTGCAAATAAAAATACCACTTGTAGGCAGGGTTGTCACAACTCGGCTTTGATCCGGAGACTACAGGTTACGCTAACCTACAGTATGTCTGGGCTACGGGTCTAGCTTTCAAATCTCCGGGCGAGGTGCGCAAACTGGGGGGCAGCGGGAGAAGAGGACTGTCAAAGCGGCGGAGGCGGCAGTCAGAACAAAGCAGGGTGGCAGAGAAGGAGGAGCGTGCCCCAGCAGTCCGACCCAGAAGTTAAGGCGTCGTCTCCCTTTGCATGGTCCTGTCAAAATGGCTGTCGCGTTGCCATGACAACAGGGTGCTCTGCGGCTTTGCCATGACAATGTGGCGCCTCGTGGCACTGTGATGTTCCATTGTCATGGCAACGCAATGCCATGTGCAGCCGCGGAGCTATTTTGACTGGACCATGCAGGGGGAGATGCCACCAGATGTTACCGCCGCCAGAGTAGAGAGTTAAATATAGAAATAAAAACCTTTAAAAAAAAAAAGGCTCCGGGTTATCAGAGCAGGTGGTGTCAAACCTGCTTGTAGGTACATTTGCACATCTCAAAAAGGTCTGCAACCCTGCCTTTCCCCATTACATCGCTTAGAAAAAACAGCGCTTCCACTGCGGCCAGGGATTCTGGGAAATGACATGCAAACGAGTCCACAGTGCCCCACTGGCTGCAGTGGAAGCATTATATGCCAAGAGATAATGGTGAGAGGCCGGGTAGCAGACCTTTCTGAGACATGCGATTGTACCCAGTGGTACAGTATTTTTATTTGCTGTACCCTGTACAGTGGATGATTGGCGTCATTCTTTTTATTCACCTTATCTTAAACTGGGTCTGGTTATACCTTACAAATATAAAGGATACAAATGTTGAAGTAGTGAGTGCACAAACTGCCAATTTAAAGAATACTTGCTGGTTACAGAGCTTAACAGGTTTTATCTGCAAGACCAGCGTTAAATTGGCATCAAACAGTTGTGTGTTTGCATTAAATGTTTTAAATTTAAAATTAGAAGTTTTAAAGTAAGATGGAGTCCAAAATGGCATACACTTGTGGGTGGCACAGGACCTTTAACCCTCTATCCACTGGTTACAGCGATAATACCAACTGCCATATCATAGTTTTCCAAGGATCCTGGAAGATGCTTTTTTTAGTACAACATTCTGGCCAGTGTGAAACAAGTCATTTATCAAAAAAAAAGACAGATGTTTAAATTGGGTGCGAGATGATTTAAAATTAACCTATCTGCTACCAGAGGAGTCGCACTGAACACCTTTGCCCTAGACTGCATCAAGTAAACATTGATCCATAGTTCATATTTTCCCCCTCACGACGGTTGCCCTGAAATGATTTCTAATAACATGAGCTGTCAACTCTCACTCACTTGGACTTTCAAAGGGACGGGATCGCTTTGCTTTAAGATGGTAAGCTCTTTTGAACAGCGGCCTCCCTACCTAGTGTACCAGTACATGTTAGATATGTAACATGGTTTTGAGGTCTCACAAGTATTGTCCTTCACAGCTGCAAAACATATTGGCGCTTCATAAATAAAAGCATAATAAAAACTCATGTTTCTCATCACTGGTTTTAGAGACCTCTACGGAGAATGTTTCTATGAAGAACTTGTTCCTCTTTGGTCCAAGAACACCTAACCCCGGACTTGTTAAGGTCACTGGACAGCACCCGTCATTAGGGGAGAGATTTAATTCTACACCACGTCCTCCACCTACATGAAATACATCACATATTTCACTATTCCTTACACTCAGTCTCCCTGGTTATTACCAAGCCCCCATCATAACCCCCCCCCCCCCCCCCCCAAATATATATCACTTTGTTACTTTCCCTCTGATAAAAAATCCCCTCTCCCCAATGCATCCATATATAAACAGATCACATCATTCCCCTCCCAAATGGGGTTTCTTACATCTTGGGAAGTCTGTTAACTGACCAATCTCCCTATTTACGAGGGAGACTCCCTGATTCCAATTTTTCTGATGACTCCCTCAAAATAATTACCCCGGCCCCATCCGAATCAATGGGAGTTTGGCATCATCTCCTGCATCTTCCCCCCACATCTCCTGCATCTTCACCCCACCGATCTCCTGCATCTTCCCCCCACCGATCTCCTGCATCTTCCCCCCACCGATCTCCTGCATCTTCCCCCCACCGATCTCCTGCATCTTCCCCCCACCGATCTCCTGCATCTTCCCCCCATCGATCTCCTGCATCTTCACCCCACCATCTCCTGCATCTTCACCCCACCGATCTCCTGCATCTTCCCCCCACCGATCTCCTGCATCTTCACCCCACCATCTCCTGCATCTTCACCCCACACCTCCCTGATAGAAGCTGCTGGCCACTTGTTTGTGATGCACCTGTAACAGTTCTATATCAATGTCTGTTATACTGCATATATCCCATGTATATACACACATTGCATAAACAGACGTGCAGCTCAGCATCTGGCGTCGCCCAGTCCCAGCCCGACACGGACTAGCAAGATATCGCGATATATCGATTAGTCGCAACTGTCGCCCCTTTCCCTCACACAGCACCCACTCGCCGGCTACCCCCGGGCCTTCCCGCGGCCTCCCAGGCGCTGCCTTACCTCGAGTATCGGCGATAATCGGCGATACCCTTTCCGATTGTTCCCCGACTCGGGCCGGGAGGTGGAGATACGGGGGTCCCGTGGGTGCGGGTGACCCGAGCAGCCGATTCCCCGACCTCCCCCCCACCCCCGTCTGTAGGTATCGGGAGGTATCGGTTCGCCTCCTAATGTCGCGATATCATCTCCTGTCGATGTGCGCGGCCGTAGTGATATTCTTGTGATTTTCAGCCCTTGTCTTTTTTTAATTTTTATTATTATTATTTATTATTGTTCTGATATTTCGATTTTCTTCGGCGAACGGGAAAATCCTGATACCGCGGGTCCAAGCCCCGCCCTCTTGGCCTGTACCGATTGGACATATCGATTAGTAATCAGGCCGTGACGGACACTCGCAAGGTCCAATGGCCGCCTGCCATCGCCCCCTGGCACCGCCTCCTCGTGGTTTGATCGGCAGCCGTCTGGCCAATCGGAACACAGCGCTGGTCCCAGATGCTAAACCCGCCGAAGTCTGGGAGCTTTTGATGGACAGCAGCGGGAAGCAATGGCCGGGGTAGCAAAAGGACTCTCGAGTTTTAGGTGTCCAGTAGCCAATCAGCTGAGGTGTGATGACAACTCACGCCCCTAGATGGACTTGATTGATGTCCAAGTTAACCAATGGTTGCTCTCCTTTGCTGTGAACCACATAAGTTATTTATAAGAAGCTGATACCTCAGGTGGCCTCTCACCGTCTCAGTCTCCCACTAACAGTCTGAACCCACTAACAGTCTGAGAGCCCACTAACGGGTTTCTGATTCACTGGCTCTGTCCCTACTCAGGCACTAGATGTTTGATTTTTCCTTTTCAAAATGATTATTATTTAGAACAGGTCAAATCTTAGTTTACAACATGTTATTTAAAAAAAAATATCCAAAGGTCTCTTGAGTCTCCAACATACAATAAATGTGTAATACATGTGAAATTAGGCATATGGTTTGGAAGGGGAAGAGAATAGTTTATATCAGCATGTAGAGGTTCACCTTTGGGATATTGGATAGAATATTTTTTAATATCAGTTCCCAAAATGCATTTGAAAAAATATATACTTACACTGTATTCAGGAAAAAAAATGGGACCACTTTTCTTTTCTGTTGCATCTTGCAGACAAATCACTCGATTTACATGAGAATGTGCGCAACTGTAGGTGACTCACAATACATTGTTACATTAAAGTATTATTTGATCATCTAATCAATATTGTTTGGAATTGGTGACGACATGATGCGCATGAAGTGCATGGTTACAAACTGGTGTTTAGCGAAGAAGACAAGTTATAAAGTGCTTGAAGCAGAGCAAGAATTATGGTACAAAATGAAATAGATGTTCCCAGCACTCAAAATGAAAAAAAAAAAGTAAAAGACATCAATAGAAAACGAACAGTAATGTATACAAACAATAAATGTATAACATAAGCCTATTGTAGGCTAGGAGGGAGCCTAACATGGAAAAAGAGGGCTACACAAAAAATCACAAGTCTGGAGAGGGAGGGAGGTGGGGGGAAAAAACGTGGGGGGGAAAACGTGGGGGGGAATAACAACCATAGGGGAAAAATAAAAAGCGGTGGACAAAGAAGAGAAAAACACAGGTGACCAGATTTTCAAAATGAAAAACCGGGACACATGAAAAAATTATTTCTAAAACAAATTACATCACGTGACGCACCCCGTTGCCATGACAACGAGACACTGCCGTCAGGCGGTGACATGTTGCCATGACAATGATGCATCATGTGATGCCTCGGCGCCATAATGTGTCCCGTTGTCATGTCAACTTGATGCCGCGGAGTGTCTCATTGTTATGGCAATGTGCATTACGTGTCGCCGCGCAGCCATGTTGATAGAATTTGGAGGGGAGGATACAGACACACACACAGATAGTGACACACAGTGACACACAGTGACACACACACAGACAGTGACCCAAACACACGCACAGTTACACACACAGTGACACACACACACACAGACAGTGACACACACACAGTGACACACACACAGTGACACACACACAGTGACACACACACACACAGTGACACACACACACACAGTGACACACACACACACAGTGACACACACAGTGACAGAGACACATACACACACACCCACACACACAGTGACAGAGACACAGACACACACACACAGTCACACAGTCACACACTGTGACACAATAAGCCCACCTCCGCAAACACACACATAAAAATAAGGCCTCTCCCCCCTTGGGGTGGGTAAGGTGACTGGGAGGGGGGAGAGGGGCATGTGGGTTACCTGGGGTCCAGGGATGGGCATGCTGGAGCAGCATGACCAGTGCAGAGGAGAGACCAGCAGGCCCACGGAGCCTAAGGAAGTGGAGGGCCTGGCATTACTGGAGGAGAGAAGGGAGGGGGGCAGTGCTGAGGGAAGGGTTGCAGCACCTCGTCAAAACTCAGCACCCCGCCTGGCATCCTCCAATCACAGCCCGGCATTCTCCTGCAATCTCAGCTCCCTGCTTGGGAGGCAGCCAGCATCCTCCACTCTCCGCATCCGGCATCCTTCTCCTGCAGCCCTAAAAACCAGGACCCCAAGTAAAAAACGAGACATTTGGCTAATTAATTGGAAACCGGGACAGCACATGAAAAACCGGGACTGTCCCGGCTAAAACGGGACATCTGGTCACCCTACGTGTAACACTTAAATCAAATGTTTCATAATAAAGGATGGGCGCTGGGAGGACTGAAATAAACGGATTCGCATCGTTCGGGACTCAGGAGTGGGGGGCAGCTGGATCAACGCGTTATCGATTTTTATACAGACAGCGGCGTTCTCGTCTTTGGGCGTGCGTTTCAGCAGGAGGACATTTTGAACACACACATTTCACTCAAACTTTATAGTAACCTTAGTGTTTCAGATTTGATTTCAACAGTTTAACACATTTAGGAGCTAAGAAAGAAAAACTCCTATTTTTCGTATAATGAAAGTGAACTTACTGCAGTGTATCTGGTACTTGTTGACATAATACAGTGACATACTGGACACATGTACATAAAGCTTGGCCCCCTATTATTTATTTATTTATAAAATATTTTACCAGGAAGTAATACATTGAGAGTTACCTCTCGTTTTCAAGTATGTCCCTGCAGACGCACTTACCAGTATTCCCTCCTACTGTCTCTGTATGTTCTCCCTATCTACCAATTAGACTGTAAGCTCCTCGGAGCAGGGACTCCTCTTCCTTAATGTTACTTTTATGTCTGAAGCACTTATTCTCATGACCTGTTATTTATATTATTTGTTATTTATATGATTACCATGTGTATTACTACTGTGAAGCGCTATGTACATTAATGGCGCTATGTAAAGACAAACAATACAATACAATACATCAATTTAGTTAACATCAGTCGATTGTCTACATTGTGCTTCTTATATAGGGTTAATCTACATAACAGACCTACAATTGTTCACATTATCATGGGGATTGAGTGAGAAATATATACGAATAAATGACAAACTAAAGGGGTCCCTTTTTTTCCTGAACATGGTGTCATTTTGAATAGGAGGAGGGTCAAGGCCAATTTAAGTAGTTATGTGGCCTTCCCTTTGATGGGTTTAGTAGTCTGACACCAGACTGGGGCCCAATTCCGTCATTGATTGGTGATGATATGGGTTGGCATGCTAGTCAAGTGATGTCTTTATAAAAGAGCGTACGTGGGTTTGTGGTGTGTTTTTTGGATACGCACAGTCTGGCGCACTGGTTTGTTATTATTAAATACAGTTGTGGCCACACCCCACTAAAACAAATTTTTGCATGCTGCGTATTTACTTATTTGTGGCAGGTGGGTGGGCGTAAGTCCCTGCCCCATAGAGCTTACAATCTATTTTTGGTGCCTGAGGCACAATGAGATTAGTTGGCTTGCCCAAGGTCATAAGAAGCTCACATTAAAATTCAATCCAGGTTTTTTCACTTCAAGGGGTATCAGAGAGATACCACATATCACTGTGAGCGCCCTGCAAGAAAATATTTGTTCTGCGAACCCCTAGTGAATAAATTGTATTGCCCACTCAAACTATTGCTAACAAAATTGTTCGGAGAAAAAAATAACCAATGAAGTTCTCATACTGTACTGTATATAACTATATATTATATTTGGACAAAAATAAGCCAATAATCTAGCAATAAAAAAAATCATAAACCCGTGCACAAATACATACAGTATACAAAGTCCACAAGCAGTGCATAGAAAAAATATACACAAAATGGAGCTACAACATAAAAAAAACTTGATAAAGGGCAGCTTTTTTGCCCAAAATGTTGGGGTTTTTTTTGCCTAGGTGTCAGTTTGCTAAGTTTTTTTATATATTGCAGCTCTATTTTTTGTGTATCTTTTGTATGCACTGTTTGACTTTTTATATGTACTGATGCACGGTTTATGATTTAATTTTTTCTTTTGTTAGATTATTGGCGTATTGTCCAATTTCAAATAACTGTAAATATATTTATATATGATAACGTCATTGGTAGTTTATTTTTTTTCCTGACCCGCGTCCCTTCACATTTCTATAGTATAGTGCAGTGGCATAGGGGGAATATCACTTGTATAATGCGTAATTTATATTTTGCGTTTTTTGGGGACGTTTATTGCGTTTTATTTATATTGAGATAGCATTTCATTTTCATTAGCAAAGCTGTTTGAATGATCCCAGGCAGTGTAGTGCCCTGAGCTAGTTTGGGGGGAGCACACGCTTAATAAGGCCCCAGCCTGCACATCAGTGTGTGCAGACAGCATGGGTGGAATCAATAGTTTCCAAAGTCACGCCCCACAATGCCTTGCTGCGGTTGAGGCAAAGCAAAGTGGTGTGAGACGTTAGAAGCTCCTGCTTAATTGTAGGCTACAGCACCCATGTTAAGGTGCAGTTTCGGACCTTAATACAGTAAGTGCACTGTTCCCACACGGACTCCGGAACCCACTATAGGACCTGGAACTCACCATTACATATTTTTTGGGGGAAACCCTTTGGTGTCACAACGCAAACCCCTATGGGTCCCAAACCCCCTGTTGGTAATCATTGCCATAATATAACATGATATAGATATGTTTAGAAAGTGTACAAATACTAATACAATAGGAATTTTGCAGCTATTGACCCATTGGTTCATTTATCAGGCTTTCCCTGGTGCAGAACACATCACCAGATTTGTAAAGAAAAATAGTTCCAGTGCGACATTTAATGAATCTGGCGTTTTGTGTGAGCTTTGGCAGAAAATAGATTTTGATAAACACAAGCCCTCTAACTCACGGAACCTGAAAATAAATGCACAGGGTAACTAGCAGCTCCTAATATTTATTTTATTCATATATACTTTTATAGGCTACCTACATTGTAGGAGTATGAAAAAAACGCGGTGATAAAAACATTTGTCAAATATTATTTTACATACTGTATAGTGAGTCATCTATTACCCACTGCTCCAAATGTCAGAAGGGTCCAATCAACAGCCAATAGGAGCAAGAGACAGAACGGACACTCTCTCCTGTACTTTCACATGGCCAGAAATAGGTGCAATTTCTTCAGTAATTAAAGGGTTCAGCATGGTATGAAAGACCGAAGAAGTCCCAATATGGGGCTATTTCCTGTAATCGATGAAGGTCTTTGAAGCTCAGTTTGCAAGGTACAGTCATGTGGAAAAGAAAGTACACCCTCTTTGAATTCCATGGTTTTACATATCAGGACATAATATCAATCATCTGTTCCTTAGCAGGTCTTAAAATTAGGTAAATACAAACTCAGATGAACAACAACACATGACATATTACACCATGTCATGATTTATTTAACAAAAATAAAGCCAAAATGGAGAAGCCATGTGTGAAAAATACCTTATAATTCAATAGCTTGTAGAACCACCTTTAGCCGCAATAACTTGAAGTAATCGTTTTCTGTATGACTTTATCAGTCTCTCCACATCGTTGTGGAGGAATTTTTGCCCACTTCATTACAACGTTGCTTCAGTTCATTGAGGTTTGTGGGCATTTGTTTATACACAGGTCTCTTAAGGTCCAGCCACAGCATTTCAGTCGGGTTGAGGTCTGGACTTTGACTGGGCCATTGCAACACTTTGATTCTTTTCTTTTTCAGCCATTCTGTTGTAGATTTGCTGGTGTGCTTGGGATCATTGTCCTGTTGCATGACCCAATTTCGCCCAAGTTTTAGCTGTCGGACAGATGGCCTCACATTTGGCTCTAGAATACTTTGGTATACAGAGGAGTTCATGGTCGACTCAATGGCTGCAAGGTTCCCAGGTCCTGTGGCTGCAAAAACAAGCCGAAATCATCACCCCTCCACCACCGAGCTTGACAGTTGGTATGAGGTGTTTGTGCTGATATGCTGTGTTTGGTTTTCGCCAAACGTAGCGCTGTGCATTATGGCCAAAGATCTCCACTTTGGTCTCGTCTGTCCAGACAAGTCTGTTCCAGAAGTCTTGTGTTTTGTTCAGCTGCAACTTTGCAAACCTAAGCCGTGCTGCCATGTTCATTTTAGAGAGAAGAGGCTTTCTCCTGGCAACCCTTCCAAACAAACCATACGTGTTCAGTCTTTTACTAATTGTAGTGTCATGAACTTTAACATTTAACATGCTAACTGAGGCCTGTAGAGTCTGAGATGTAACTCTTGGGTATTTTGCAATTTATCTGAGCATTGCACGGTCTGACCTTGGGGTGAATTTGCTGGGATGTCCTCTCCTGGGAAGATTGGCAACTGTCTTGAATGTTTTCCACTTTTGAATAATCTTTCTCACTGTAGAATGATGGACTTTAAATTGTTTGGAAATGGCCTTATAACCCTTCCCAGATTGATGGTCAGCAACAATTGCTTCTCTAAGATCATTGCTGATGTCTTTCCTCCTTGGCATTGTGTTAACACACACCTGAATGCTCCAGACCAGCAAACTGCTAAAACTTCGGCTTTTATAGAGGTGGTCACACTTGCTGATGATCAATTAATCAAGGGCATTTGAATAGCAGCACCTGTCTGCTACTTAGCATCTTAATTCCTATGGAAGCAGTAAGGGTGTACTTAGTTTTTCACACATAGTTTCTCCATTTTGGCTTTATTTTTGTTAAATAAATCATGACATGGTGTAATATGTCATGTGTTGTTCATCTGAGGTTGTATTTACCTGTTACGCCGGAGTAGCCCGCAGACCAGACCTGTCCCTAGAACTGAGGTGGCAGGTATGAATACACACACCGACAGAGCGAGGGACGTGTCCGGGTTGTGGTATTAGATGGTGCCATGCCAGATGGGGAGTATTGCGTGAATACTTGCCGGTACCATTTTTTCCTGAAGCATGGTCGTTGCCGTTGCTGTTGGCGTGTGCCTGTGGTGCTGTGTGCTCACATTCCTAACATTACCTAATTTTTAGACCTGCTAAGGAACAGATGATTGTTATTATGTCCTGATATGTAAAACCATGGAATTCAAAGACGGTGTACATTCTTTTTCACATGAATGTATACCAATAGACCAGGTATGCAGGTGTAACAGTGTTTCCCTCCTCTCCCCCCCCACCCCCTGGGAGATTATGCCATTACTAGTCGTGTGATGCATGATACCTGCTGGTAACAGGAGGGCTGAGCTGTCCGTCGATGGTAGTGGGGACGCAGGATCGGGTTTCTGGGGTACATTACCCACGTGGTTCTCTAGCAATGCAGCGCCTCCATCTGCTGTAGGCTCCAGGTAGATGGAGATGATCTCCTACAGTAGAACTATCACTGCTCCCCCCCCCAGTAAGATCACACACTAGGCGGGAGTATAACAACAGGAACGGTTTATTCTCCCACTCTGTGCAGCACAGGTCACGGCAGGGTTCTGCCCAATGCAGCAACTGTCAGCTACTCACTGAAGGATGGTCCCTGGACCTTCACTACAGACCAAGGACACCCGCAGCAGTCCCAGCTCTTCCTGCCCCACTAGCATGAGCAGAGGTATGGTACACACTCACTCTCCCCCGAGGAGAATAGGACCAGAGAAGGCCCAATAGTCAGGCTCTTGGCTGTGTGACCAGCCCCTCTCAAATATGTAGAGGCACTGCCAAATTTAGGGCAGCACTGCCCTTAAGTACAGCTAGGAGAAGGGTACCAAGTCTGTTCAATGATTGAACATGCTCAGGCCGGATGTCACCGCCTCCCACTGTCACTCAAGTACAGCTCCAGTGAGTGGGGAAACCCCATATTGACTACTGGCCTGATTCTAGCAGGACATACTGCCAGGAGTAGGGCAGGTTAGTAGCCATAGATGACATGGCTACACAGGGTTATACATGCCGAAGCTTAGCGCTATTGTGAAGGTAATAAAGTATTATAAGAAACTATTCGTCCATTTTGTATGCATTCCGCCATATTGAATCTGCTTTAACTGCAAGGCTTGGAAATAACGCAGTATGTTTTTATATAAGCTAATAAGTCTCTCTCTCTCTCTCTGAGGTGAATCGAAACTCAACCAGGAGCCTTTTTTGCTAACTCTCGGTTTCCTGTGAATTCAGCTGGTCTACAGAGAATCGAAACTGAAACTTATGGTTTACAGAGAATCGAAACTGAAACTTATGGTTTACAGAGAATCGAAACTGAAACTTATTGTCTGCTATATATATTCTGTAATACATATACTCGGCACGTCAGTCTGAACTACGGAGCCTGAGGGAACTGATACATGACTCTGTGTCATTTATTGGGATCCGGGGTGCACCCAGGCTTGGGTTATACTAATTTGGCAATCCACATCTGAGCAGAGACCCTGACATGAGAAGGGAACCTCAACACTATTACCACCGTTTCTCCACATCATCATGAGTTTGCCGTCCAATCCTGGTTCTTCGGTTCTCCATTTGCCATAGAAATGCAGGACAACTGACAGACAGACAGACATTGACGGAATCAATATTAGAAATAAACAACTGGATCAAAATATCTTGATGACTTGGAGTGGAGTCGGCAATACTGCTTAGTGATAACTGGGGCTAGGTTAATTACGTGTTGATCAGAGAAACTCTGTAGGAGCCTTATAGGGCCGAGCTTGGACAGAGATAGAAGTTTTAGAAATATTAGCTCTGATATCCTTCCGTTTCTCAAAGCTTTGATTTTTGTTATGTGCACAATCAGAGCTATAACCTCAATGGAATATTACAGGATAACCAAATGTCACCATTTTTGTATAGTTAGGGAAAAGGTAATTCATTTATGTACAATCCATGATTAATAAAAAATAATAGACTTTTGCTTTTTATGCTGTCTGAAGAAATGATGTGAGGTCCCCCACAAGAAAAATCTCTCGCCCCCCAGTTCGCACACCCTTGCTCTAGACCCCCTCCAATTTTCTGCATCTTTAGAACCTCTCCTTCCTCCCAGCTCTACCCTTTCCTGTCCTGACCTGGCAACCTCTCTATATGAAAGTACTCTCATCAGCTTTAAACAAATGGCTCCCGCCACCACACGTCCGTCCCCCCTATAATCTAAAACATAACCATGACACACACACTTTACACACTACCTCCAGAAATGCTCACGCACTGCGGAAGGTTCCTGGAGGAAATCCCGATATAGAGCAGACTTCCTCCACTATAAATTCATACTCTCGTCCTTTAACACTGCCTTTCCCTTGCCAAGCAAACCTACTTTTCTTCACTCCTACAATCTCTGTCCTCTAACCCTCAACACCTATTCGCCACCTTTATCTCCTCCGCCCAACTGCACCTGCTCCTTTAGTGTTTCCTTCTCTAGTGTCTACTCCTCTTCACTCCCTCTTTCTGTTGGGGTCCCACAATGCTCGGTCCTTGGCCCTCAGCTCTTCTCACTCTACACCTCTCTTGGTGAACTAATACAATATTTTTGCTTTCAGTATCATCTCTATGCCGATGATACCCATCATCTACATCGCTTACTGCTCCACTCCTCCTGGCCACTCTGCAAATCCCTACACTGACTTCCTATATCCTCCAGAATCAAATTTAAAACCCTAGCTCTGGCTTACAAAGCTCTCAACAACGTCCCTTACATCTCAGCTCTTATCCCCAAATATATCCCTAAATGACCCCCTACACTCTGTCAATGACATTCGTCTTTCCTCCTGCCTTATTACCTCCTCTCATTCTGCAAGATTTCTCCCATGCTGCCCCCTCTCTGAAATTCCCTACTACGTACCACCAGACCCTCCTCCATTTTTCAGATATTTAACACTCCCTGAAAACTCACCTTTTCAAGGAACCTTCTCTAGCACACCCCTATCACCCATACCCTCTTCCCCCGTCAATTTTTATAAATTAAAGTTTTTATTTTTATTGACAAAATATAAAAAAACACCCCACACACTCACCACTCCCTCCCTCCCTTTCTACCCTCCAACACACTCCACAACCAACCCACGCCACTCCAAACACACACTACACACCAAATTACCCACAACTCATGAATCCCCACACAACTGGCCAACAATACACACCAACCCCTCAATATCTACATTCCCCCCCCCCCCAATACTCGCCAACAACCCTCTCCAACGCCCAAACATCCCCTTTCCCCAATATACCTCATCAAACCCAGAAACCTCCACTCACCCATTTTAAATCCCCTCCTGCCCCCAAAAACAAACCAGGAAGACTAGATATTTGGTCCCCCCCCCCCCCCCTCTCCCACACCAAATTGGCCTCCTTGCTCCAAAGGGAAAACAAAAGTCCATACGAACACCCTTCAGACGGGGTGTACTAAATTGCTAGTGCTGGACCAGCAGGCGCCCGCCACATGGCCCTCTCCTAAAAATGCAGTGCACGATTGTGGCCACGTCCTCAACAATAAATAAACACTTGTTCAATGTACCTGTAGGAATTCAGTTAGCGGTGCACATGGAAGTGTAATTACGGTACGGGTCATGGTATTGAAAATAACCAGCCAGAGGTGGACCACATGAAACCATAACTCCGAGCGATACACCCTCCTGGTGAACACATAGCTGGGGACAGGGTAGGAAGGGTGCACCGACAGCATCTCCGGGAGCGACACTGGTCCTGATGCTGCCGATGATTCTGCCTCTGCTGCTGTCACTCCTTCTGCCACCTCTGCTCATCTTCTGTTCCTGACTTTCGATTTCTGCGCTCCAGTATAAGGAGGATTAGGACACACCCACACCCAAGGGCTGCATGGAGCGTATGTTTGTGCGTGTGACGGCTGCTCGTGTTTGGGGGAGGGCGGCTCTAATGTTTGGCAACAATTAATCAGCATTGTTTAATGAGCACATAGTAGTAATCACACAGCAAGTTTTTGCCTAACGATGTTGGCTCAGGCACTATGGTGTTAGTGCAAACACAGGAAATAAGGAAAATAAGGAAAATAAGCATAAGGAAAATAAGGAAAATAAGCATGTCTAAATTCTAAATAACCTCACACCTTGCGAATAAACACCTCTCACCCCTGGTCTACCAAACTGCCATATTCCAAAAACCCAGGCAGTGGTCCAGTATAGGGGAAGAAGAAATATCTATTGAGATCGGTGAGATTGTACAGGGCAGTCACTTTAAGTCCAAGGTAAATATCATTCAATAGTAGTGGTGGCAGTCCACAGAAACACTATAGGGTTAAACATAATATGGTTAATACTGATTAACACGTGCACTGTACCCCCCCCCTCCCGCTCTCCCCCCCCCCCCCCCCCCACACACATCCCTGAATATGGTCCCATGCCAATTGTAACATTGTTACAGTCACAGAGAACAATAGCGATAGACAGCGCTCTGAGAAAGTAACAAATAGAATATTTGCAGGGTGCCAAAGGAACTACGGTAACCAATACAACAAAGTGCTCCAGCACTCACTGACTCTTTAGAAAAATATCAAACAAGGAATATGCCAAAATGAAAATTGAATATGTAGACAAAATATATAATAACTTGGAACAATGTCACACATGCGGGCAATAAAAATGGAACCCTGAATAAAGCAGGAGAGAGAATGATCATTTTTGCTTCACAGACTAAGGACTTGACGGTTTGACTATATATTTTTTGCGCAGCAGCTTACATCCTCTTGCTGGATCTGGACATTGTGATAAAGGAAGTTTAGAAGCGCAAACCCAAATATTAAGTGACAATGTGAATAGTGAAAAATATATAAATGGATATCAAAACGCTATGTTTCTCTTTTCTTCTCTTCTATAATCTGAGATTGCCAGCATCATCCATCCCTTTGATTCCTGCCTTACCATCCATTACACCCTAGAGGAGTTCTTGCGCTTTCTGTGTTCCCCCAATGGATCTGGCCATTATCTACTGAGCCTGTGCTTTTTTCATGTATTTAGGTATTTTCCTTGTTTTGGGTTTTGCATAGTCTGTTGGGGATGCAGGATCTAGGGAAGTACCTTTGGTCCTTCTGGACCTGAGGGAACGGGCCCGAGGAAGGTGTCTTCACCCCGAAACGTTGCCCTGCTAATTACCCTTCTCCATTTTGTTTCCCCCCCACCACAATTTCCCATTGTGGTTTTCCATGTCCTTTTCCCCTTCCCCTGTGTTTTTCCTGCACCACTTTATTTAGGGTCCATTTTTATTGCCCGCATGTGTGACATTGTTCCAAGTTATTATATATTTTTGTCATCATATTACATTTTCATTTTGGCATATTCCTTGTTTGATATTTTTCTAAAGTGTCAGTGAGTGCTGGAACACTTTGCTGTATTGGTTATTGTTACAGTCACGTTCCATGGCCCATGTCATGTTGCAGTGTGGAACCTTCTAGAAGACAGTATAATGGGACGGGTGTGCACATTAAATAATTTAGAAAAAAAAGCGTAAAATATTGGTTTATCGTTTCTTATCTTATTATATAAATAAACCCCCCCCCAAAAAAAAAAAAATTTGTTAACGAACAGGCTCTCATGTTTATTAATATTAAATTCACTTTGTTTGCACATTACAAACATTTCTTATAAAGTTTTATTTAATAGATTTACACAGAAAAAATGTACCAACAGCCTCCCCTCCCCCACCACACACACACACACACACACACACACACACACACACACACACACACACACACACACACACACACACACACACACACACTACCCCTCCATCTCCACTGCCACTCAACACTGACCAATCCATCTTCCCCCATCCCCATTTTCCGAACACTGACCTCCCCCTTTCCCCACAACACCCTCAACAACCAACACCCCACCCCGCTCTCTGGCTGCTTGATTCCCCTGTCTGGTTCCTTCATTAACCGAAAACCTGAAGGGGAAAGGAGAAAAACACTCTGTTACAGTCCTTACTATACAAGACGTATGGAAAATATACATGTTCTGAATGTTTTGTTACGCTGTTTACTGATGCATTGCACTTTGTCATGTACACTACCTGACTACTTAAAAATGAACTATATTAGGCCTCAATTATACCAGAAACTGCAGAGCTGCAGAGCGATCCGGATGACATCATCGTAGTGACGTATAATTTCTCTCAATATATCTATATATAATATATAAAATATAAAATATAAAAAAAAAATATATATATATATATATATATATATATATATTTTTTTTTTTTTTTTTTTTTAAGTTATGGTGGGTGAAAAAGGCGACAGAAAACCTCCACCGTTAGCATATAGCCAATAAAGAATATCACTTGTGAGCACATTCACATGTCTTAGACAGGTCTGAAACCCTGCCTTACAACCATTAGCACCTCGCATACAGTGCTCCCATTGCAGCAAGGGATTCTGGGAAATGACATGCAAATGAGCACACAATGTGTCACCTTTTGCCTGGAATATCCATTCACATGGAGCCCATTTAAGCTAATGCATCACCGTTCATACAGCTTTTAAACACAGCATGGGACTAGCAAAACAGTTCAGTTGGCACTCCTGTAGATGCTGGTAAGCTGTAGGTGCATGTCCTATATAAATAATATATCAATACGATACCGTTCCGCAGTCTGGTAATCAGGAGACAGCACTCAGTAAGTAGTTTGTCAAAATAAGTATATTAGTTACAAAGGTGATACATCAAATGTTACATCATGATACATCATCATGTTTCGCTGGGGGGAGGGATATGTGATACCATCACTGTCCTCTAGGGGCTGAATAGAGCAGCTATAGGACTTTTGCTGTACATACAGTTAAATCTTCCCTAGAGAAAAGCAGCAGCTGAAGCTAATCAGTCTGCTCTGAACGAACTGTACAAGGAAGTGGTTTAAAAGTCAGACTGAAGCTGCTATGCAGAGACTGTTTTTCCCAGAGAAGGGGGGGTAGGAGTGCTCCCCAGCTGCGGAAGCTGGTTACAGAGGGACCTACAAGGAGTTTCTCTGGGCTCAGGTGGGGCAGAGTTCCCCTTAGAAGGAAAGGACGCAAGGCCTGTGCTGAAGCAGGGACGTCTGCTCCGGAGGACTTACAAACAGATAAGCAAAAACCCTTTGTTATTGCTGTGTGCAAAGACTGTGTAGATTGGTGTATATGCCAGGGCATGTTTTAGCTGGGAACCAGTATAGTTGGCCAGCGGTCTTTAGAGAGGACTGAAGAAAAGTCAGTTAGTTTCCCTAGCGGGAATAGGATTTTATTTTATTATTTGGTTTTCTTAAAGAGACATTGGGCCTGTTGTATGATTTTAATCCCTGTAAATAAACCACTGCATAGAATTGGTTTGTTCAGATGCACGGTGATTGGCTCGAGGCAATCACGTGATGCGGACGTCGTCTGTGAAAAAACAAATTGTCAGATCTCTTCATGAGTAACAAAAGCTGGAACCCCCGCAACTGTCTAAATGTAAATGTGTCGGTGCTCCCTAGGTAAGTGCATATAACAACAGACCGGAGAGAAAGAACCTAGTAAGGGCACTCTAAACACATAGGTGGTATGGTGAACACTTTAAAACATACACTTTATTCAAATAATTTAAAATAATGGGTGATAAAATAAGAATTAAACGTTTAGATCCTTCATATGAACACTGAATGTGGTGTTCTGGATCAATGAATGCTGACTGCAAATATCCTCTATTAATGTATGTTGCAGTTTGGACCAGTGAGTATGGTGAGTCACTGTCCAAATGAACCAAAGAACCCTAAATGTCGCTGCTGTAACAGTATGCGCCAGTATAAACAATCCCTTATACGCAGAATATACAGCACTCTAGCATACATAAAGAACCCTAGCCAGGTCTGCCAAAAAACAGTGAGGTAGTGTGACTGGCTGAATGAGTGGGATCCTGGCTATTAATATAGCTAGTACAGAGCTAGGAATATTGTAGATCTCTTCATGAGACAGAAGCTTTGCAGCACATCGCGGCGATACTGTCGCGATTGGTATATGCGCTTTCATTAGATTTTATTGCTTTGTTTTGAAGCTGCGCGGCATCGCGCCATGGGGCGTCGCTGGCGATTTCTGGTATAATCACAGCCTTAGAGTTGCATGATGCAGCGAAGATCTCATGCTCTGTAGCTCTCTATAAACTTTAATACAGAGAGAAACCTATTAATAGCACCATTAAAGAAAATCAACACACACCTCTCTCCACCACAGATTGTTGTTGGAGACGTATCTACTGTCATTGCAACATTGGGCGACAACAGCGAAACGCGCTGAGTCAGAAGCGCCCTGCTGATACCACTCACCTGTGCTGATCTGCGCTAGAGGTCCCCTCCATTCGGTGAATTCACCAGCGCCGCGATACCGGAAATGAAACGCCGGTAACCGGAAGTGACGCGATGGGAGACTCGAGCAGAGGGGGTGAGAATTTAGGAGCAGAGTTCGCTTTTCCTATGTGTCCAGTATACTTTTAATTGATGTAAGCATACACCTATACGTTTTTTTTAGTGATTAAAAGTTGTTTTTTATGGTACACACCATGTTTGGCTTTCCTTTTTCTCCTGTATATATACGGCTGCTATTACACCATTCTGAGGGTTATCATACTACCCCTAAGAACCCTGAGATACAGAGGGAGAGAAGATCCATACGAATTTACCACACTATCCATCACCTACCCAAGTTTGGGTCACATGCCTGTTTATTTCAGAAAGAATGTGAGTTCTGAATTTATAGAATCCTACCAATTTGAAGATACATCTTTAAGAGACTGTGTTGCACTATTGTATCTATTTTATTTTCCCATATTCACCATTGAATGAGTTGCGCTCCCCTTCAAGTTCCACACATTGCAACATTGGGGCCATGCAATGTACCTTCTACAATCACATTTTAATCTGGATCCTTCCCTAACCGAGTGTATCAGTGGGCCAATTGCCTGCAAACAGGTGTCGGGGAGATGTCGAAGCAGGTGAGAATGAAGCTGTGAGAAGTTGGTGCGGCTTGCAGGAGAAACACAGAGAAGCTGAAAACCATTGTTGATCGGATGTTGAGTCCAGGAGATCCAGAGGGAAGTTGAGTGAAGCTGCTGGGACTTCGAGCAACACTCCTGAGGATGGGGAAGTGCAGAGTGCAGAAGAAGACAAACTAAAGAGGGGTGACATGCAGGGCCGCCAACAGAAATCGTGGTGCCCGGGACAAACAACATTTTAAGCAGGCCCCCCCCCGTGTCGGCGGTATTGATCGCCGCCCCCCACCCCCGCCCATTTCACACCTCACGAGCCCCCTCTCTTTCCCCCCCCCTTCCCATGTATTTCTCTCCCTTCCGTCTCACCATCCCGCTTCGCATGTATTTCTCTCCCCTGCTTCTCACTCTTAGGCCGTGCCTATAGTGCCGTAGTTGGCGACGGCGACACGGCGGGTGACGTCACCCGTCGCCACCGGCGAAAGTTATGCTTCGCCGGGTGGCGGGGTCGCGGGATTCTTGCAATTTGATTTGTTCAAGGGCCATCACGTGACGCGACGGCCCTTGAAAAATCAAATTTTGCCGGCTTCAGATTTTCGCGACGGCTCCATCGCGTGCACTATAAGCGCACGCGGCGGCGGCAATGTATTTGTTTTCGGGCGACGTCGCCGTCGCCGGCACTATAAGCGCGGCCTTACACCCTCTTTTCCTCACTCACCCCCTCTCTCCTCTCCCTCCGTCAATTACTCCACGTCTCCCCCCCACACAATTCCCCCCACAAGATATACCAAAAAACTTCCCACCCCTAAATACATTTAAAAAAATCCCCACCCCCCAAGTATATACAACCTCCCCCCCCCAAATGCATACAAAAAACCCACCTACCCAATACATATAAAAAAAACAATACATATAACCCCCAAACACACACACATTATATATATACACATATACACATATACACACACCACATAAAAAAACCCATACATATACAAATACCCCAACCCACCCCATACATATAAACAAATACCTCAACCCCCCCAATACATATATAAAACATACCCCAACCCCCCCAATACATATAAAAAAATACCCCAACCCCTCCAATACATATAAAAAAATACCCCAACCCCCCAATACATATATATAAAAATCAGACTTTCCTTGGTGGCTGCAGAGGGGAGGCGTGCCGGTGGCCGTGGGGGGGGTGGTGGTGCTGGGGGGGCCGAGGCTGGAGGGGGGGGCAAGGCTGGAAGGGCGGTGGGGGCAAGGCTGGAGGGGTGGGTGGCCGAGGCTGGGGGCCGAGGCTGGAGGGGGGGCGCGAGGCTGGGGGCCGAGGCTGGGGGGGGGGGGGGGCGAGGCTGGAGGGGTTGGGGGCCGAGGCTGGAGGGGGGGGGGCCGAGGTTGGGGGCCGAGGCTGGAGGGGGGGGGCCGAGGCTGGGGGCGACGGCGACTGTGGGGGGTGACAGTGACTGTGGAGGGCCCCGATGCTGCGAAGGGTGGCGGTGATGAGGGGGGTGGTAGTGGCAGGACTGCAGGGGCTGGCAGGAGGGCCCGGTGCTGCTTTGGGTGGCGTGACTGCAGGGGCTGGACGGCCCGTAGCAGCGGTGGCGGGATGAAGTGCTGCGGGGGCGGGACAGCCGGTGCAGCGGGGGGGAGGGAGGTGTCG
Source organism: Ascaphus truei (assembly GCF_040206685.1). Lineage (NCBI taxonomy): Eukaryota > Metazoa > Chordata > Amphibia > Anura > Ascaphidae > Ascaphus > Ascaphus truei. The sequence continues at coordinate 109,885,779 of NC_134488.1, read as the reverse complement.
ATACGGCCCGGAGCACCGGGGGGGGGGGGTGGTGGTGGTATTGACCGGGAGGAAGGGGGGGTGTGGCCCCGCTGCAGGCACCTGTGCGGCGCTACGATGCTGCTCCCGCCCGCACCGGAAGCTCACTTACTTCCGGCGCGGCCAATAGGGAGACCGGTGCCGGGTGCCACGTTTTTTTTTTCCAATTAAATTAACAGCCACGGCCACGCGGGGGCCCGAGTGGCCGGGCCCCCCTGACTCACGGGGCCCGGGACGCCAGTGCCCTTTGTCTCCCGCTGTTGGCGGCCCTGGTGACATGACACCCCACACTTTATACATGCACCATGCCCACCTTTATTTCCCAGATCATGTGATATACATGGACGATGCTGAGGGCATCTGGGAACCAGAATTGGTCATGGCATGTTATACTCTGTGTTTGTGTGTGCACCACGCACATCATGCCATTTTCAAACAAAACACGCCAAACCAAGATTTTTATTGCAAGCTAAGCACTGTATATTTTAACATCTGTTAAAGGGTATCACCTGCTCTTTACAGTATAGTACTTTATGTTTTGAGTGTGATCATATTGGAGCTGTCAGTGCTTGTTCTAAGTATCCCTTTGCTCTATGTTTCTCATACAGGGCAACAATGGCAAGGTGAGAACTGTTTTCAAGGAGTACCATGCCGATAATGATTGCCTGAGAACTCTGGCAGGAATCCCAGACCTGAGTTGATGGGCATAGAGATTTATTTATAAATGTTTTACCAGGAAATAATACATTGAGAGTTACCTCTCGTTTTCAAGTATGTCCTGTGAGTTATGATGACAATATATGGTTACATTAAATGAGCAATGATTCTACATTCAATTTACAGACATTTCAGGACAGTTAGAGATAATATATGTTATGGGCGTATGTAACAGTTACAGACAAGATTAAGATGTGAGAGCTGAAGTCTTGAAATTACTTACACTGGAGGCGGTTTTGAGAGTCTCTGGTAGGTTGTTCCAGTTGTGAGGTGCACGGTAACAGGAGGAGCGGTCAGATTCTTTGTTGGAACTTGGGACAATGAACAGTCTTTTGGAGTCAGATCTCAGATGATAAGTGCTGCATGTGGTGAGGAGGGGTGAGGAGCTTGTTCAGATAGGCGGGTAGCTTGCCCAGAAAGTATTTGAAGGCAAAACAGGAAAAATGTACTTTGCCACTGGATTCAAGTGATAGCCAATCTAGTTTTTGGAGCATTTTGCAGTGATGTGTGTTGCAGTTACATAGTAGGACAAAGCGGTATATTGAGGGTGTCTAGTTTGCTAAGGTGAGTTTGGGGTGATTGAGCACCCTGTGCTACATCTTTTGGCACTGCGCCCCCCTGCCAGTACTACCACCGTGTTCGCGCCCTGCCCCCTACCTTCTTACAGCGTCAAATGATGCCGTGGGGGTCACGTGACGTGATGTCACATGACGCGCGGAGTCTTTTGACACCACGTTGCTATGGTGACATGGCGTCAAATGATGCCGCGGGTAATGTAACGTCACGTGACCCCACGGCATCATTTGATGCTGCGTCACCATAGCAATGCGTTGTCTGAGTCAAGGTAAGAGATACTTAGAGGCCTCAGGAGGTCCCCGGCATTTAATTTAAATGCCTTGGGGAAGAGCGTGAGGTCTCTGTAAGCACCGCGCGCCACCAAAAGAAATCTTGCGCCCCTGATGTAGCACATACTAAGTCCCCATAGTCTATAATTGGCATTAGCATCTGCTGTGTGATGCACTTTCTGACCAGCAGACTTAGGGAGGATTTGTTCCTGTAAAATATACCTAGTTTGGCATAGTTTTTGGATATCAGGGTATCAATGTGCAACCCAAATGTTAAATGGGAGTCAAGCCAAATTCCTAGATACTCAAAACTAGTGACAGGGACTAGAGTGGTGTTAGATTTGGTTCTGATCTGTAGCTCTGTCGCTGGAAGCTTTAGAAATTTAGCCTTAGTCCCAAATACCATGATAACGGTTTTGTATGTGTTTAATAACAGTTTGTTTTGAGAAATCCAGTATTCAAGTGTTGAAAAATTAGATGGAAATACATGTCCATGGTCAAAGAGGCTAGGGCTGTGTGCATATAAGATTGTGTCATCCGCATACATGTGCATTGAGGCTCCCTTACAAGCTGTAGGTAGGTTATTTAATGAAGACCGAAAAGAGTATGCGGCCCCAGAACAGAGCCTTGCGGTACCCCACAGGTGACATCCAAGTGGTTGGAGTTAGAGCCTGATATAGACACAAATTGATATCTGCCCGATAAGTATGAGTGAAACCAGTTTAAATCTAGGAATATTGCCCTGGTAAATTGCCGTAGTTCCATTCCACACTGAATCTCATTGCAAACTTTTAAGAGGGTAGTAACTGTGGAGTGGTTTGGGCGAAAGCCAGATTGGAGTTGCACCCACTATATAAAGGTCATCATAACGGAATGTGTGGAATTCATTGTGGGTATTGAGGACAGAATAAATGTTGGATTGTTGAGTCTTTTTTACTGAGGTTTGTGTCTGTTCATGTGCATTACTGCTGATTTTCTAATGTGTGCTGAATGTGTTGTACTTATTATTATTATTATTATTATTATTGTTGTTAATTTGTAAAGCGCCAACATATTCCACAGCACAGTACAATGGGGTACAGAGTAGTGTATATGACAAAAACAGTTACATAAAAGTGAGAACAAACATGCAAACACAGATACAAAGAGGTAATGAGGGCCCTGCCCGTGGGAGCTCACAATCAACTTCCGATCTCTATAAGACACTTTTACTGTTAGTAATTTTAAGGAACAAGGCAGGCTATAGATTTGCCTGGAAGGACACCCCTGCTTTTGAATATTTTCTGTTTAGTATACTGAAGATTAAGGGGAGACATTTTTGTATTTTTATTTGCAACGCATTAAACACATAAAACAGTATACAAACAGAAAAAAATGGACTAGGTGCAGGGTGCAACAGGAACCTAGGGGACCCTTATTCCCCTAAAATCATAAGCAAACACAAACAAATGTTCCAGCACTCACTGTCTATGGTCAAAAATAATAGTCAACTAAGTGGAAATGTCCAAGATACGAATGAATTTAATATAAACACAAGCCAACAATAACTTGGAGTAATGTACCACAATGGAAATAATGACTCTGGGGTGAGGGTTGTGGGGAAAGAACACTGGGAAAGGGAATAAACACCAAGACACAATGAGGGGGGAGTAACACAACACGGGAAGGAGGGTACGCAAGGGGGGAAACGTTTCGAGGTAAGAACCTCTTCTTCTGGGCTGTTCCCTCTGGTCCAAAGGGACCAAGAGGTACTGCCCTAATCCCTCTTTCCCCAACACAACGTCCAGCAGGATCACAGAAAAAAAACAGGTTGCTGACAAGGACGGTTTGATTTGGCTATATATTGGTTTGTCGTTTGGAACTCCTGTTGCTTAGAGATTTTCATTAGCTTATACTTTGGTATTTTGCACCTTAGACTATATTGTGAGATTTGGCTGGACGTTGTGTTGGGGAAAGAGGAATTAGGGAAGTACCTCTTGGTCCCCTTGGCCAGGGCATGTTGGTGGAAGAAGATTATATTGTTTTTCCCAAGTCTTTGTTATTTCAGTTATTGTATAAAGCAATACATATTTTCATAAACCCTACACTGATGTACAGTACAATACAATTTACTTGAATAAATATGTCATCATTTGTAAAGGCTGACTGTGTCTGTTATCTGAAGTTGCCGAGCGTTGGAAGAGCGTATGGGAATAAGGGGTGGGTTATATACAGAGCAATATAAAACGTGCATTACTGTAGCAATAGCCTCGGAATACAGTGCCGTGCATTACTTTTAGCTGAAAGACACACTAGCACCACCTATAAATACTGCAAAGTACTAAGGCAACCGCACAACACCATTTGACAGCCGCGGCTCAGCCGCGGTTACGGCAGCAACAACATGCACAGAAGGCCGGACAATGGACTGTGTTTGCGCGGTCACAAGAAAAGTCTTGCTACATATCTAGCTCTCGGTCCCAGATCATATTAAATGTGGTTTTGCAGCAGGAAACTGCTTATAACTGCAATGGTTTACAGCAGCAACTATATCTGAAGGCATTTTTCTCACCCAAGTATATCTTTCCAAACTCCATCAAATACCAGCTGTAATAATATTCAACCGAGCCTTAATTATGCAGTCCTCATGCACAAATAGCGTTAATTGCCTTTTCTCTCCTCATATTCCAAGTTAACATATTGTGGATGTGCAGAAATATGAAGAGCCCCAAGCTAGAGAACTATTTAGCCAACACGACTTGCATACTAAGCAAGATAATTCTCTCTCACGGCTGCCTGAATCAGCTCAGCAGGGGGTGAAGGAACAAGCCGAATGTTATCTGACCAAAGTTTCATAATGGTTCAAGTTCTAAAGATGCTTAATGGGCTGCTACCAAAACAACAGTGACGTAATTACAGGGTGTAGTTGCTAACTTTAAGAAATCACTTCAGAGAGATATTGATGGAGAGATGAGAAAGCAGAGAAAGGAGTTTGCAGACAGCTGGTTGGACTGACCTGATGGGCTTGGTACACATGAACACCAATGACAAAGTTAGAAAAAGATGGAGGGTCCTAAAAAAGGATTTCAGTGATCTAGACTGCAAGCTCAAGGCAAGACCTCCAAGGTAGTATTTTCAGAAATACAACCAGTACCATGCACTACCCCAGGCAGACGGTTGGAGCTTAGTGATGTTAATGCACGGCTAAAAAAAGTAGTGTAGGAAGGAGGGTTTGGGTTTTCTAGACCAAAGGGAGTCCTTTTTTTAGAGGTGCTATCTTTATAGTAGGGATGGATTGCATCTCAACAAATGGGTATCTTCTGTGCTAGGCGGAGGATGTTAAAAAGGTTGGAGGAGATTTTAAACTAGGAAGGAGGGGGGAGGGGAAAGAAAGAGGTAATGGACTAGACATAATAGATAGAAATGGGGAAATAGCCATGGGTCATGGAGGTGGAGTTGGGAGAAGTGGTAGTTTAGCAAGCCAGGAGGCACCCGTATTAAATACAGATAGTACTAGTAAGCTTCTAAATACTAAATCAAATTGGTGTAGAAAGGCAGCAGCAGATAAGGTAACAATAACGCAGACTAGAAAATAACTTAAATGCATGCTTGCTAATGCAAGAAGCCTGACAGATAAAATGGGGGAGCTTTAATTAATAGCTGCAAGGGAGCAGTATGATATCATAGGCATTACTGAAACATGGTGGGATGAAACTCATGACTGGACAGTTAATTTAGAGGGTTATTCCCTTTTTCAGAGGGATTGAGCAAAAGAAGATGTGGTGGAGTATGTTTATATGTTAAACCGGGTCTAAAACCTATTATAAAGGGAAGACGTTTATGAAGGGAATTATGAAAATGCAGAGACCTTGTGAATAGAAATGAGCAGTGGAGGTAAAAGAAGTATAAAGAAAATGTTTGTAGGGATATGCTATAAACCACCAAATATCTGAGAGATTGAGGAAGCCAAAATACATTTACAAATTGTGAGAGGCATCAAAACTGGGTCATGTTTGCATAATGGGTGATTTTAATTACCCTTGGCTAATACATATAAAAGAAATAAGTCTACACCAATGTTACTAAATTAACAGGTAGGGGAGGAAATGGACAAGAAGAGGCCGGCATTTAACCTTAAAAGGTTTTTTTTGAGTAGCTTTACAAAAAAATTAGAAAAGAAAATATAGCCCCCTTTCTGTGTGAGATGGGCAGACAAATTATTGGAAAAAGCAGAGGTATTATATATTCTTTGCCTCTGTATTTACCAGGGAAGAATCAATTGCAAAAATAGTACCCCAAGAGGAAGCTTTAACCGCTATATTAACAAACAATTGGTTAACTGAGGAAGACGTTCATAGGCGGCTTGATAAAATGAAAGTAAATAAGGCACCTTGCCCCGATGGAAATAGAAAAGACAAGCGCAAAATTCTCATAGGAAATTGGTTTTAGTAAAAGATATATATATAAAAATGCACATAATGAAAAACACTTGAGAGGCATAGACAATTGCTGGATTTCTAAATATATCCACCAATGATACAAAGTTACCAGACTCCTTGGTCATTATAGGGTTATTATTGGTCCAATGAAGGGAGCGGCGGTGACGGAGAGAGAGAAAAGTGTCCAGATTTAAACAGACATCACCTCCGGTTGGGAAGGCACCCGCTCCCGGTTGCAATGATATAGGCAGTCCCGTTCTAGGTGAGAGACCAGCTCTGCTGAACACGGCACCCACTCCTGATCTCCAACAGGCAGACGCTCACAGCGCGACAGGGGAAGATAGGCCATGGTTAGGGAAAGCACCTGCTCCCGGTCCTAGATGCAAACGCCCCACGTCTCCGTCAGCCGGGCAGGTGTAGCTTGAACTAGAATCACCTCTGTTAGCACAACAGCTGCAGCGAAGGTGCTCAGGAGTGACGTCACATCTTTGCACTGATCAGCGACAGGACGATTTCAGACATGAAAATTTGTTCTTTCAAATGAATAAAGAGCTTTTCCAGAGAGCAAGCTCTATTTGGACAATAGCACACAATCTAATCCAACGCATTTCATAGCAGGTGCTACTTCATCAGGGACAGGAGTGTGTGCTATTTAAACCCATCCTTGGGAGGAGATTGGTCACAAAACAGGTGTACATACTTTGATTGCAAAACACCTTATTGGTTAGTACGACATGACCAATCACAAGTTCAAGTACATTTATAAGGGAGGTGATTAAAAACAATCCTACCTGTCCAAAAAAGACTGTGACACGTTTATGTAATGTTTATAAAATCCTCAAAAATAAATATTTAGCAAATACGTTGCATAATTGAAGTTATTCATTGTTGCATAATAAAAAAGAAAGAAGAGGAAAAGAAATAAAAATGTATTAGTACATAATTGTTCAAAACATATTAATTGAGTACATATATTAAAACAGTACTAGTGGATTTGCTGGACACAGAGAGGGTATACAACAGGTAACAGGCATCACCCTTTATATATGTTGCCCGTTCTATTATTATTTCTTGGATATTGCCTAAGGGAGGTTTTTATTGCGCTGCAATATGTGGAATCTTTGGGGCCTCACTAGACGCGTATCCCTCCCCAGCATATCATATATGTACTTATGTTGTGGACAATAGAGGGTAATCCGGACTTACATGACCCATATTGTTGGAAAAGTTTTCCTGAGCGAATAGGGAGTCTGAGCACCATTTCACACTGGACTTTAATTAAACCGGAGATGTCTAATTTTCAAGGACGCGCCGGTGCCAAATGGAAACGGCCAATAATGGTGGATCGTGACAGAAATATATTGATACTTTCAACTGAGACTCTTCGCCTCCTCCTACTTCTTTTGCAAACCCAGCATACTTTGACATCATATGTAACTCTGACCCATATGTGAAAGGTATGATCTCAACCCTATCCCAAACCTTCCTATTAACAGAGCAAGACTACAAACTGCTCTATATGAGGCAATGAAGAAGAGCTGGGAGAGTCTCTGGTGTGGGAGATCTGGGAATAAATATGGGAGTCCGTTCAAAAGGTCTCTTTGAGCATACCAATCAAATAATAATAACAAATAGCTATAAGCTTCACTTTCACTGGTATTTTACCCCAGCAAAGCTAAATAAAATGCACTAGACCTCCTCCCCCCACCCCCCCCCGCTGTGTTTCAGAAAGTGTGGACAGATGGCTGGGCTTATTGCACGCATATGCGAGGAGATTAAAAATCTATGGACCCAGAACAGCATTTTAGGACTGAGTGTTACCCAGACCCATGGGCAGTACTACTGAATAGACCAATCTTGGGAATTTCCCAGAATCCCTCGCTGCAGTGGAAGCATTGTGTGCTAGGAATTGATACAAAGCAGCGTGTCTGAGAGATTAGAATGTGCTCACAAGTGTTATTTTTATTTGCTAGATATCAAGGGAAACGTATTACCCATCTGTTTTCTGCTACCAGTTGTATGATTGCGGCCAACTGAAAGCAATCAGATGTTGAAATGTCCTCAATCCTTAACAGGATGTGGGAAATAATGTACATGGAAGAGATAACTGGATTCCTCCGCGACTCAATGGACAAGTTTACAAAAACTTGGGAACCATGGTATATATCAGGGGTGCACGCACCCCCCTTACCTAGGAACTGGCGTCAAATGACGCCGCGGGGTCATGTGACGTCACTTGATGCGCGTTGCCATGGTAACGCGTCGCCCCGAAGCCAAGGTAAATAAGTTACAGAGGCCTCGCGCTCTCACTGGCATTTCATTGAAATGCCTTAGGGGAAGCGCGGGGGCTCTTTAACCTCCACACCCTCAAGAAAAAATCTCACGACCTCCAGTTTGCGCACTCCTGGTGTATATCATACCCACAGCGAACTTCGGTCATATTTTCCTTGGTCATAAGAATATCCATACAGGGCAGAAGTATCATCGCTACAAACGGTGAACTAGAACAGGGGGGCGCAAACTTTTGTTCCTTACGCCCCCCCTGCCGGCGGTCACCTCACCCCCGCGCCCCCCCTTACCCGCCTGGCGTTGGCTCCGGCATCATGACGTCACATTGCCATAGCAACGTGACGTCACATGACCTTGCTGCGTCATTTGATGCCACGTTGCCATGGCGACGCGTGTGGAGCAAAGGTAAGTAAAGGTTTACAGAGGCCCTGCCGCTCCCCCTGCACTTAATTTAAGTGGCTTCGGGGAAGCGCGCAGGGCCTCTGTAAGCTGCGCCCCCACCCCCACCCCCCCCCCCCCCGCAGGCAGTCTCGCGCCCCCCCTGAGGGTCGCGCCCCCCAGTTTAGAACAAGGAACCCTTCATAAAACTGTTACATTTATAGAGAGATACACAACAGCCCCCCTAGATATGCCTGGTGGCCTTCAGGATCACATAATATGTAACTTTACATATGTGCACTGTGACTTGTAACTGGATACAGTATTTGTAACAAATGAATGGTGACTGTTGTCCAAATCCCCCTCCCACCCCCCCCCCCCCCCACTACCCTTTTCTTTTTGCTGTTCTCAATCCCTACAAAAAAAATGTAAACAACAAGTGAGAATCTTTTCTGTTTTTGTTAAATAAACACATTTTTGTTGGAGTATTCTTTTAACAGAGTGGCCTTTGTAATCTGTAAAATCAGTGTCCTCCAGAGGGTGCTATAAAATGATTTTCAATGTTTAACCATCAGAAACAAACTAATGACCTGAACAAGAGGTCTGCGACCCTGAAAGTCTTCAGTTTTAATCATTATGTTGCCAATAAGCAGCATTTGTACCCAACATTCGCCATTTCGAACAACCTGTTTTTTTTTGTTTGTTTGTTTTTAAACAATAGCACCTGTTTATTGTTAATTGTCCTGGTTTTCTCGGATAGACTGACAAGGAGTGCCCTGCAGGGAATAACAAGGTGAGAGTTGGCAAGCTGCCACTGTGCTACCATAGGCTGACACTGTGAAATGAGCACAGCTACAAAAACAATGACACAACGAAACCCCCACTTACAGTAGATACCTATTCACTCCGCTCTTGGAAGAAATCTTTTATGCAAAATGTGATGAGAGCAGGTGGAGTCAAAGCAGCTGTATGACTACGAAGTGTCACCGGGCTCTGAAACCTCACTTGCTCCTGTTGATCTCAAGTTTTTTTCTCTGCCCTTCTAGCTCTCTCACTTTCTCATCACAGGACAGATACAAGACAACATTTGCTCTCAGCTCTTTCAGACGTTGTATGTATACTCTTTTCTCCCTCATTCTGCGCATAACCTGTATCTCGGCCTCGGTGACCTGGACGCACGGTTACTTGGATGTATGAACAGCACCTTTTGTGTGGATGAACAATTACCAGGATGTACCTTCCCCAAACACTACCATTCAGCTTTCATCCAAGTCTACCTGCAGATCTCACCGGCGCTGCGAGCGAGGCGGTGCTCACAGGTAAGCCGCGTTCTCTAGAACGCCAAGAGACACCAGATATGTAGAATGTTTCTTCGGTAACCTGATGACTTTAGGCAATGTCTTGATGTCAAAATACACAATTGTTAAGTGTGTAAACTTCTTTAAGATAATGTCTGTCCAATGGATGTCAGCATAGTGCACTGGGGACTAAGGTTGCATATCCTGGATACATTAATAATACTAAAGTCACCTGCTAGCACACTTGTCATTTTGTAACTTTTACTTGCAGCGCAGAAGTCGTAAAGCAGCAACCCCGATCATCTTACCTATTAATTTATCTATTTTGTATCATGTGAAACAGTGGTATTTTCAGCTCCGAGGGTCACCCGGTTCCTGAGATACCTACCCGTTTAGTTGCAGGTGTAATTTCCTGGACATTTAAACGGTCATCCGATAGGAAGCCGCATTGCCACCCCCCTAATGTCATTGTGGTATCCAGTTGGCCTGCAGGATCCAAAAGGGGATAAAACACACTGGCAACTAAAACAGCAGGTATCTTGTGAACCAGGTTTCCCCGAAGCTAAACTTAGTGCAGTTCGGCTCTGAAGGAGCGAATACTTTAAAAAAAAAAAAAACATTAGTTAAAAAAATGGGTATGCTGGGTTCCTGCTTCAGAGCTGGAGAGGTGTATGAAATAAGGACCTCCCATTTCAGAGACCAGCACAGTAACCAAAAAGTAATCTCTTCCCAAGTGCCGTAACTATCCAATATATATTGTTTTCTGGGCCCTGGACATAAATACTGAGGTGTAGACTAAAGCCTTATAAAAAAAAAAAAAGCAGTATGGCAGTGCAATAATATTAGGGGATTGATAATGACATGGTGGTGTTTCATACATTGTATAGTAATCGGTCTTCTTTGTGCATTCAGAGCTTTCACTTTCCTCCGCTCCAATGTCCTGGGACCAGGCAGAGTTCTCGTATACAGCCAGTGACATAGACTTGCCCTTTTTGGACTATCTGATGGCTCCAGGGTATCCCACGTTTGACTCAGACACTTTTAACATGAAGGAAGATAAAAGCCCTGCTGAAGAGCCTCCTCAATTTACAGGTGAGGTTATTGCTTATGTAGACCTATTACTGACCCCCTTCAGTTCCGAACATTCATTGCATCATTTAATGGGTTATAAAAAGCCGGTGGGTACGCTTTTTGTTCTTTATAAACGGCCCTTTTAACGTTAATTTGCTAAATATAGCCAACACATGACAGGGGCCTGACAAACATCGAACAATAATGATACAAAAAGAATGTTGGTTATAAAAGAACATTGCGTTCCAACACAAAATGAGTTATCAGCAGCAGATGATAGATATATGATCTGTACAGGAACAACATTCTATTATCTAGCCCAGAAACTCATCAAATGAATGGTTATAATATAAGAATGGTTGTAATTCCCCGGCTGTGCCGTGAATCACGCTGTATTCACCAGGCAGGTTTCCATGTCCAAACACTGCTGAGGAATGTCCATATTACTGTATCAGGCACATTAGCTAAGAAATCAGCTTGATTATATACTGTGTAGAGAAACCGGCCCAGTTAGGGTATACTCCATTACAAGCCTGATGCTGTGATAACAATGCATGGCACCATTCCTTCCTTTGTTTATGCTTCAATTCCTCACAGACTTGTTGGCCACAGCGACGACATATAAAAGGAATTTGGACCAACAGGTTTCCCAGGCGAAGCCAAACCCTCTGAGTGTACCTTGTGGTGAGAAGAACAATATCAGCCACAATTACCACACTATCAGAGTATGTCTCGATATTTTGCAGGGACATACCATTCCTACTTAACATGTTTTATTACTTGGCCTAAATCCTCTACCTCTTAAAGCTGCAGACCAAGCAATATCCTGCATGTGTGTTTTTTAATGTATTATAATGTAACAAGCATTTTTGGTTTCTATAACAACCATTTATAAAGTCACATCCCCTATCTGTTCTGAAACAGGCTCTGGCACACCCCTTTTTGAGCCCTGCCCTCTCTCTAGCAGTGTACCAAATGTATCTAGTGACAGCCTGGTCACATGACCTTCCCCTCAGAACTTTGCATCTTTGGTCCTTTTCTGCAGCACTGACGACCATTTAGTGAACCCCTGAGCCGAATCTTAGCCGATCGATCACAGGAGAACGGACCGATCGGCAACTTAGCTAATTACTTATCATTGTGTGGCTTGTATCGATGCACATATTAAAGGCAAAAAGAATTGCTGCTTGGGCTGCTGCTTTAACTCTATTCATGCTAGTTCTGCATCCTGTGTTGTGCTGTAGATATGGCCATCAGTGCACAAAAACAGTGTCTGGTCCACACAACATTTATGTTTTCATGACATGGCAGTGGCTGTTTAATACACTGGCTGGTGAACCAAATCTCCCCCTCAAAATAACATTACGGATGAATAATCCGATTGCCAATTCTTGGAGTCAAGAAGGAATTTATTTTCCCCTAATGAGATATCATTGGATGATATGACACTGGGGGTTTTTTGATTGCCTTCCCCTGGATCAATAAATAAGTATAGATATAGGATGAAGTATCTGTTGTCTACATTTAGCATAGGTTGAACTTGATGGACGTACATCTTTTTTCAAACTCATCTACTATGTAACTATATGATACCTCTGTATAAGGCTGCGTCACCGCTGGCGCTGAGTGTGCGGTGCTTGCCGAGGTTCCTTCTTGCAATGTCAATTCTGACATCCCCAGTCACCCGGGGCGCGCGCTCGTGCACGTACTCTTTCCCAAGCTCGGCGCTTGGGGAGACAAAAAAATTGAGATTGAAGCGCGTTCAGCAGAGGTAAGTGCACCCAGAGCACAGCCACACACACAGCCATACACACACACACAGCCACAGACTCACACACAAACACACATTACACACACAAGTAGCCCCGATCCATGCCCCCCTGGTCCCGCTTGCAAAATTAGGCAGGACACCCTGCACTCATGCTTTGAGAGTTGGTGACGTCACCAACTCTCAAGCATCAGCGCGGTCAGCGCCAGCAGGGTCGCAGCCTTAGTCTAAGGCTCTGCTGCACGTGGCAGCACGCCCGCCTTGCGTCCTGGAAGCGCATGCACGGCACTCCACCGCGATATGCGGTCTGTAGGGAGCCATTTTTAGGCGCGGGGCGTGGCCAAAATTGGTCGGCTGGGCACGGCCATGACGGGGGGCGGGGCCATGATGCACATTTTCTGATCCGTGTGTGTGTGTGTGTGTCTGTGTGTTTGTGTTTGTGTGTCTGTGTCTGTGTCTGTGTCTGTGTGTGTGTGTGTGTGTGTGTGTGTGTGTGTGTGTGTGTGTGTGTGTGTGTGTGTGTGTGTGTGTGTGTGTGTGTGTGTGTGTGTGTGTGTGTGTGTGTGTGTGTGTGTGCTGAGGAGCGGAGATAGCAGTCCTCTTGTGGGGTGGGGTGACAGGACTCTGGACATGGATTAAAACCTTGTAGGAGAGGGAAGAATGGAGAAGGAAAGGGGAGCCCACGGGGGGATAAGGGAAATGGGTCCTGGCAGTAAAACAGGAAGGGGGCTCGCAATCTGTCTTCTGTAGGTTCCAGACACACTCATCATTTAATATAGCTTTTAAATTCTCTCTATCCATCCTGTTAAGTCTCAGCCTCCTTCTATGTACTTCAACCGAGTATCTCAATTTACGCCACGTCTCTCTCTTTTACAAGCAGGGATAAACGTTTTCTATTTAAACTTATGAACACTCAAGGCAAGGCTAACCGGTGTAACAGTAATCATTAGTACTGAGTACCAAATAGGCAGAGATAGGAAAACATTCGTGAAATATATGAGAATATTATGGGACACAATTTACAAAAGCTCCCAAGTCACGGGGAACAGGACAAAAAAACTATATACCGTACATCCCTCAAGTATCCGGTGTTAATTGCCGTTGATAGCATTGAATGGCAGATCGGGTGCGTTAGCCCACAATGGACCTTAGTGAATAAACCCCTAGGAGGGTAGACTGTCAATATGTTTAAAAACAAAACAAAATATAACATAAGCAGCTGGCAAGTAAATTAAAAGACGCCACCTTTGTTAAAGCCTAAAGCAGAGCAGTATTTCCTTAGTATGTGCCTGCAGCATACCCCCTTTGAGGCCATGTGGGCCAGCACTATATCGCAGCACTGCGTTGTTTGCCTCCACGGCAGGAAACAGGTTAAGTAGCCTCTTCCAAAGCATATACTTCCCTATGCCAAGTATTGCAGCCCCCGCCCCCCCCCCCCTAATGCTAATAAGATGGTTAATTATAGTCATTATCACTGTTTTCCTTTTTCAATGAGCATCAGAAGCAGGAATCTCAGAAGCGAGGCCGGCTCGTACAACCCAGAAGAAGAACAATTGGAGAAGATCCAAAGGGGACCAAACAAGTAAGTCTGGACAGCTTGCCCAAGAGTCCTAGTGAGGTTCGCATGATATCATATTATACCCGTCACGCTCCTTACACAGCACAACCAGCCCTAACCAGAGGCACGGAAAGAAATACACACTATGGTGCCATAATAGAGTGGCACCTTCCTAATAAACAAACAAGTAAGATGGAAGAGTTTAGCGCTGTAGAGCGTCTTATCCCTTTTGACGCCAGAAGGACCTGCCACAGAATATTGCAATGCATGGCCGGCTACTCGGGCAGCCGAAGGGTTAAAATTGCCAAATACACAAGTGGAGGAATTTGGGTGGTAGAAAAACACAAATACGACTATCTGATGTGGGTTTTCCACCAGGCCAGACGGTGCACCTGTGGGAGTTTGTGCGCGACCTGTTACTAAGTCCACAAAAGAACCACGGAGCAGTACGCTGGGAAAACCGCCGAGAAGGAACCTTCCGAGTCATTAAGTCTGACACTTTTGCCCAGCTATGGGGTGAACAGAAGAAGAATAAATGTATGAATTATGAGAAGTTGAGTCGAGCCCTCAGGTAAGATGAACATAGAACTTCAAATTGAACTTTAGATATTGAATAGTAACTCAATACAGCTCAACCCCCTTATAACGCTGTGCTTGGGGTCCAAAGAATCACATCGCGTTATAAGCGGATCGCGTTAGAAATAATGTACAATTGTATGCATTGTACAATAAAGTATTTAAGATACCAATAATCGTGTTGTAAAGTATTCATAAATACGAAAATTGGGAGCCACACTTGCAACGCGTTATAAGCGATTCGCGTTGTAACGGTGCGCGTTATAATGGGGTTGTGCTGTACTAGTTATAATTTTTGCGTTGGAGTCTCTGGAATCAGATTTTTGTGTTGTGTATATTTATATTGCATTAGAGCTTTACACTATAAAATTAAAAATGTTGAAAGTACACGATAGAGTTAGAGAAAATACTATATTTACTTAGTCATTATGAGAATACAAAAAATATGCAAACAGCTAGCCAACGTTTTTAGTGCCAGCAGGACACCTTTCTCAAGGGTTGCATCGTTCTCAATACCTTTACAGCTTCACACACACTATAACCAAACAATGTAAAATACAGAATGCTGATACTGAAGGGGGATACCAGAGGGAAAAAAGCAAAATTTAGGAGAAGAACTTCAAATCTAAACGTGTACTGGAAAATATACACACACAACAGGAATGAATGAGAGTGCTTTAGGAATATCAGTGCGTAGCATAGTAGAGGGTTTTCTATATATTAAGTAAACAGTTGAAGCACATCTTTTTATTAAGGAAATGTAATACATTTCTGACCAGTTGGCCAGAGTTGTAATCTCATCAGGTCACAGATATTGATTGCAATTAATTAAGCAATCAAAGTATGTATCGGATGCAAAGGTTTAAATGAAACCAATGCTCGCCTACTCACTATGCTAGACAAGCAACAAATGGAAACATTTTTTTCCCATTTATTTAAAAAAAAAAAATCAGCTGGTGTGTTAAACGATCTTTCACTAGTGAAGATTAAAGCAGAAATCCTGCCTACATAGTAGCTTTTTTGTCCTGGTTACTTTTTTTATTCAGAATTCAAACCAGAGGGGGTTTCTTGGAGCTAAACCGTGATATTGTTTTTATTCCGGGTCCCGAGATACTTACACTTTTAGTTGTCCACGTTTTAGCTCTGATTTGGGATATCAAAATGGCCACCAGCTCAATAGGAAGCTGCAACATCATTGCAGGGATGATGCTGCGGCTTCCTACTGGATGACCATGATGATGATGTACCACCCAGGAAGTCATCCAGCAACTAAAACGGTATCACGGGATCGGAGGCATCCCAGGAACTAAAAATAGTTTTCAGCACCAGAGAACCCCCCAGTCCCCCGGGATAAGATTACCACTTTAATTTCAGTTCCCCACTCTGTCCTGTCCCCGTATAAAACATTAAGGCCTTATTCTACATCAGCCGAGATTCCCCATTGATGTCAGTAGGAAATGTCATCCCAAAATGGCATCATACAGAATAAGTTCCTAAGAATTGTCAGGGAGGCAGGACAAAGGCTGAGCCAATGTTGCACTTGAGTATGCCAACGAAAACATTTACACGCCTAGAGTAGAAGCTGCAGCACATATAAACATAATCTGTGTCCTATCTGGTGTAGTATGCATACCAACCATTTTTCTGTTGAAACCTCCCCTTAATATCACCTGGAAAACAAGTTCTCCTGTAGCCTATTTGCTGACTTTTATTTCAGTGCTTGCACTCACAAACGAAACATTACTTGGGCAAGGAACTGGCCCCAACAGCACAGAACCAGGAACAAGTGTAAACACATTTAGAGTTCTTCAAAAGCCTTTGAATAAATACATTTATATTCATAAGCAGCCTTTATAAAGGGACAAAAAGACAAATATACCATTTTTTAATACGTTTGTATAACCCCATATTTGTGGAGTCACTTTTCCAGGAGAAGCTTTTCAATGACTGAGCCTTTTTTCGTCATAGCACAGATAATACAGGTGCTGTCTGTAAGGTGAGTGAGTCGCAGAATGTTACCGTAAATCCAACATCTCTATTCTGCTTCCTTTAGACACTACTACAAGACAGGAATTCTAGAACGTGTTGGTGGCAGGCTGACATACAAATTTGGAAGGAAAGCTCATGGCTGGAGAGAAGAACCGCCTCAAAAATTCACATAGCAGCAGCTCAGCAGCATGTAATATAAAATGAGACTTAAGTGGACAGTGATGGGCGTAAAAACTGTAATCTTGTGTAAATCTCGGAAGGCGATCCAAACGCAAAGGGAAACTGAGGTGGTAAGACATGCAATGATGAGAGAACCCCGGGTTTTTTTGTTTTTGTAACAATCCCATCCATCTCATTCCCAGATTAGCACAACGTGTCTGATTTTAGTAATTTGGATTACTTGATACCAGTTATCTGAGAAGCTGAGAAAAGTATAGGGGAAAACTCCATTATATTGAAGTACCAACAAGTGATTATTAGATCTGTATCCTTGCTGGTGCCATCATCCTTTAACTGAGCACAGTAACATATCACAGCATGTTTCAGGCCTCCAACCTTATTAGAAGTTGGTCTGAAGCACTAACATATGCTGGTGGGGTAATAGTTTATTGCTCCCAAAGTAATTGAGTACTTAAATATATATATATTTTCTTATGCTTGTCGCATTCTTTATTGGAGCAAGAGATATGACCCTGGAGAATTATAGCATATCCCTGTGACACTCCTACAGCAAGGAATACCCAATCCCACGGAAGTGTTATTATTTTAAGAGTGGACATTTGCTTCTTCCAAAGTGGGATGACTTCCTGTCTGTAAGGCAATCAGTGCCTGGTCATGGTTACAGACTGGTAATACATGATTGATTTTATATATATATATATATATATATATATACCATCATAAATAAATTCTTAAAAATAAGGGCATTGCTTTTTTGGAGAAGAGGAAAGAAATGAGAAATGTTAGAATACAAATATTCATGCCTTTGTGTAAACTCCAGTTGGCCAACCTACTGGCTGATGCCCGTCCGCTCTGTCCCTAGTGATACCAAGCATGTTCTGTAGCAGGAGAAGGGATTGAGATGGTCTTTCAAATCCTCTGTGAACATGCATCAGCAGTATAACAAAATGAGATGTAAAGAGTATTCTTTGCCATGGGCATTGTTCACATGCTAACCTCCAGCCTCAGATTTTATTGTCTATTATCCAAAAATAAAGCCTCAGTGATGAGGCACAAGTTTATACAATGTTATAAAATACTTTTTGGTGGCGGTGATTTCAATGGACAATAAATTGAAGTGTTTATTTTTTCTTTAAGTGGTATGTGTCTACTGATTTATTAGAAGCAGACTCCAAATGTAGAGTAGTGGCACAAATAGTGAGATAAAACTCACTGGCTGGATTTTTTTTTTAACACAGACTACTTTTTGTGCTGCAAAGCCATTTGGAACTTCACACTGGGATCATATGGTATGTACAATTGCAGCCTCGAGCTGCTCTTTGACGCCTTCTTCTATAAACAGAATGGCAAGGCACACGATTTAACTCTCATTAGTCTTGGTGATGTCTGTGTCCCCTCCAGAGATTTAGAAATAAAAAGTGAATATACATGATCAGGAGCCCCACATATCATAATGCCATAAACAGCATTAACTCTCCACATACATTTCCTATATTGTATAAGGTGCTCAACTCCGGTCCTCAAGCCCCCCCAACAGGTCAGGTTTCCAGGATATTCCAGTTTCAGCACAGGTGGCTCCACAGAGCACGAGGAGCAGAGCCACAGAGGGTTTGATTACTGTTTTCATTTGCTATTCCCATTAACTTTTTACATTAACTGTTGTAGACTCCTGGTGCTTTTTTGCAAGCTGTGTTCAGCCTTTACTGTACTGTTGCCAACAGTGTCCTGTGGAACTTGAACTACTGGCATTGACTATAGTGGATTCTTGCTGCCCTGCTATTAGCCATCATGCAGTGTAGGCTAAATACAGCTATTTTCAGGGGTGTCTGATTTGACCAGTGATAGGGGAAGGAAGGCTTAGGGAAGTACCTCTGGGACCAGGGGGAATGGGCCAGATGAAGAGGTAGTCCCTCAAAACGTCACCCCCCTAGCATACTTTCCGTTCTGTTTTTTTTGTGTATATTCCTTGTGTTTCATGTTTTTTTCCCCTTACCCCCCCCACCCCACACTTTGTGACATGCCCATTTGTGACACTGGTTTCTGCAAACACATTTGATTTATTTCTGGTTTGTTTTATTATTAAATGTATTTTCTGCGTTACAACTGTTTTCATCATTTAGCCATTAGACAGCGAGTGCTGGTACTTACGTAGATTTGTTTTTACCTGTGCTGAAGCATTGTCTGATTGACCCACCTGAAGTCGGGACTAGCTGAGCCACCGGTGCTGAAGCTGGGATAGTCTGAAAACCTTACCTGTTGGGGGGATTGAGGACTGGAGTTGAACACCCATGGTGTAAACCTCCACCACAGCTCCACATCTGGTGGCCCGTGGGCCGAATAAAGCCATCCTTGGACTGTCTGCTAGTAATTTCATTGTAGTTGCCCAGACAGCCAAGTGTCATTTTGTTCACACTAAAACTCCCTTGTACGGTAATTTACACACACAGTATAATACAAATGTAAATGATACAAGTGATTATACTTCGACATTTTGCAAGTATGTGTATTTAAATATATCTTAAATTATATTCTTGTGGGTCCTTCTACTCCTAATTTATTTACTGATCCGGCCCCTTTGGAAAACTGATGGAAGAGCACAGACCTACAGTATACAGATAACAGTAAATGGCCCTGAGCACTCATCCCCAGGAGTGATGGACCGCCAGACTTAAATGTTCAATTGTGTTACTGCAATAAAGAAAATGCTTTCATAGCTTAAATATATAATTTTCCAAATGCATTGCATCTCTAATACACAATGTGACTGCAGAAAGGAAAAAACACGTTGTACAACGGTTTTCTAGCATAATGCTCCATTAAGATGCAACCGGAGACAAATCAGATATACATGATATGAATGTGTGTATATATTTTTTTTCCCTCATACAGTATGTAAACATTATCAGAATCTTTTATTGTAGCACAAATATTGACAGAAAAAGGGAGCTGTCACACCCAGTGCTTGCTAACGTTTATTAGGCTGACAGAGCCTGCAAAATAAATACACAGCTGCCGGTAAGCCATTTGTTATCAACGTGGAACATTACATTTGAGCTGCCTTCCGTTCTTATCAACAGGGATCCCAAGAGTGAAACAAACCATTCCTGATGCAACACAATGGTGTGCTGGACTTTTGGATCTCTGCACCGGCATAGGACAGCCCTAACAAACAAGATGTAGCAGATCTCTCGTTAGAAGCGGTTTTATTGCAGGCAGTTGAGACCAAAACAAAAAACACACTATTGAATAAATGATAGAAAATTATAATGACAAACAACTGTATGCCTTTTATCCCAAAACCTTTTCTGTGTAGAGATCAGGGCCACAGATCTAAAACAGTCCCTCACATAAAAAAGTTGCAGATTGTAAAACAACCGCAAAATTTAGAGAAGTCACAAACAGAAACGTGGTGTCGATAGAAGGTTAAAGATTAATTATGAAGAGAAGGAGGGGCTCAGTGAGTAAAGACACTGACTGGCACAGAGTTTGAAGAAGGGGAACCTGGTTCAATTCTCGGTGTCGGCTCCTTGTGACCTTGGGCAAGACACTATCTCCCTGTGCCTCACGACACCAAAAAATAGATTAGAGTCAGCAACCACCTTTTGTAAAGAGCCCCCATAACACTTTTTGGGTTATCATTATGACAGTAGTTGAGGTGTTTGATGGCATGAACGGCGCGCTCGCTCATACGCAGTGTAGCTTCAGATTAAAACAAAAACACAGTTTTCATCCAAACTAGCAATGTACTTTTAATGTTACTTGCACCTTTCCATATGCCCAGAGCCCCCATACACTCACAAAACATATCAAAAATATTAATAAATTAGGCTGAATCACCCAACAGCAATTCCTCAATAAATTGTTGATTTAAAAAATAAAAGGCAGTCCTGTGCTCAGTCGGTATAATGCAGTCCACATGCACGCGATGAAGTCAGTTGTGACAGATTGCCAAATGTTGGGATGCTCTCCGTACGCCCCCTATGGTGTACGAGGAGATATTAGGAATTCAACTCCAGGCAAATTATCTCCCACCTCCGCCTCCTCCATTGCCTCCTTGGTTGCCGGCATCAGATGCTCCAGACATCATTAAAAACAGAACGACAGGAATAATGTACATCCACTGCAAAAAGGAGGAGGGGGGGACAATGTCAAAGAGAGATTGCCAGCACTTTATAATAAAGCTATTTGTTTCACACGATTAAGCAGATTTAACATTGCGAATTTACATTCATAGGTGAAATGTGAATTTACATTCATAGGTGAAATGTAACAGTTGATGGACAAACCTATTACTGTCCGTGAGAAACGTTAAACAATACGCTTTTTTATGTTTAGGAGATCAGGAACACAATGTCTGGCAACCCAGACAACACCCACAGTGCAACATTAACACATCCCTTTTCAGCAAAAAAAACACAAAGCCTAGTCATCGTTCACGACGTTCCCCAAGAGACCATAAGAGGAATTCATTATTCCTTGCCTCCTAGTTTGATCAGAAGTATCTGTCCCAACAGAGTAAAAGAGCAGACTCGTACAGAGGCAGACAGTGTGACCAGCAGTTTGAAACTTCAGCTGCCGAGCATTGATAATATTCACAGAATTAACCGGCATGGTTGAACTGGTGTCAGACATTTCCTTCCTGGACCAAGTCACAACTTTTGCTCAGTCGGCTTGGAATAACCAGATCCATTTATGTCCTCTGATCTATAAATTCAGAGAAACAACAGTCTGAAGAGAGACCACAAAGAAGTTGCAGTAAGTAAACTATCTTCAAATTTTGTCATGTGATTCACTTACCTGCTGAAAACGTTCCAATTATTCTCCATCAGGGCCGTATGAGTACCCTTTTCTGACTAAAAATCACAAACCCCTCACCCTAGTTATTCTCTACAGGACTATCACAGTGAGCACAGAAATTTAAATGTGAAAAGAACTCCATCACCAAGAGGTACAGAAGAAGCAGAAGGGCTCTCAAAGTACGTATAATGTATCACGACTCCTATCAATTAGGAACATGCATCTTACCCTGTATAAAAGGCAGACATTGTGCAATGAAGTGATCTGTGGTGCCCAAGATGAAAGGCACAATAAAGAAGCTGGAGATTAATAGGACTGGGTATGCCTAAAAATTAAGAATGATGGGCACATTGGAGAAACTTAAAGACCTCTCAGATATCAGGCAAGTGAAACAAGCAGCTTTTGGCTACTTCTCAGGTGAAAAAAGGAAAGTAGGAGAGCATTATTGAGGAGGATAAAAAGGTGGGGTCAAGTGAATTACTTCCAAGTCCTCAGGCCTGCTGTCCTGGCTCCCTCGGAACTTTCGCCGAATTGGTTAACATTAGCAACACAGCCCCTCCCAGAATTATATGCCACTGTTAGGAGAGACAAAACAGGCAGTCATAAATAATCCTGTTTCTAGGCAGCCAGAAGGAGGTCTTCTCACACATCGTGTTTTCCTCTTTTATTTCCCTATTCCTGGACATTAAATATGCTCTCCTTTTTTCATGTGGTACGAGAACATGCCCAGAGCATATTGCTGGAATATCCTACTTTAATTATGTAATTTCCATTGAAATAAATGCAGAGGTTGGCAAGCAAAAAGTTGATTCCAAGCATCAAAAAAAAAACAGACAGATATAAACTTACATATTTAGCAAAGAATGACTTCTGTTCTTGTGGATTCTTAGCTTTTTGGGCTTGCTCCATCTCTAGGCGTTCTATAAATGCTGCAGTTTCAGGTCTGATAAAGAGAAAAGAGTCGGCACAAGTTAAACTTTATTTAGAGTACACTTATTTAAATGTGTCTTCTCTGGCAATGTGGTTTAGAGATCAAAACTCACACTGCTGCTGGCACTGGCTGTTGAATTTGGGCAGTGGTGTTAAACAGTTCTAAGTCCACATCTTCTACCTCTGCACCATTGCAGGATCCAGGAAATGTTATTATGGAAACTCCGATGACATTCCCAGAAATGTCTGTGTGGACAGTGATCTGGTCAGAGAGATGCGATTCTACCATGGAACACTGCAAAGAAAAAAGGTAAACTGGTAAAACTAAAAAACAAAGCAAAGTCACTGATATGTAAATCCTACTGCCCCTTGTTTAGCACTCGAGTTCTGCTAAATGCGGAAATCATGTGTTGGTTCCCATACATACAGTAGTAGCAATCTAAGAACATCTCCAGCAGTGTAGAGGGAAATTGAAAAAAAAAAAAAGCAACTCACTGCTCGGACAAAGGACGTAACATATTCACTGGATTCTTCTGTAATTCCCAGCTTCCTGGGGATCCTGATTCGATAAAACCCATTTAGGTTTGCAATATCCTATAGAAGGAGCAGGGGGGAAAAACACAAGTCAGATGAGTAAATGGCTTATTTCGATTACTCAACATTGACTCTTTCAGCCTGATGTGTAAATCTCTGTAACATTCCATAGGACTTGTTTGTTCGCCCTCATTGCCATGTCTCCCTAGGGTGTTTATTCTACATGAGTTTTGTATCTATTTTTGTAGGTTGTGGACTACAGGTTTTTTTTACGCTGTGATTTATTAAAGATTATTTTATAGATATTGTTTCAAGTTCTCTGCACCCATTCCAAAATTAATTACAAGGCTCTTATCTTATGATGTCCCCTCAATATCGCACAGCTTATTTTACATACACTCAAAGTTACCCCACTCCCTTCCTTGTCTCTATCATTACTCAAGCTGCACTTGTTCTCTGAAAGTCCCTTTTGTCACCTCTTCATCTGCCTTCAAAGTGGTTGTTGGCGCAAACCACATTGTTACAGTAATACCAATCATCTGGTGCTAGCAGGGAACGAGACATTGCAGCTCTTAGTCCAACACCAGATTACTTGAGACATCTGCTCAACTTCCCCATCTCTATGGCCCTTATTTAATATGCTGTAAAGTCACATCCCAGTGCGAGAGAAAATTTTTGTGGCATTTATTCAAAATGAAGCTGCTCTCCTCTCCTTCACTGGGAAGTGCCTTCACAGCAGGTTTAATAAAGGCCTAAATTTCAAACGATTCCCTGTATCCTATTAGATTGTAAACAAATCTGAGCATGGATCAAATTGGTCTACTGTGTGTCTATTTGCCCCCTGTATCATACTGCACAATAGAATATGTTGGTGACCTTTAAATAAAAACCGGTGAAAATCATTGCATTACTGATTTTTTAAATTTGCATGGAGACACACACATTGGTCTTTGTGGGCAGGTTACTTACTCTTAATTTGTTTCTCTCATCTTCAGTTAGCTGTTTCTGTGAAATGGAAATACTCTGCTCTGCTGTGGGACTCCATAGCAAGGACCCTCTCTTTTTGAAGTAGATGCCGTCATCTATTTGAATACAAATAATACATGGCTTTTGAATACACGTGTCCCTTTATAGTGTTAACAACAGCAAAAGCAAAAAAAGCACAGCACTACTCTCAGCAGATGAGTGATCATAAAACCTTTACATTGTTAGTATTATTTTATCTTTCTTTGTGTAGCACTGATCATGAATGCAACACTTTACAGTAGAACCATGAAATCAATTTAAAATACAAGAAACTACACATACAATATGGATACAAGAGTATCAGACAAGTAGATACAGGAAGGAGGCAATGGCTATCCGGAGAGCTACTTAGCCCAGCGATGTAATGCGAGACAAAAAAAAAACCTGCAAGAATAGATTATATAACTTCTTGCATCACATGTTTTTATATTGTTGATTTCAAAGAAATGGCTTGTTTGTGCAGAATACTGTAGTTCTCTTCTGTATTTTTGTCAACAAACAATAGGTGGATCGTAGGGCCCATTTTAAACACACACCTCATTAGACATAACATGGATAGTGCACTACAAATAAAACTAGACAATATTAGCCATAAGTGCCTGACAGCTACTCAGAGCTAGAAGGAAAAAGTCCTCTCACCAAGTTCAAATGAATGCTCCAACTCAAGATTTGTTCCACAACTTTCTGACTCTCTGCCATCTCCAGTCTAAAATTCAGACCAAAAAATAAATAAAAGATTATATAGGGTAACAGTATAAAAGATGTACATTGTTTATAAAGATCAACGCATTAATACGTCACAATCCTAGTTTAAAAGTAATAATTTCTCAGTGTTTTGTTAGAACTTTACATGCAAAACTGGAGATGTACAAAAGGTCAAATAAAAAATTAAAATGTGTTCACAGTAGGGATGGATTACACAGAACTTCTGTATAATTCAGTTAACTGTGTAGTCTTCAATTGAAGATGGGATGGTTTAGCACAGGTGTCAGATTAATCATACATATGGATTTCAAATGATGTCAAATCTTGCAGTCCTGCACCCATTTTACAGTTCTGTATAAGTATGTATATTTGTATTTATACAGCACCAACACTGTGGGCAGCGCTTGACCAAAACAATAGAAGGCAGGAAATTACTACCCAATGTGTGAAAGAGGGGAACTTTCATTCAAGATAATATTAAAAAATAAAATATAGATATTTTGGATTTTTTTTTTATAGGAGTTGTATACAAAACACACACCATATAGTCATGGTGTTACATTCCTCTATTCTGCAGATCACTCATCAACCTCCCAGATGCTTTACTTAGCAGAAACATCAGCGCTTAAACCACGGACAGAAATAGATCATTTGTTTTTTTAACAGGTACAGGTCACAAAACACCGGGTCCAGTAACACCCACCGCAATCATTATTATTCCTAACACCAATCCTTGTTATTAATAACAATACAGGTGGCTGTTAGGAAGAATAATATTAACAATAATAATACAGGTGGCTGTTAGGAATAACATGATGATGATGATGATGCACTGCTCTCACACACACAGCCGTTCCACACTCCCCCTTGTACCCGCTCCTGCCCTCTCTGCACCTCCAGCCTAGTGCCAGTCCTTCCTTCCTCACCCTGAGCCGGCAGACGCTGGCCTGTGTCCCCGCAGGTAACAACAGAGGAAGGATTATAAGCAGAGCCCACCGGTAACTGCCGGCCTGGGAAGGCTCCCTGCCAGGAGACACTGCATTCCGCTGCCGGGTACCCTTCTCTCCCAGCACAAAGTCCGCCATGACAGTACGGAAAGGACGCTCTACGCAACTCTATGGCCTTCCCGGGCTTCGCGAGAACTGCGCATGTGTGGACTGTACTATAAAGCCATGCATGAGGTGCGCCTGATTTAGCTTATAGCTAATATTTCCATAAACCTATGCCTTTGTTTTTTTATGTATTTGAAACATATTCGAATTATTTTCCTCAAGGAAAATTTAATATAAGTCTCGCACAGGGAAACAAACAATAAGAACAACCCCCCTGCCTAAGAAATGGACGTTACCAAATAACGTCAAAGCAAAGGTTGCGGCTCAAGCCTCGCTGTGACTGGCCAATCACAGTGTCAGAATTAGGGGTGACGTCTTTGACAGGTTACCTGGGGATATTACGGTAATGAACTAGCTGATATACCCGGCGTTGCCCGGGAGTAAATTTTACCGCAAAAGCCCCAGTACTTTCCCATTCATTGTGCCAGTGGGTGGGGATCGTGAGGATTGACGGGTTATGCGTGACCCACAGTAATCACAATATGTGAAAAGAAAGAACTGTAGGCGCTAACTATATTGAGGGAATATTGGATACATTGAACCAACAAAATCAATTGTGCTCATTTCAAAGTCTTATACTGTACAATACGCCGGACTCTCATGTCGGTGCGAACCGGAAGTGCGTGTTGCAACTTCCAGTGCGACCCGACGTCACAGCCTGGCGTGGGACAGTACAGGAGAGAGGCCCAATGCAAGTGTATGTGTGTATTTGGGGAGTAGTGTGTTTGTGTGTATTTGGGGGGGGGGGGGGGGGGGGGGGATAGTGTATGTATGTACACCAACAGACAGATCAACAGGAGACAAAGACATGTTAGGAACAGAAAATGTACTATGGGAGAGGTACAGTATGATGAGATCCAGGATAGAGCTTGGTTATGGATACCAAGAGAGTGTAGAATATGAAGGAAAAGACAGTGATAATTTGTATCAAAGGCAGCAATAAGATCAAGTAGGATAAATAGGCAAAAATTACCTTGGGATTTTGCTTTATGGAGATCATTGGCTATTTTAGTCACAGTCACTCTTAAGTGAGTTATACGAAAGCCAGAATGTAAAGGGTCAAGGAGGGCATGGGAATTAAGAAAGTTGCTCATATGGGTGCACACGAGATGTTCTAGTAGTTTGGTGGCAAAAGTCAGGAGGGATACAGAGCTGTATTTAATAAGGAAGTAGGGTCCAGGGTGTTTTGGGGAATAGGTGTGACCACTACATGCATAAAAGATGAGGGGAAGGTGCCAGAGAATAGGGAGGAGTTGAAGATATGGGTGAGAGTGGGGAGCAAGAACTCTGATTAGGTGTGAGGGAATGGGATGGAAAGCGCATGTGATCGAGAAAATAAACTTAGAAACTCTTAACAGGAGAAAAGAAGTCAAGAGTGGAAGAAAGGGGGGTAGACGCAGAGAGGAGGGATCTCATTGTGGACAGCATCCACATTGCCTTTAGAGTGGTCAGCAAAGGCTTGGGGAGATGTGAAGGAAGGCAAGTGGGAGAAGAAGGACAGAGGAGGGAGTCAAACACAGAGAAAAGACAGCATGGGTTTGATTTGTGAGTGTTGTGTTGTTTGGCCTTAGAGAGCAGAGTTAGAACAGGAGAGATGTATAGTGTAGACCAGCGGTTCCCAAACTTGGGGGCGCGAGACTGAGTGCGGGGGGGGGGAGGGCGGGGTTTACAGAGGCCCCGCGCGCTTCCCGAAGGCACTTAAATTAAGTGCCGGGGGAGCTGCAGGGCCTCCATAAACCTAACTTACCTTGCTCCGGCGGCTTCTCTTGGCAACGCGGCGGAGGTCATGTGATGTCACGTTGTTATGACGCCGGAGCTGAGATGAGGGGACCGCCGGCAGGGGGCGCAGGGGGAAAAGTTTGCGCCCCCTGGTGTAGACAATCAGCATGAATGCAAGATCTCCTCCATAGGCAAAGGGGCGAGTGCATGTGTGACGGAAGCATGTCAGACCCGTTCAACGGTGCCTGGCATAAAGCTAGACCTGTTCTTCTTGAATATGCATTTAGGATGCATTACCACAAGTGTCCAGCAGGCTGGAGACATTAAAAGATTACATCTCCCAGATGTGTTGCAGCCTAGGACTCGGCCACTTCCTGTTCTAAGGCCTATGTAGTCCTTGTGGGTATTGCAACTCTGCTCCCAGCTTTAGTGCACGTCTCTGTTTCCTGCCAAGCTACGTATTCTGTCTGATTACCTTGTGTTTTGACCTCAGACTTCCTCTGGGCTTTGTTTTGTCTAACCCCTCAAGTACCTTTCTCACAGATTGTTATGACATCTGAACTGTACTGGACTTTGCTTGCCTAATCCCCATTCCTCTGATATTTCCTTCCTAAGTTCTGTCATCCTTCCTAGTGTTTTCAGAAAGCGTGTTTGTGAATTTAGCCAAAGTCGTGGCTTAGAGGGACAGGTGTGCCAGAGCTGAGAAGGTGCATATAGATCAGGCCTGCACAACTCGTAAAGCGAGAAGGGCCGAACTGCTCCAAGGAAAAAAAATTTGGGCCGCACGGGTAAAATCATCATTATCATAATCTCTCCTCCAGCACCTCTCATCATCATCATCATCATCATCCTCATATCTCCCCCAGAACCCCTCACTATCAACCTTTGCGATACTGCCCATCTATCTCTCATACCCCCATATCTCCCCCTCACCCACACACATAATACTCCCTCTCCACATCAAACACACAATACCCCCCTGCACACCACACATCCCACCCCCCCTGTACCTCACATCCTTCTCCCCCCGTGCACCTCACATCCTTCTCCCCCCGTGCACCTCACATCCTTCTCCCCCCGTGCACCTCACATCATTCTCCCCCCTGCACCTCACATCACTCTCCCCCCCTGCACCTCACATCACTCTCCCCCCTGCCCCTCACATCATTCTCCCCCCTTGCACCTCCAATCACCCCCCCGCACCTCCAACCACCCTCCCCTGCACCTCCAATGACCCCCTCTGCACTTCCAATCACCCCCCCTGCACCTCCAATCACCCCCCCGCACCTCCAATCACCCCCCCCCCCCGCACCTCCAATCACCCCCCTGCACCTCCAATCACCCCCCCTGCACCTCCAATGACCCCCTGCACCTCCAATCACCCCCCCCTGCACCTCCAATCACCCCCCACCTCCAATCACCCTCCCCTTCACCTCCAATGACCCCCCCTTCACCTCCAATGACCTCCCCTGCACCTCCAATGACCTCCCCTGCACCTCCAATGACCCCCCCTGCACCTCCAATGACCCCCCCTGCACCTCCAATGACCCCCCCTGTACCTCCAATGACCCCCTGCACCTCCAATGACCCCCTGCACCTCCAATGACCCCCTGCACCTCCAATGACCCCCCTTCACCTCCAATTAACCCCCCTCTGCACCTCCAATCACCCCCCTCTGCACCTCCAATCACCCCCCTCTGCACCTCCAATCACCCCCCCTCTGCACCTCCAATCACCCCCCCTCTGCACCTCCAATCACCCCCCTCTGCACCTCCAATCACCCCCCCTCTGCACCTCCAATCACCCCCCCTCTGCACCTCCAATCACCCCCCCTCTGCACCTCCAATCACCCCCCATCTGCACCTCCAATGACCCCCCTGCACCTCCAATGACCCCCCTGCACCTCCAATGACCCCCCTGCACCTCCAATGACCCCCTGCACCTCCAATAACCCCCCTGCACCTCCAATAACCCCCCTGCACATCACCTTCCCTGCACCTCACCCCCCCTGCACCTCACCCCCCTGCACCTCACCTCAATGCACCTCACCTCAATGCACCTCACCTCACCCCCCTGCACCTCACATCACCCCCCTTCACGTATCCACGTTGGGATCAGGGGGGGGGGGGCGGCCGCAGAAGAGCTCAGCTGGCTCGCTGTGACTTCCCCCTCCGTACCACGTTGCGAGCGGGGGGGGGGGGGGAGGTAGCAGGGAGGGGGTAGCGGGCCCTGCGCATGCGCGCCGGGACCGTGGGGAATCGCCGGCAATTTTTTTTTATTTATTTATTAAACTGGCGCCCGGCCGGACTCATCGCGGGCCGCACAGAGAGGGCAGGCGGGCCGTATGTTGTGCAGGCCTGATATAGATCAAGTGAGGAGGACAGGATAGAATTGTAAGAGCAGGTTCAGAGGAAGGAGAGAGAAGAGAGGTCAGCGTTCAGGGTAGGTGCCAAAGCAAAGAGGTCAATGGAGCTAAGGTCTCTAGAGCAGTGAGGAGAACAGGTGGTGGAGGGTGAGAGGAATGAGTGGTGGTTAATGATAGGAGGTGATGGTCAGAGAGCAGAAGGGAACAGAGAGAAAGTGATGAAGAGGGATGAGGAAATGGGAGAAAGAGGGGGATGGGGGATAGAGGGGATGGGGGCGAGAGAGGAGATGGGGGGGAAAGAGAGGGGAATAGAGGAGAGAGAGAAACCAGTGATGTTTACATATTTTTATTATACATACATATGATTCTGGGTATTGACGTGCAAATGATTACCCAAATTGTACCATTGCTAAGCTTCATATGTAATGAATCATTATTCCTGAGTATTTCCTGCAGCCTTTGTTTCCCTGATCTTGTCTACTGCTTGTTTCCTGTCTTGCGGTTCCTTGTATAGTTTACAATTTTCCTTAATACCCATCTTGACCTCCTGGTGTTTGGTTTGCAACTTCTTTCAGCTTCACAAAAAGGTTGGCAAACTCAAGCTGTTGAATCGTGGCTTTTTATAATCTGTTCTTCTTCGATCAAGGTTGTGCTACCAAAACTGAGAAAAACAAGAAGTGAAAGTCTTGAGAAATATCCACATTAAAAATAGGAAGCTAAAAGTGGCACACCCAGAGTGCTCAATGACAGGTCATTACCCAGAATCCTTGTTGCTGACATGACAATGGGGTGAATGAAGCAGGTGTTGGGCCCAATAACAAAGGTGAGCTTGTGGGTGGTTTGTATTTAATGTTTTCTAAATCCAGCAGAGGGGGCACACACACTGCTAACAGGAGAAATTAAAATCTTTCTAGTTACATAATCACATAGTAGATGAGGTTGAAAAAAGACCTTTCGTCCATCAAGTTCAACCTATGCTAAATTTAGACGACAGATACATTATCCTATATTTGGGAGGAGATCCACCTGCTCATTTTTTTTTTTACATAGGAAGCAGGGAGTCTCCAGAGCCGAACCGCCTTAGGCCTCGTCCAGGGTGGTGCTGAGCGGGCTCACGCTGGACTCGTTGCGCCAATGCACGTGGCTTGCGTGAGCGGGCGGGCGCGCCTGCTCGGCGCTCAGCCACTTGCCGAGCAAGTAAAATTGATTTTGCTGCTCGCAAGCGCGTCACGTGAGCGGTTCGCCCAATGAGGTCAAACCAGCTCCGTGACGTTGTGGCCACACCCCCAGACGCGCGCACACCTAGCCGACCAGGAATCGCCCGGCCGAGCAGGCGCAGCGCTGGAGCGCCAGTGCGCCTGTTTACACTCTGGACGAGGCCTAAATTTCAGCTCCGGGGACCGCCCGCTTCCCGAGATACTTACCGTGAAAGGTGCCGTCGGTGGCATCCTCCCAGGGGAAACAAAATAGGTGTTTAAACTTCCCACGTTACGCGGGCCAATAGGAAGCCACATCATCATCCGTTGTGGCTTCTTATTGGTCCACATGACACAGCCATTTAGACAACCAGGTAGTAATCAGCGGCACCTTCCCGTGTAAGTGTCTCAGGATTCAGGGTGTCACAGAGCTGAAATAAATGGGGTTCAGCTCCGGAGACCCGCTGCTTCCCACCTATAAAGAAAATAGGGGGTTTAGGGGAACTGCTCATTTAAAGAGGTGATTTGTGTTATCACATTACGTTGTACGTGACTAAAATGAGTAATATATATATATATATATATACTCACTTTAAATCTGTGGGAGTTAAGGTAGATGCAGGAATAGTGTCGTTAATGGTAGTGTGCAGGAATAGTAGGTATTTTGAAATATATTTTCATCTTCAAGATGTTCTCTGGAAAACAGCACAAATCATCATTATAAAGGAAACAATATATATATATTTTTTAACTCTGCTTTGTAAAGATTTCCATGTGATAATTGACTATGTGACTGTCAGGTGGAACAAGGCTAAATTCAGGACCGGCCCTATTGATGTAACACTGATAAATATCAGAACCATAATCCTATACCAAATGATGTAGCAATACCAGTAAAGACCACAAGATGGCAGTGTGAACTATTGGTGGCTTCAAAGGCTCCAATTCACCTTGTACAGTATTGTATTGTATGTCTTTATTTATATAGCGCCATTAATGTACATAGCGCTTCACAGCAGTATGTGGGTATATACCGGTTACCCAGACTTTACACAATGACAGCACAAGGCAATTCAATTACAAACACTGGGGATAAGAGTGACAGGTAAACGGCAACATAAGGCTAAGGGAGGCCCTGCCCCAAAGAGCTTACAATCTAAGTGGTAAGATTGGGAGTCTTGTAGACACAGTAGCAGAAAAAGTACATTATAAAAAGTGAGCCGGGGAGGTCAAGGGCATCTAGAGGGAGATGTAGAGGCATAAATCATTTTTTGTGTCTGTTTTGCAACAACTCCTTTCTGGAAGAAGGAAACAGCTGTCTGAGAGTGTTCTCTGACTTTGTATTTCCGTAAGCCAAGCTTTGTTGTGCAAACTGCATCATGTGACGTGTGAAAGCGCTATGGAAACATCCATATTTAAAATAGACACATTCCCAGAATCCTTGTCTGCAGGTTAGCCCCCGTGGGACTTCATTAAATTGAGTGGACGTTAATGCACTCTTGCCTGTGTACTACCCAGATTGGTCATCTGCTTATCTGTGAGATGTGGAGGTCCATGGCGGTTGATAACTCAGGTTAACCCACTTCTCACCATGTTGAATAGGGGCCAAAGGATTTAATGCAGTGGCAGGCAACATGATAGATTTAAAGGGCCACAGAGTTCTCCAAAGGGCTACAGCTATATATATATATATATATATATATATATATATATATATATATATATATATATATATTACACACTTACACATAAATACACACACACACACACACATAACTTAAAACGTGATGGTAAACCCTACAGCCTTGAAAATTGCAAAGCCCGCAGTACAACCAACTTCACACTGATGATACCCATTAAGGTTGAAACATGTCTGTGAATGGTTTCTCTGGCTTTGCATCTGATTCCCATGCTGTGCGTTAAAGCTGTGTGAACAGCAAGC
Organism: Ascaphus truei; assembly: GCF_040206685.1. Lineage (NCBI taxonomy): Eukaryota > Metazoa > Chordata > Amphibia > Anura > Ascaphidae > Ascaphus > Ascaphus truei. The sequence goes on along the minus strand of NC_134488.1, from coordinate 109,852,348 downwards.
ATTAGCTAATATGGGCTCCATGTAACAATGGTTTTTCAGGCAAAAGGTGTGCTCATTTGCATGTCATTTCCCAGAATCCCTTGCTGCAGTGGAAACACTGTTAGCTGGGTGATAATGGTGAAAGGTAGGGTTGCAGACCTGCCTAAGATATGTGAATGTGCTCACAAGTGATCTTTTTATTTGCTATTTTATATATATATATATTTATTATACATATATACACACACATACAGAAGGGACATTACAGTCGTGGGTAGGAGCTTTTTCCCACCCCCTCCAATCGGCTGCATGATATCGGCGCGCTGGTGAATCCTGTTCTGCTCCTTATCTTACACTGGGAACTAGTGATTAGCACAGGAGAGGAGCGGGGCAGTACCATATTTATCAGGGCGCTGTCATTAAGTGGCTGAGGGAGCCGGAACAAGCTATGTTCCACGCCAAGAACATATCCACTCCCTCCACTCCGAGGAGGGGGGCTGCTGGGGTGGCCAGCGGTTGGGGGCCGCAAGTGAAGCCTCCAAGGGCCGCATGCAGCCCCGGGCCGCCTGTTGCCCACCAATGAGTTAATGTATGAAGCTCCTGAAATATGTACTGTGTCCATTTTTTCTTACTCCATATGTTAAACAAGACATGGCACAGAGACGTTAGGCCTCGGATGTAGTGGGCGTGCGACGGAGTGCATGGCGTCACGCGCGCCTGTCAGCCGAGCGATCTGTGGCCTGAGATCAACAGCAACACGGAGGCGTGGCCGTGACGTCACGAGGCTGGTTCAACCTCATTGGCTGAACCGCCCACGTAACCCGGCCGTCGCGCGACAAAAACAACATTCTTTGTCTCATGAAAAATCTGCCGCACCGTCGCGCTCCCTCGGGCGCACTATGGCTGGCCTCATTGAGGTACAGGCTTTTATTTGCGACGCGCGCACAGTCATTCTGTGTATGGACGCAGCCTTAGGCTGAGCTTAAACAGCCTGTGACGGTGACACAACCGATGACGTCACCCGTTGCCATTGCGAAAGTTGTATTTCAGATTCTGGAGACGTCGCCGGCTGCAAGGCCGTGACGTCAGCAAAGGGGGAAGGCAGACGGGCGGAGGAGCTCCCTAATTGGCTTAAATCAAATTCCACTGACTACCAGAATTTTGGTAGTGCTGTCGCTCCGTCGCGTCCACTATAAGCACCGGCGACAATGCATTTGTTTTGACGCGATGTTGCCGTCGCCGGCACTATATGCGCAGGGGGGGTCATTTACAAGTCACAAAGGGGGTAATTTACTACAGTTTACCATCTGCAAAACTGAGGGGGGGCGGGGGGAGGAGCAGCGCAATAGAATGATACCAGATTTAACAAAGGAAAAAACCCAATTACTTTTAATAGATTCCCCTTTCTTTAAAAAAAAAAAAACACTTTTCTGCTGATAACAGTATGTAGGTGTTTAGCAGATGCGGGCTTAGATTTCCTTTTAGAAACAACATTGTTAGTTAGACAGAAAGTGGAAAACAGTGGTGGCTTCTCATGCAATAATAGCCGGTGACCTTGCGTGAAACAGATTTTGCATCAGCTGAATATGAAAGAGCAACAAAAGGAAGTTCCTTTGTACCATCGCTTTCTATTTATAATGACACAGGGCTAACAGTACGTAAGGTTTTGTTTTCAGAAAGGATTACAGTTGAATGACATTATTGGAAGAATGAGAAGGAGTGGGAGTAAGGGAGGGCACGGCGGAGGCAGGAGCGCAAGGTTTGCTAGTGCAAACTGAAGGCAGAAAGTAGGCAGCCGTATCCTTCTGCAAGTTTGTCACTCGGAAAACAAACATGCAGAATACAGCAGCCCTGAGTGTGACTGCAAACCTTGAGTTTATTCTAATTACAGGCATACCCCGCATTAACGTAAGCAATGGGACAGGAGCATGTATGTAAAGCGAAAATGTACTTAAAGTGAAGCACTACCTTTTTCCCACTTATCGATGCATGTTCTGTACTGCAATAGTCATATACGTGCGTAACTGATGTAAATAATGCATTAGTAACAGGCTCTATAGGCTCCCCGCTTGCGCACAGATTCGGTACAGGTAGGGAGCCAATATTGCTGTACTGGACGTGCTGACAGGCGAATGAGTGAGCTGCTGTTTGCCTATTGGGCAATATGTCCTTACTTGCGAGTGTACTTAAAGTGAGTGTCCTTAAACCGGGGTATGCCTGTTCAGAACATGATAATAAACACTGAGGCTGGTGCCCAGGGATTCCACTTTGTATTGAAGGCTAACCCGGAGATAAATATACAAAATGTTATTTCTCTTATATTCGGCGGCGTCTCCCGGCATCATCCCCTGCAAACATAGCTGCGCGACGTCAAATGGCGCCGCATTGCCACCACAACGGGACGCTACGTCAAGTTGCAATGACAACGGGGCGCCTTATGGTGGCAACATGATGTTGTGGAGCGTCTCATGGCAATAGACGTGACGCCACGTAGCGTCCCGTCATGCCAACGTGACGCCTTCAACGTCATGCAGCCATGTTGACGGGACTTGCAGGGGGGAGATGCCGGAGGATGCCGCCGCCGCCACCCGGAGATTTACCAGGTAAGTGACCGAAACCCGTAGTCTCCAGGGTAAAACCCAGAGTGGTGGCAACCCTGCTAGCACCTAATGCTTTACTAATCTAGGTGACACACTGCGAGTGCTCCTTTGCATGTCATTACCCAGAATCCCTGGCTGCAGTGGAAACGTATGCCAAGAGATGAGTTAAGTAGAAATAGCCATGTTTGTCCAGTTGCGAAAGTGCAGAGTAAATGAGTACTTCAGTATTCGGTGATACCTTTATTTGGACGAACAATAGATATTTATAAGACAAGCTTTCCAGAGTTCTCTCTCTTCCTCAGGTCGGCGATACTGATTTACAAAACATTCCATGAGTTTAACACAGATGTAAAAAGCAAGATAACAATCTGAGGCAGGAGATGTGGATAATTCATTGCAAAGGGGGAGGGGGGGTGATAAATAAACAGACAGGGCAATACATGGCTGAAAGTGTTACTGACAAATGTGACGAGCATGTAGGACCATATATCCATCAGCAGTGTGAAGGGTGTGCAGCAGGGGAGAAGGGTTTGAAATGAAAATGAATGGGAATAACAGGGAAAGGCAGGGTTGCAGACCTGTCAATGTGCTCACAAGTGGTATTTTGATTTGCTAATCTAGGTATAAAGACTAACATGCAAACACATGTTGGCTATCATTATTATTACGTGTTGGATACAAAGGCTGCCCATGCACTGTGAGTTGTAGCTTCACACAGGTCAACTTTAACACATGACTATTTTTTTCCTCCTGAATTGAGCTTCTGTACGGCTGGGACATGGGGCAGGTTCCAGTGTCACAGTGCTGGTTTCTCCACTGCTTCCTTTCAGCCATCCTCTGTACCAGGGGCTCCCATTATCACTCTGGTACAAGGGTTGGGAGAGAGAAAGAGTGGACATGTGGGATTTGCCATGTGGAAGCCGCTGTGTGTCACAGATCTGTCAGAAAAGAAGAACGAAAAGATACATTTAATAGCCAGAGACTGCTAATGCTTTACATAAATATGAATATGCAGTGAGTGCTGATAAATAATTTCAGAATAAAATGTTCATCAGACCGACATTACTTATATATGCAGCATGTCATCACCCCTCCCGTCTTAAACTAAGAGGCCCTAAATAACAGAGACAAGCTGCATTGTGCTAAATGTACCATTGATAACATAAACGATTTAATCTCCAGTAGTGTTGGCCAATACCAAAAACTCTAACATAGAAATGATCATTATAATGGTATTTATTGTAATACATTTCTGTTCAATATGAAAAAAGACAACTGTTTAAATGAATGTTAAAAAAAATTATTTGGAAGGTATTGAGTTTTAACATTTAATACAAGCTCAATGTATTTTCACTTAGATGATATTTTAAGATATGCAATGTCTACTGCCTTCCGCCTGTCACTGGTAAGCCGAGATGGGGAATTAAGAGGAAGGGGCAAACCGAACCTCCGGGGAAAGAAGGAACTGCTATCCCCGGGGGGTGGAGAATAAAGGATGGCTGCCGGGATCCCTTTACATGGGCAGATCTGCCTTCCATGAGGCTGCCCCGTCAAACTGCATGTCACTAACTGTCCTTAAAATGTCAATGACTTCTGTGTGACAGACAAAAGTATCGCAATAATAAAATAATTGTAATATATCAACTTACCGACAGTTATTATCCCGATATTACTTATTTACAATTACTTTGTATTGCCAAACTCTAATCTCCACATATCCCTTCTGACAGTGACTCTGTAGGAACATTTAGAGATAAATGGCTTATGTGTTGGCCCCAGTGATATATGCTGTGGTTATGAGCCAGAGGTGAGATTACATTCTAGCTGACAACAAACCACCACCACCACCACAGAGACTTTTGTCAGGATACAGGAACACAAGTGCATAGCAATATATGGGGTATAGTTGTGCACTTGTGTTTCCTGTATCTTGACAAATGCTCTGCGGGGTGGAACATTGATTGTTGATTGGAATATAATACATTTTCTACAGATTGGCGAGTGCCTGTCCTTTATTTGGTGTGTGTGTGTGTGTGTATATATATATATATATAATAAAAATAATATAGAACTGTAATGCCAAATGCTGCACAAGTCTGTTAATACAGCTCAACCCTGTTATTGCGCGATCCGCTACAACGTGGATCGCTTATAACGCGGTCTGAGCGTGGCTCCCGTTTAAAAATAATAATTCTTTTTTTTTTGGCAAACTTTAATAACACATTATGGGTACCTTCTGTAAGATGGTTAGTAGAGAGTTCACCAATAGCTAACACTACATACATATATATATAATTCACCATTTCAAAATCCATCTTCCCAGTCGTTGAGGTGGTGCAGAAAAAAATCCAATACACTATAAAAAATACTTACATTTTATTCACTGAGCACCAAACCTCTACATTCCTCAGACAGTTAAAAACAATTAAAGTAATGGCTAACATGTGAACCAAAATATATGCATACGGCTAATCACATATATTTAATCTGAGCACAGGGTACAGTGTTCCCAGTATGTTCTGTTTGACCCAGGTCAAGTGCCTTCTATTACAAGCTTCACAGTATTTAAAGATCCCAACTGATGTCCCAGACCATCACTTAACATGAGACAACTGAATCCCAGATGGTATCTATGATCAAATACCCGATTTATAGATCGTTGCATGTATCTCTGCTTTCATGAGATCATTGACTCTTAATCGCTCACAGTGTATAGTGCTCCTGTGACAGTCAGCATCCTCCACCATCTTGCATCAGATGTTCCTCTCCTCTGACGTCACAGCTACGACATACACGCACACGCACACACAAACCCTCCCCTATAGATTATATGCCCTGGAGTAATTCAACCTGGTATCTTGATTAAAGTAAGGAAAGGTTTAATAGCCCCAGCCACATTCTGTGAAATATCAGTGTGGACCTTAATAGACTATTGTTCCTTGCTGTTTTATAGCTGAGGATATGGAGGTGACCTCTTCCATCAGCATGGTTTTCAGGGTATTTATGATCAAAGGTTTGTGAGAGCCACAACCGATTTGATAGCAAAACTTTATTCATTGTGTCATTGTAATTCAATAGCATTTCTATAACACACACCCTCCCTGTACCTCTGTTGGGGGGGAGGAGAGAGGGGCGGACTCAGACAGAGACAGCTGACATCCTTGGTAAATGCAGCGTGGGGGTGCCTCTGCGACGCCGGCTTCAGGGACAGCAGGTAGAGTTGTCCCAGCTCCCCCTGCCGACGGACGAGGAACCCCTGATCGCAGCGGCCATTTGTTTTTATCACGATCTCTGTTAAACGCGGTCTCATTTTGTGTACCCCGAGCACCGCGTTATAACGGGGTTCAGCTGTATATGTATAATATATATATATATACATACATATTATACATATATTAACAGACTCGTGCAGCATTTGGCATTACAGTTTTATATTATTTTTATTGGATATAAGTCCACATGTCCTCCTGGTAACATTTTCTATAGCTCCCTGCCTGGGGAGGGTTATTAGAGTGGGCCCTGGGCTGTGCTTCTGCTCAGTTACCTACATAACTTAGTGACATTTTTGACACTGAAACGCACTTGCTAGTTAAGTAATGTAGATCTATATAGTACAGATGCTATAAACACTTGTAAAATGTTAGATGTATAATAATTTTTAAGACTTTAAATGTACCCACAATGCCATTGCAATACTCTTGTGGCCCTTTGACTGAGATTTTTTTCTGATCCGGTTCCTTTAGAAAACTGGTTGAAGAGCTGGAATGGCTCACAGGAGTATTAACATAACATTTACCCTGCAGTTTATTGTGAATAAAATGGCATGCACATGTATATGAGACCGATCTGGGAGTTACTAACGTTGTGCCTCTGTCAGAGGCTTATGCACCCTGCGCTACTCAGCACCTTATTGCACATAGGAATGGGTATTTACAATATAAAGCACTGATCACATCATACATAATTACATATTGTACTAGAACAACAGAGTCATTAAGAATCAAGTACGGATAGAGAAGCCGAAAGCCTTCCTATGGCATAGTTACAGCTTTTCATAAGATTTGGGATCCCTGGATAAATGCCCACGGTTCTGGTTCTGGAATAAAGAGCATCCCGGAGAATCGCGTTCATGAAAAACCAAACTTTTATTACTATATATTAGTCTTTATATGAAAGAATGAAGGTTTTACCAATGGTGTTAAACGATAGGCCTATGTCATATTTATGTTCATTTAAGGTTTGTGACTTAATGGCTTCCCTTCGCCCCCCCCCCCTTTCTCCTTTCTTGACGCAACTACTAAACAATAACAATATTTGTACCAACAAAAAAAAAAACGAATCACTTATGTTATTTTGGCATCCCGTTGTAAAAATTTAAATGCCTAGCCAAATAATTTTTCAGAAAGAGGAAAGCAAAGTACTTCTTGGTTATTTATTTTATTCCTAGAAAACATTTCACATTGACTTGTTAGTAAGAAAAACATGGATTGTAAGCTCATCTGAAGTCCTAGCACCAGGACGAAACGCGTAGGGTGGAGGCTTAAGAATATATAGCTCCCTATCCCTAGAATTCAGCATTTTACCTCCAGATACCATAATTTATATTATATATATCCCCGGCGCTCCGGCAAAAATACCAACCGAGTGACGTCACGATCGTTGTCTCGCGAGACCAGAGGAGCAAAGTAGGAGACCTGGAAGGTAGCTGCGGGCGGATCGATCACAGCACGGAGAATCTCGGCGTTCCACGTGGAGAGGAGGCAGACCGCCACATTAAGTAGCAGGACGGAGAGGATTGTATATCCTATATGCCCTAAACATCTGCTACTTTATAAGTAGTCTTCTACTTTTGCGCAGTAACGAATACAAAACGTACTTCACCATATTTTGTCTCTTTCCATTTTTATTTCAGAGATCTCAACCAAGATATCTATCATTGTTCCCAGTCTAAGATATGCTCAAATTTTAATTGTTTATCTACATTTGCGCCAGTGTTTTCCCTTTTTTTTCTTCATATATATATATATATATATATATATATATATACACACACACATACAGTATATAATGAAAATGCCAGTCATTTTCTTTGATAACGTGTGTTTTTGCAGAGTACTGTACCAGTTGTAAATGCGATATTTACCTTTCTCACTGACCGTCTGTTTCCGATTTCATGTTCCTTATACTGAAGCTGCTTCTTCCTGTATCACACATATCAAAGTACTTTGTTACGCTTCCCTGTGTAAAAACCCAAATTATTGCAATTAAATAGGAAAAGATTTGGATAAATCAGTAACATGTTTAGATGTTGTACACTTGCTAGAGAACAAAGGGAAGAACCGTGGAATACACTGCATGTCTACCAGGAAATAAAGGAGCTCGTGTTACTTGTTATACACCCTTGTACATTCATTGGTTCACCTGGTGTCACATTCAGTCTCTGCATTATATCCAGTCTATAAAAACGTGACATCTGATTATATCTCTTCATGTAGCATATCTGTCATCTGCATGCGGTTTGTCTTGTCATGATCAAATTATCATTTCATCTCAGAATACAAATGATGACTAGGATGTATGTATGTATATGTGTGTATATATCTCTATCGCTCTATATCTCTATATATTTCGCTATATCTCTATATCTCCTCTATATCTCTCTATCTCCTCTATCTCTATCTCCTCTAGATCTCCTTTATATCTCTAAATATATGTTCTCACTTCCTTATCTCAGTTCTAACACCCTTCCAGTGCCTGCAATTCTTTATTCTTCCTTTTTTTTCCCAATCCCTGTCTAAGTCATATATACCTTTGTATATCAGTGTTGCTGACCTGACGAAGAGAGGTAAACTCTCGAAAGCTTGTCCTATGACATAAATTGTTAGTCCAAATAAAAAAGGTATCACCTAATACTGAAGAACTCATTTATGCTGCACTATCGCAACTGGACTAACACGGCTATTTCTGTTATATATATATATATATATACAGTGTTCCACAAACCTATACATTTGAACGCCCCGGGCGAGTGGATTTCACATCGTGGCGAGCTCCTATTGGCCCAAGCAGCACACGTTTGGTACAAGGTGGCGAGTAGATTTTTTGGTGATTTGTCGACAACTGTATATATATATATATATACATATATATATATATATATAAATATATATATACGTGTATACATATATATATAAATATATATGTGTATATATATATATATATAATCAAGCACAGTGTACTCAAGGCTCTACAAAACAGACAAAAAACATTACGGAATTATAATACAATCAGCGCAGCAAAGTCAAACAATAGGAAAGGAAATCCCTGCCCCGGAGATCTTACAATACAAAGTGGTATGTTGCGAAATTTACTGAGACAGCAGGTGAGGAAATAAGTGCAGTAGATGGCAGCTTGGCCACAATGGTTAGTAGAAGATACTGTGGGTGTGGGACAGTAGCAATGAGTGCAGGCTATTGAAATGCTTAATTGAAGAGGTGAGTTTTAAGGTTTGTCTTAAAGGAGGAGAGAGAAGGTGCTCTGTGTATACATAGTGTGAGGGCGTTCCACAGGTACGGGGCAGTGAGGGTATGTGCATCCAGATACATTATCTCACGCCTTGCAGATCATGACCCCAAATAGTAACGCATACAATTTGGACATTTCAAAGTAAGGCACAAAAATAAGGGGGAGAAAAAACTGTTTACCAAATGAACAACGTTACTAAAAATAGAAAGAAGCTACATAACCTGCCTAGGAGAGCTACTCCTGTTACCCAAATCATTCCACAAATGTGGAAAACATCAACTCTCCTATAAAGCAAATGAGAATAAACCACTTGTGTTTCTTTGTATTTCTGTAATACTTGTTGATTTTCTTTATAGGAACATGGCTGCCGATTACACTTTAAAGAGCTTGGCCTGAAGTGACCCAACCCACTGGGACAGACTACTTACAGGAGAAACATTAACCCAGGAGTGGCCAGCTCCAGTCCTCAAGGGCCACCAGGTCAGCTTTTAAGGATATCCCTGCTTCAGCACAGGTGGCTCAGACTGAGCCACCTGTGCTGAAGCAGGGATATGCTTAAAACCTGACCTGTTGGTGGCCCTTGAGGACTGGAGTTGCCCAGCCCCTGCATTAACCCCTCCACGCTAGGGGAGCCTTCCTTACAGTATTGCAAGCGGCTACAGCTAAGCAACTATTCAATCATATGGAGAAGAGCTCTTTTCCAGGCTTAGCGTCAATGTTATCATAATTATTGACATGAGCTGATTATATGTTTGTTACTAATTACTCGTTGCAAAGTTTGGTGCATACAACGATGGACTTTTTAAAAACATTGAGAATGAAACCAAATGTATTGTGACAGATTGTTACCGAGGGTACAGTACAGTACAGAGACAAGATGGGAGAGGCAAAGTGATAGCACAGGGGGTTATTTCCCAGCTAAAAGCTAGTGCAAAAGAATCGCACCAGATATATCAAAGGTAAAACTCTTAACGCAGTGGTGTTCAACCTCTTTTTGGTTAAGGAACCCTATGATTATATTGTGAAATTCTGTGATAGCCCAACCCTCTCTAATAGTGCGCCTGAAATCAGATGTATTGCTAGGAACCCCAACCCTCTCTAGTAGCGCGTCAGAGATCCGATGCATTGTAAGGAACCCCAACCCTCTCTAATAGCGCGTCTGAGATCAGATGCATTGTAAGGAACCCCAACCCTCTCTAATAGCGCGTCTGAGATCAGATGTATTGTAAGGAACCCCAACCCTCTCTAATAGCGTGTCTGAGATCAGATGCATTGTAAGGAACCCCAAGCCTCTCTAATAGGAAATTCCTTTCCTATTGTCTGATTTTGCTGCGCTTAATGTATTATTATAATTCCCTGTACTGTATTCTTTGTGAAGTGCTGAGTACACTTTTGGCGCTATATAAATAAAGACATACAATACAATAGCGCGTCTGAGATCAAATGCATTGTAAGGAACCCCAACCCTTTCTAATAGCGCATATGAGATCAGATGCAATGTAAGGAACCCCAACCATTTCTAATAGCGCGTCTGAGATCCGATGTATTGTAAGGAACCCCAACTTTCTCTAATAGTGCGTCTGAGATCCGATGTATTGTAAGGAACCCCAACCCTTTCTAATAGCGCATCTGAGATCAGATGCATTGTAAGGAACCCCAACCTCTAATAGTGGGTCTGAGATCAGGTACATTGTAAATTCTTCTGTATTTGGTACAATTTTCAAATGACCTGAAATTTGCAGGGAACCCACGGTAGTTAAAAAAAACACTGCTATAAGGGGGTTATGTATTAAAGCTGCACAACTGGGGCAGAAAAAGCCCCAAAATGATCAAGAAAACCACGAATGAGATTTTGAATAAATCAGGTGCAGTACTTTTGCTCTAAATTTGCAGACTTTGATTAATAACCCCCTGCCCCTAAGGGGCATATGTGTCAAGGCAAAGGTGGGGCAATTCTAGGGCTAGATACAGAAGTATTGAAGATAAAATCCTATTGATGTCAACTGGATTTTTTTAATTCTTTGCAGCTGGGAGACTTTGATACATTGTTGCAATTGATTTGCTAAATATGATGGGAACTGATTTTGTGCTAGTCTTGCCCGTGGTGCAGTATTGTAACCCAGAATGTGACTACTTTTGCCCTGATCCACAGGGATCGTAGCTTGACACAGAAGTATCCAGTAACTTTTCTTTGCTAAATATGGTGCCTTTTTTGCATTTTTCAGCCGAGGACTTTAGTACAATAAACCCCAAAGAAGATGTCTTTGTAGTAATCATCTCAGCAGTTTCCAGGTTAGCATCGGCAATGAGTAACATGTGGGATCACATACAGTAGGAGCTTATTTACCAAACTCTCCCTGCTCCAAAACCAGTGCAAACGAGATGCACCAGATTCAGCAAATGAACCATTCTTTCTGCATTCAATGGGATGTCATTTTCTTTAATAGGATGGTGCAGTCTTTAGATTTGTCCCATTTTTGGTGGCAGGTGACCCTAGTAAATAACCCCCAGTATTTTGTAATGTTGTTTTTCAGAGGCTCCACCAAACGTAAGTGTATGATCTGCTCATATGATCGTTTTTCTCTGCCCCCAAAGCAGACACATCAATCCCTACAAAACACTGCAGAAATTGCAATAGCTATAACATGTCCAATACAATGACACATTGATCACCAATACACACCTCTTACAGCCATGCTAGATATTTAGCACAGTGCAGCTAATGACTAGTGTTGGGCCTGCAGTGCGGATCACATCCAAAGGAATTAAAGCAGCACATGTGAAATCTTATGGGTTTTTTTCTTTTTAATTAAATCAGTTCTATAATATTAGATAAGTGTTATTATTATTATTATTTTTGTTATTATTATTATTATTATTCAACTCTTAAGGCCATTTTGAAGCATCCTTTGATTTCTATAGCAGGTTTTAACCCACCTCCCAAGCAGTGCAAGATCTGTGTAACACTTTCCTGTTTGGGATAATTTGTTGCAAATGTTCCCAGCAGTTTGAGCTGCAAACTGTAACAATAGATAATGTTACCTTAGTAATACTGTATAAGGGTGCATTGTAGTTACACTGAACGAAGCAGCCACTATGTTAGGCACACAATCAGGATTTTGACAGATTTATAACAGGAGCACCACATAATTGCAAGTTTAGGTAAGAATGTAGAATTATATACATTGTCACGTGCTTTACATATAAAAATAATAATAATAAAAAAAGAAAAATAGAAAGTATTGCTGCTTTAATGGTCATTGTGCCTGCAAAAATTCTGTATACAGCATGTCACACCCTACAGCACTAATAATAATAATGTTTTAATAGAAAATATAACATATATACATATACACACACTATATAGATGAAGTCAAAGGGTTTAACAAATACAGTAATTATTTCTTACCTTGGTTACTTACTTTGTGCCAATATTTAGGACCTGCCTCAGAAGTCTGGTATCTGACACTTTTTATAATCACCCCCCTACTTACCTCCAAATAAAAACACAACTGATCCCTCCCTCAGCTATCGGAGGGAACCAAGTGGCCAATCAGGAAACAGAGAAGCAGAGATGGCAGGAAGCGATAGGACAAGGGCTTCCTGCCATAGAGGAAGCTTGTACAGAAGGAAGTGAGATCATAGGTGGCAAAAAAAAAGCCAGATGTTTACTTGAACAATCAAATATTTCTGTGCGTAAACAGGAAGAGGGGTGTGTGGAGGAGAGGGGGAGAGTCTGAATAAGGGTGTGTGAAAAGTACCAGGCAGAAATAAACATGTGTGCCAGTTTAGGCATCAATTCCCCATCCACATTTGACACAAAAATGTGGCAATTTTTTCTACGTTGGTGGTCATCGTTCAGGTCGTAGAGAAGTTAACGTGGGTTTGATAGCCATGCATTGCTAACATGTCACACACTTTGTGAAGCGCCATTGCTCGTAATGGATGCGCTACACCAGGCGTGGTCAACTGCAGTTCTCAAGGGCACCAACAGGTCAGGATGTCACTGCTTCAGCACAGGTGGCTCAGTCAGCGGGCTCAGTCATTTTGATTGAGTCACCTGTACTGAAGCAGGATTACCCTGAAAACCTGACCTGTTGGTGGCCCTTCAGGACCGGAGTTAGCCACTCCTGAGTAGAAATGGGGCAAAACTGTCAAAATCTGGTTCCCGGAATTTCCCGAGCTTTCCATTCAAAATCCGCCGCGTGGTGTAAAATCCGTTGATGGATTGTTCCAGTTTTAATGTATGTGGATTAATTTAAAAACCGCCATTGGACACAATCCACACGTTTTTTTAAGAAACCAACCCGTGGATTCCGCCACCCGTGGGCGGATTATTTTTTTTTAAATCCGCCCTCGGATTGGATTGTCAACAATAGAAAAACAAAATATCCGGAAATACGAATCACCCTTTTTGAGACTGATTCCCAGAAATCAGCGGACCAAAGGCAGCGTCCGATGCGGGACCCATCTCTACTCGAGCTACAGTATGGCTAGCACAATGCATGATTCCTAGCTTTTATAATGTAGCATATACAGATTTCCCATCATGATGCCCATCCGTTTCTTGCTCCCGCATTTGATATCGTCTCCTCCGTTGCATCTGCCTCCTTGTGTAGTACACAGCATGACTTCATGGCTCACACACTGAATATACCTAAAAGGCTCAGGATGGGAGGATACATTAAGTTTGTGTCCTTGCTTCCTTCTCTATGTGCCAGCATAATACATAATGGGAGGTGCACTCGCAAAATCAGGGATCATTTCCACTGGTGCTTCATAGATCCAGTGATCACAAAACACATACATCTAAATCAGCAGGCACTTCAGTGTTGCTAATAATTTCTTGTGTAGTTTATCAATGTTTCGGACCGTTTCAAAGAATACCCTTTTATTGTCCACACGAAAGAGCCTAGTGCGTCATATGTTGTGCGATAAGCCAGCCAGCAATCCAAAATATTCCCTATTGGTACTTACAGTACTGTATAGCTTAGTCCTCAAATAGTCTTTACCACACAATACCACACAATGCCAAACATCACTTCAGTGATATCATGCTACATTACATGGTCTAAATTTAGCATAGGTTGAACTTGATGGATGGATGTCTTTTTTCAACCTCATCTACTATGTAACTATGTAATCAAATACATTTTCTAGGACTTTAGAGTGCAGGGATTAATGTAAGGTATTCCTGGAGCATAGAAGAGATGGCGTTTCCCATCCTTAGAAACACACGAGTTACCTTTTTTAAGATAACCATCCTAGAAAGTGTGTGATAGTCTTTGTTTTCAATGCTGCAAATGATTCAATAAATCTGAATTGATCCACAACTACATATCTGGAATCAGCCAAACAAATGTTGTTCTGCATCCATACTCATCCGAGCCAAGTTCTTATTTCTACATATCCACGTGGAATATTTTGTGTTTCTTAAACGTGAATATGTCACCATCTCGCTCCTTAAACACCACTGAGATATAACCAGCATATGTATATGACATTGCACGTTAGATTAGGACAAGGTGGTATAAAAGTGAATAAAACCTGTGTACAAGGAAATACCCACATATTCTAGGACTACAGATGCTGTACTTTGTAACAATATTCTGCTGGAGAAAAATATCCTTCTTGCCACGAAGATGAGAAATATGATACAGAAATGATAGACCTCTAATGAAATGGCACTGAAGGGATTTGGGTTACCTCCCAGCTGCTGTGGTACTAAAGGACATGTTCCCTTGCAATGTTTAAGGGTTAAACTAATGAGTTCCACCCAAGACTTGAGCCTCGAACCTCTTGAGGCAACATCCCTTTTTAGCTCTATGAGGCCTCTCTGCATGCATAAAGAAAGGAGTCCTACAAGATGCAGTGTTATTCAGTGGAGGATATCCCTCTCCACCCTGCAACGTTCCTATCACTATTAAACAAACAAACAGTTTCCTGAACATTTCCGCTGTTCTCTTTATTTTAGGCTTTTTGATGTGAAGTGTTTGAAGTTGTCCCTTTCAAGACTGGGCAGTTCACTATATATATATATATATATATATATATATATATATATATATATATATATATATATATATATGTATGTATATATATATATATATATATATATATATATATATATATATATATATATTCCCTATACATGTTATAAATTAGTATAAAATGCCCGAAATGCATATAATTACAGAAACAAGTCTAGTAAACAAACAATAAAAGGCAAACAATGCATTGATATGCAGATGTGTGCAATAATATCATATAATATATTCATACATATCACAAATTATTCATAATATTCGAAACTCTAGATGCAGATTACATTAATAATTATGTCTCTACTATTGGTATTAAAACAACGGTCACGCCGTAAACTTCTGTGGCGCCTCACTGATAAAAGTGAATACTTATATGTCATTTCTTTGGTCCAAAACGCACACAATTTGGCCTTTGGAGGTTGACATCTCTAGATTAGACAAGCTCAGGAGTATTCCAATCAGAACTCTTGAGCTCACAGAGAATCCAAAATATTTCAGGTATTAAATATAATTCACACAGAAAGATGATGAACAAATAAATTAAATTTCCAAACAGTGGCAGAACAAGAGAATAGTGGACACAGGTGCCAGCATATTTCTGGGTCCCCGAGTCCTACCTGCCCTCTCAACGCCCCTTCCATAGCAAATCGCAGTAGCTATGGTGTGATAGGGCTAAACCCCTGTCTAAATAAGGTTCCCGATGGGAAGCCTGTATCTGGCTGAGTGCAGCAGGGAGCTGGTTCATTGCAGCTAGAGACAATTAGCCAGTCTTCACCTGGCTTATCAGTCAGGTAGAAAAGCCTCCTACTTAAACTGCAGGGGAGATTTATTGAGCACAGAGGGATTGTGTTACCAGAAGAGACTCACAGGAACAGTTGTCTTGACCACAGAAGAACTGTGCTGCCAGCAAGATACCCAGAAACCAGATCCTCTATATCCATGGCACAGCGGACCCTGGAACCTGCCAGAGAGTGGCCCCCAAAGGACACAACCCAGAGACTGACATAAAGAGCCCCCTGCTTACAGGTACCTCTTTCCAGGTTAGCATCGGCAATGAGTAACATGTGGGATCACATACAGTAGGAGCTTATTTACCAAACTCTCCCTGCTCCAAAACCAGTGCAAACGAGATGCACCAGATTCAGCAAATGAACCATTCTTTCTGCATTCAATGGGATGTCATTTTCTTTAATAGGATGGTGCAGTCTTTAGATTTGTCCCATTTTTGGTGGCAGGTGACCCTAGTAAATAACCCCCAGTATTTTGTAATGTTGTTTTTCAGAGGCTCCACCAAACGTAAGTGTATGATCTGCTCATATGATCGTTTTTCTCTGCCCCCAAAGCAGACACATCAATCCCTACAAAACACTGCAGAAATTGCAATAGCTATAACATGTCCAATACAATGACACATTGATCACCAATACACACCTCTTACAGCCATGCTAGATATTTAGCACAGTGCAGCTAATGACTAGTGTTGGGCCTGCAGTGCGGATCACATCCAAAGGAATTAAAGCAGCACATGTGAAATCTTATGGGTTTTTTTCTTTTTAATTAAATCAGTTCTATAATATTAGATAAGTGTTATTATTATTATTATTGTTGTTATTATTATTATTATTATTCAACTCTTAAGGCCATTTTGAAGCATCCTTTGATTTCTATAGCAGGTTTTAACCCACCTCCCAAGCAGTGCAAGATCTGTGTAACACTTTCCTGTTTGGGATAATTTGTTGCAAATGTTCCCAGCAGTTTGAGCTGCAAACTGTAACAATAGATAATGTTACCTTAGTAATACTGTATAAGGGTGCATTGTAGTTACACTGAACGAAGCAGCCACTATGTTAGGCACACAATCAGGATTTTGACAGATTTATAACAGGAGCACCACATAATTGCAAGTTTAGGTAAGAATGTAGAATTATATACATTGTCACGTGCTTTACATATAAAAATAATAATAATAAAAAAAGAAAAATAGAAAGTATTGCTGCTTTAATGGTCATTGTGCCTGCAAAAATTCTGTATACAGCATGTCACACCCTACAGCACTAATAATAATAATGTTTTAATAGAAAATATAACATATATACATATACACACACTATATAGATGAAGTCAAAGGGTTTAACAAATACAGTAATTATTTCTTACCTTGGTTACTTACTTTGTGCCAATATTTAGGACCTGCCTCAGAAGTCTGGTATCTGACACTTTTTATAATCACCCCCCTACTTACCTCCAAATAAAAACACAACTGATCCCTCCCTCAGCTATCGGAGGGAACCAAGTGGCCAATCAGGAAACAGAGAAGCAGAGATGGCAGGAAGCGATAGGACAAGGGCTTCCTGCCATAGAGGAAGCTTGTACAGAAGGAAGTGAGATCATAGGTGGCAAAAAAAAAGCCAGATGTTTACTTGAACAATCAAATATTTCTGTGCGTAAACAGGAAGAGGGGTGTGTGGAGGAGAGGGGGAGAGTCTGAATAAGGGTGTGTGAAAAGTACCAGGCAGAAATAAACATGTGTGCCAGTTTAGGCATCAATTCCCCATCCACATTTGACACAAAAATGTGGCAATTTTTTCTACGTTGGTGGTCATCGTACAGGTCGTAGAGAAGTTAACGTGGGTTTGATAGCCATGCATTGCTAACATGTCACACACTTTGTGAAGCGCCATTGCTCGTAATGGATGCGCTACACCAGGCGTGGTCAACTGCAGTTCTCAAGGGCACCAACAGGTCAGGATGTCACTGCTTCAGCACAGGTGGCTCAGTCAGCGGGCTCAGTCATTTTGATTGAGTCACCTGTGCTGAAGCAGGATTACCCTGAAAACCTGACCTGTTGGTGGCCCTTCAGGACCGGAGTTAGCCACTCCTGAGTAGAAATGGGGCAAAACTGTCAAAATCTGTTTCCCGGAATTTCCCGAGCTTTCCATTCAAAATCCGTCGCGTGGTGTAAAATCCGTTGATGGATTGTTCCAGTTTTAATGTATGTGGATTAATTTAAAAACCGCCATTGGACACAATCCACACGTTTTTTTAAGAAACCAACCCGTGGATTCCGCCACCCGTGGGCGGATTATTTTTTTTTAAATCCGCCCTCGGATTGGATTGTCAACAATAGAAAAACAAAATATCCGGAAATACGAATCACCCTTTTTGAGACTGATTCCCAGAAATCAGCGGACCAAAGGCAGCGTCCGATGCGGGACCCATCTCTACTCGAGCTACAGTATGGCTAGCACAATGCATGATTCCTAGCTTTTATAATGTAGCATATACAGATTTCCCATCATGATGCCCATCCGTTTCTTGCTCCCGCATTTGATATCGTCTCCTCCGTTGCATCTGCCTCCTTGTGTAGTACACAGCATGACTTCATGGCTCACACACTGAATATACCTAAAAGGCTCAGGATGGGAGGATACATTAAGTTTGTGTCCTTGCTTCCTTCTCTATGTGCCAGCATAATACATAATGGGAGGTGCACTCGCAAAATCAGGGATCATTTCCACTGGTGCTTCATAGATCCAGTGATCACAAAACACATACATCTAAATCAGCAGGCACTTCAGTGTTGCTAATAATTTCTTGTGTAGTTTATCAATGTTTCGGACCGTTTCAAAGAATACCCTTTTATTGTCCACACGAAAGAGCCTAGTGCGTCATATGTTGTGCGATAAGCCAGCCAGCAATCCAAAATATTCCCTATTGGTACTTACAGTACTGTATAGCTTAGTCCTCAAATAGTCTTTACCACACAATACCACACAATGCCAAACATCACTTCAGTGATATCATGCTACATTACATGGTCTAAATTTAGCATAGGTTGAACTTGATGGATGGATGTCTTTTTTCAACCTCATCTACTATGTAACTATGTAATCAAATACATTTTCTAGGACTTTAGAGTGCAGGGATTAATGTAAGGTATTCCTGGAGCATAGAAGAGATGGCGTTTCCCATCCTTAGAAACACACGAGTTACCTTTTTTAAGATAACCATCCTAGAAAGTGTGTGATAGTCTTTGTTTTCAATGCTGCAAATGATTCAATAAATCTGAATTGATCCACAACTACATATCTGGAATCAGCCAAACAAATGTTGTTCTGCATCCATACTCATCCGAGCCAAGTTCTTATTTCTACATATCCACGTGGAATATTTTGTGTTTCTTAAACGTGAATATGTCACCATCTCGCTCCTTAAACACCACTGAGATATAACCAGCATATGTATATGACATTGCACGTTAGATTAGGACAAGGTGGTATAAAAGTGAATAAAACCTGTGTACAAGGAAATACCCACATATTCTAGGACTACAGATGCTGTACTTTGTAACAATATTCTGCTGGAGAAAAATATCCTTCTTGCCACGAAGATGAGAAATATGATACAGAAATGATAGACCTCTAATGAAATGGCACTGAAGGGATTTGGGTTACCTCCCAGCTGCTGTGGTACTAAAGGACATGTTCCCTTGCAATGTTTAAGGGTTAAACTAATGAGTTCCACCCAAGACTTGAGCCTCGAACCTCTTGAGGCAACATCCCTTTTTAGCTCTATGAGGCCTCTCTGCATGCATAAAGAAAGGAGTCCTACAAGATGCAGTGTTATTCAGTGGAGGATATCCCTCTCCACCCTGCAACGTTCCTATCACTATTAAACAAACAAACAGTTTCCTGAACATTTCCGCTGTTCTCTTTATTTTAGGCTTTTTGATGTGAAGTGTTTGAAGTTGTCCCTTTCAAGACTGGGCAGTTCACTATATATATATATATATATATATATATATATATATATATATATATATATATATATATATATATGTATATATATATATATATATATATATATATATATATATATATATATATATATATATTCCCTATACATGTTATAAATTAGTATAAAATGCCCGAAATGCATATAATTACAGAAACAAGTCTAGTAAACAAACAAAAAAAGGCAAACAATGCATTGATATGCAGATGTGTGCAATAATATCATATAATATATTCATACATATCACAAATTATTCATAATATTCGAAACTCTAGATGCAGATTACATTAATAATTATGTCTCTACTATTGGTATTAAAACAACGGTCACGCCGTAAACTTCTGTGGCGCCTCACTGATAAAAGTGAATACTTATATGTCATTTCTTTGGTCCAAAACGCACACAATTTGGCCTTTGGAGGTTGACATCTCTAGATTAGACAAGCTCAGGAGTATTCCAATCAGAACTCTTGAGCTCACAGAGAATCCAAAATATTTCAGGTATTAAATATAATTCACACAGAAAGATGATGAACAAATAAATTAAATTTCCAAACAGTGGCAGAACAAGAGAATAGTGGACACAGGTGCCAGCATATTTCTGGGTCCCCGAGTCCTACCTGCCCTCTCAACGCCCCTTCCATAGCAAATCGCAGTAGCTATGGTGTGATAGGGCTAAACCCCTGTCTAAATAAGGTTCCCGATGGGAAGCCTGTATCTGGCTGAGTGCAGCAGGGAGCTGGTTCATTGCAGCTAGAGACAATTAGCCAGTCTTCACCTGGCTTATCAGTCAGGTAGAAAAGCCTCCTACTTAAACTGCAGGGGAGATTTATTGAGCACAGAGGGATTGTGTTACCAGAAGAGACTCACAGGAACAGTTGTCTTGACCACAGAAGAACTGTGCTGCCAGCAAGATACCCAGAAACCAGATCCTCTATATCCATGGCACAGCGGACCCTGGAACCTGCCAGAGAGTGGCCCCCAAAGGACACAACCCAGAGACTGACATAAAGAGCCCCCTGCTTACAGGTACCTCTTTGGACTTTGAGGTCATAGGTTGGCAAGAGGACTATCCTCCCAGCCCTGCAGATAGGGATTAGGAGAGTGAGTTATCCCTTACAGAGGGATAGGCTGTTTGTTTATTTGGTTGCTTTGTTAAATATGTATTGTTTGAAGCTACAGGCTGAATAAAAGTCATGGTTTATTTTCCCCAAATATGTCTCCCTGGTTGTAACTCTGAGCATGTCTCCTACATATGGTGTCAGAAGTTGGGATGAGAGGTGGCCCTTGAATTTCAAAGGGGCCCCAGAGACCGTACAGGTAAAAAAAATTGTGCTCTTGCCTGCTTTCAGTTCCTGCAACAGCTTGAGCAACAAACCCAAGAACAAAAGAACCATGTGCAGAAGTAACCAGAATTAAAGGGCCACACGTTCAGGCAGGAAAGCTACACTGCACTGGAGAAAGCCACAATGCCACAGTCTGACTGGGAGGACTGCGACGATGGTGACCCAGACAAGGTACTGACTCTGTCATCCAAGTCTACCCCACCACATGTGCGAAAAAAAGAAAAAAATGGGTTTTTAAAATGGCTGCTCAGAAAAAATAAGTCTACAGAGACATCTGCAAGAGCTACGAACTCTGCAAGTGCAGTCCGCCCCACCTGTATGACTACCAGCTGTTCTAGCATATCCAGAACATATTACCGCAATAGCGCCTCAGTGTGAAGAATACACCTGAAAGTGCCAGAATGGAGGGCAAAATGAGTAATGTCTGTAATGAACTCAGCACCACGAGAGTGTCCCTTCAGAACTTTTGATGAGAATGTCTCTCATGTGCTCCCAGAAACAAAACTCAACAGAAAAATGTCTGCATGTTTTGGCTGTGGTGAGCCTCACCCGGATGAGTCATGTCCCTATGACCGTGAATGGGAACGCTGGCAGCAAGAGCAGGATCAGCTGAACGCTAAATATTTCCGCCAGCTACTGTAACTGCAAGCAAAGCATGGTGAGTGCAGGGAAACTGCTGAAGTTTCAATCAAAAAAGGAGACCCCAGTATCCCTGATGGGACAGTCATCCAAACCAGGAAAGGACAGACGCCCACAGATCCCACGGTAAAAAAGGGGTGCAGAGAACAAATAGAGGATTCGTCACAGGAAGGAAAGAATCTCCAGAGGGCCCAAAGCAGAAGTTGTGGACCCTGAAGAAGTGTCTGTCCGGTGCTGACAGTGATAAACCCTCAACCAACCATACCAGGGAAGCTGAGCTGGACCAAGTGAGTGACGATCCCTTGACAAACCCTGAAGATGCGCTGCCAACAGACCAGGAACACGTGTTTACTACAGCGCCAGATGTTGACAGCTCTAGGGACGGCGAAAGCTGAACTTACTGCCATGGAGGATAAGCAGGATGAGGCTCTCCATCTTGGTATAGAACTGGGAAGCGCTCAAAAGGAGTTGTGGCCTCGGTATGAAGCTCAAAGTCTCTTGGGAAGAGATTCGCAGTCTCTGTGCAGAGCTGGCAGTTTTCCAAAAAGAGTTTCACAGTTTCTCTACCAAGAGGAGGTCTTTCGGAAAGAGGTTCAGGCACTCAGTACACAGCTGGAGTGAGGAGCTCAGCGGTCTCAGTTCGAGCAAATCCCTATGTCTTCAGTTGGAACTATCGCAGATCTATTTCAGAAAACTGTGACAGGGCCTTAACCCCTGTCTAAATAAGGCTCGAAATAGGAGGCCTATATCTGGCTGAGTACAGGAAGGGGCGGAAAAAGTTAACGCGCAAATACCGTTTAGTGTATTAAACCCAGTGAACACACTAGTGATAATAATACAATTTATACAACTGGAGGTAATGCAGCTCTGAAAATGGACTCAATCCAAGTCCAGACAGGTACACAAAGGCGGGGAAATCAGGAGCACAAATACATCCACGGTTATGAAAATAGAAAAAATATATATCGTTCAATTTGGTTTTAACTAAAAAGTGAAGCTTTGTAGGTATCTCACTCACAATTGCGATGATTATTATAGGCAGTGTGGTTATATGGAGTCACCAAATCAGATGTTTCTCGAGGTAATCACAGAGGACACCCCTCAGAACCAGGTGGGTAGGATGGGTAGGATTCCCATATAAGAAGAAGAGAGGACACAGGATAGTTCAGATGGCTTTATATAGAATGCAAATAAAAGTAATACTCTTACAAATAAGTAGTGTGTACAGGCAGTGAGACCACCCAGGGTCAGACAGTGGAGGAAAAGCTGCAGCACTCCTTCCTTCGCTGATATGCCACATGTGACAGCCGTCCACAGGGGAAGATGTCCAGTTCAGGGAAGGGAGAATGAAATCTCGGCCCAGGATCCTCAGGAATGTCCACCACACACCTAGGGGGTCTTCAAACATGCTGGACAGTCACCCTATGCGTTTCACTCACTTAGAGCTTCCTCAGGGGTTAAAACAGTGTCCCTATGTCTTCAGTTGGAACTATCTCTGATCAGAGCCAACTCTGAAAGAAAGAAGAGAAGTCTTTTAACACTTCAAAAATACTACAGAACTCTTATCCAAGGAAGATTGGAGAGAGAAAGGTATCTCTGTAAACGCTCAGCAGCGCTCATCATACAAGCTACCTTCTGTACAGAGTAATGAAAACTCATCAGCTGTGTGGCCATAATAAAGCAGCCTGCCTGCTCCAGTCAATAGGGAGAATGCAACGGCAAAGAAAGAATTATGAACATTTGAAGCATTGTGTAATTTTACTCCAGTTAAATGTTAGGAAGTGTCTGCAGCAAAGGTGTTACAGGAAAATGAAGGAAGTTGCTGGTGTGATTCAATCCAGATATAGGTCCTACGTTATAACCAAGCAAGCTGTGCATTGCTATAAGTGCACCCGCAATACTGTCTCAGTGCTACAATCGGCTTTCCACAAAATTCAGGAAATAAGAATCGAATTACAACTGAGAAGTGCACTAGAAATCCAGTCATATTACCGTGCCCACAGGGACGAATCCAGATTCCTCACGATGAAAATAGCCGCTAAAAGGATTCCATTTTTGGCTGGAATGAAGCAGAACTGTACCGTCTTTGGAAGGGAAAAAGGCACACGGCTACAGATTTGCCAACTACAAAAGATAGAGGCCACAGTTAACAGTTATGTGTGAGAAGAACTACAACCAAATTGATGTACTGGAATTTAAGTATCCTGAACCAAACGCAAATGACCTCTGTACTGATAAGGGGATCATGCTTGTTGTGGATAAGCCTGTAATGGATAGAACATCTGTGGACTAGGGTCCCTTGGTGCTGAAGGAGCTTCAAGACAGTGCTACTATAGCAGAGATACCATGCCAGACATCCACTGGGCTTTCCCGACACACAGAAGAATTGATCAGCGTGGAAGACGAAGGAAGACGATAAGTCTACCGACTACCAAACAGAAAACCCACAGGGGTCAATCACAGGTGATAAAAAAAAATCTGCCCAGGTTGAACCACCTGCGATCATTGATACTGAACCCGATGCAGGTGGTCATCCTAATCTCAGGGAAGAAAAGATTGCCTGACGCATTGAAAAACTCGTGGCCAAGCATTTTAAAAAAGATTTGGTAAAATGGAGCTTGAGCGAAGAGTCCTCCGTGGAGGTGAGCAAGCTAAGCACATCATGGAAAGACTGTGCTTGGGAAAAGTCCTCCTCGAGCGACTAAAGCGCGCTGATTTCAAGCACCTTCTGGAAGAGACACTGGTTACCTGGAGAAAGAGTGACTGGGGGTTCTCTCTCCAGCAATTCTCATTCGAGCCGCAGGTACATCTCGAGTGAGAGTGGAGGGATGGGCTTCAACCATGGCTAGCCCAAGCTTCCCACAAACGGGGGAGGTATGTGACAGAGCCTTAACCCATGTCTAAATAAGGCTCCAAATAGGAGGCCTGTATCTGGCTGAATCCAGCAAGGAGCTGGTTAATTTCAGCTACAGACAATTAGCCAGTCTCCACCTGGCTCATCAGTCAGGTAGAAAAGCCTCCTGGTTAAACAGCAGTAGATATCTCACAGAAGAACTGTGCTGCCGACAAGATAGCCAGAAACCAGACCCTCTACATCCCCTGGGCAGCGGACTCTGGAACCCGCCAGAGGGTGGCCCCCAACGGCCACAACCTAGATACTGACATAAGGGTACCCTGCTTACAGGTAACACTTTGGAGTTTGGGGTCATGGGTTGGCAAGAGGCTTATCCTCCCTGCAGACAGGGACTGGGAGAGTGACTTATCCCTAACAGAGGGATAGGCTGTCAGTTTATTTGGTTGCTTTCTTAAATATGTATTGTTTGAAGCTACGGGCTGAATAAAAGCCATGATTTATTTCCCCCATATTTTATTTTCCCTGGTTGTACCTCTGCACGTCTCCTACATATGGATTCTGATGTTGCCATTTTTCCTTGCTCGTGGTGATCAGCAGGGTCAGACAGTGAAAAGTTGTGCCCCAGATTTCTTAGCGGTAGCGGTGGTCCTGCCATTGCACAACTGTTAACCACCAGGGAAGATTAAAAAGGAAAAACCACAGTTGGGTCAGGACTATGCGCCCCATAACACTGTGGGCACTGGTGCATATACTTCCGCCGCCATTTCTAAATCACTGTGGGTAGGTACAAAAAGTTACGACTAAAATAAAAAATAACACTTTGTTTTGCATCTTATCTATTTAGAAAGAAAAGTGGTAAAATTCTGGACACTGACATCACAAACAAATGCCTCAAATAATAATAGGGGTTTTTTGTTGTTGTATAGAGCTGACAGTGTATGCAGCGCTGTGCATAGAATTGTTGCAGGCATGGATCTTTGCCCTGTAGAGCTAACAATCTATGTTTTTGGTGCCTGAGGCACAGGGAGATAAAGTGACTTGCCCAAAGTCACAAGGAGCTGACACTGAGATTTTAACCAGGCTATTAATTAGCGTAATGTTGTGGTTTTTTTTCTTTTGTTTCTCTCTCTTCTCTCTCTTCTCTCTCTTCTCTCTCTTCTCTCTCTTCTCTCTCTTCTCTCTCTTCTCTCTCTTCTCTCTCTCTCAGCACTTAGGACGCGTCCATCAGGAACAAGGTATTTAAACGTGCCGAGCGCGCATGCGCGTGTCTCTACACCCTGGCCGCGGCCTTAGATACGACCCACTGGCGCATCGTTAAATCCCTTCCTTCGCTAATTGAGCGCTGTGAGTAGGCTTTGTTAGAGCGAACACTCGTTTGCAAATGATTAGCACTAACGTTCATTCTAGTAACGCTTAGCAGTGTTACTGAGCTTTGAAGGCACCTGTTACCACTTTATGATGCAAACATAAGTTACCGCCTCGTTAAGTCAATAACAGAGCTTCGTGGACCTGGCCCTTTAGGGGTCACCCCCACTCCTTTCTTGTGGCCAGAACTAGTTCTACTAGGGATCAAAAGGGGAGAGGTTCGAATAAAACAAATGCAGCCCTGTTCACTGTTAAACTGCACCTTTCCGGGACACTAATGCTGATACTTGTGGCTTTCTGGGTGTGTCCCACCTGTTTTCTTGTTTGGCCCTGAAAGGGAAGGTGACATTTTTTTTTATTTTTACATGATGAAACAGTTGTTGTTTTTAAAAAAAAAGACTTTGTTATATAAAAAAAAAAAAAGAGTATCCCTTTAATATTCCTCTCGCTACTTCTAAACCTGCGGTGTTCTCGTTACTCGATCCACGTGCGGCTTCTCCAACAGAAATAGATTAACCATTCGCTGTCAGTAACAACATCCAGCTCGGAAACCTAGAGCCAGCTGCGGATGAGCTTGGGCAAGTCCCTCTCCCAATGCTTCTGGCCACAGAAATTAGATTGTGAGCTCTCCGAGACAGGTACGTGTGCCTGAAAAAATATGTGCAAATCAATTGGTTATAACGGATGGGCACTAATAAGAAAAGTTGAGTGCTTCATTTTCCATGATACTTTCTAGGGAAGACTGCAAGATTTTGTTCTCTAAGTTACTTTTACAGTTTGTGGGTGTAAATAATTTTAAAAAAATCACTACGTGTTGAATATCACACTATGTATGTATATATATCTTTATTTATATAGCGTGATTAATGTACATAGCGCTTCACAGGAGTAATACATGTGACAAAATAATATAAATAAAAGTATAACATTTGTATTGACATAAAAGTAACATTTAGGAAAAGGAGTCCCTGCCCCGAAGAGCTTACAGTCTAATTGGTAAGTAGGGAGATTGTAGAGACACAGTAGGAGGGCGTTCTGGTAAGTGCAGGGGGCCAAGATTTATGTATCGTGTATGGTATCAGCCACGGAGCTACTCATTTGCTTAGTTAAGGAGGTGGGTTTTAAGATGGGTCTTAAAGGTGGATAGTGAGAGTGCTAGTCGGATATTATGGGGAAGGGCATTCCAGAGGTATGGGGCAGTCAGTGAGAAGGGTTTAAGGCGGGAGAGAGCTTTAGACACAAAATGGGTAGAGAGAAGACATCCTTGAGTAGAACGCAAGAGTCAGGATGTGAAAAACGAGAAATTAGGACTGAGATGTAAGGAGGCGCAGAGGAGGTTCAGGAGCCCTAGCCCTGTGAATGCTAAAATAATGTAATTTGTGCATTTTTGGCTTTGTTTCTATGTGTGTGCCAGATTGTTGGAGTATAAACAGACACAATAACATCACATGGTCTGAAATATATCCCAGTGCAATCTGTTACAAGGCATCTTACAGTGAAGGGATTAATTCTAATAGCTGCAATATCAAGGGAATGTTATACAATTACATTGCTAATTAATGGTACTGTAATTGCAGCTTCTCATTACTTCGTGTATGCAGACCTTTACAATATAATTATAAAGCCGTGCAACGTACAGAAGATACAGGGTTCCGCACGTCCAAATATAAAGGGGATTATTTGCAGCAGGGAATTCTTGCCACGAAGAGCTTGCAATCTAAATCGACTGAAGAGAATGTTTAAAGGTCTCACTTCAGAGACTGTGCTAAGTCTCTCACTGCTCCCCACTGTCACTAGGCTGCAGGAATCAAGGAGCTGTAAATGCAGCTGTGTGTGGGATGGAAATATATGACTGCATTAATGTCTGAAACTTATAACCTGAGGCTACACTCATACTGTATCTACCCCCTGCTACCGCTCCCCCCTTCCTTCTCCTTGAACCCTCCCCACAGCACTGGCAATTAGTGCTCCTCCTGTTCGCTCCAGTGGCCTGATTCGAGGTGACCGTGCTACAGTTCACACTGACAGTTTCCTGGCGCTCAGGGGCACGACTGTGTACAGAGGAATGGAAAAGTGAGAGAGAAGGGAAGAGGGGGGGACATATATAGGGAGGCATAGGAATGGATGCAGGGGAACAGATAGGGAGGGTGCGCGTATAAACCTATATCCAGTGGTAAAAGTGTGATGGGGCATGCAGTACCACTGCTTTTTATTTTCACACGCAGACTACCACTACTTTCTGATTTTGACACTCCAGGACCACCACTTTTTATTTACAAACATGCAATTATACCTTTTTTTTTTTCTATTATAGAAAGCTTGTCCCCCTCTTATTTAAATAGCGGTTACATCTTTCTAAAATATAGTCCAAAGAGATTTAATAAAGGTAGATCTTTTTTTTTTTTTTTTTTTAATCAGGCAATACTGACAAAAAAATTTAAAAAAAAGTTGGATATATGTTTTTTTTGGATTATTGACCATATGGGAAAATACCATAAAACACTATATATTTGTGAAAACCTATTTAGCTATTATTTTATTATTTTCTAAGAAGAAAAAAGTCCCTATTCTGTGCCGAAACGAATGACGAGGGCTCCTCCTGTTTGTTCACTGGTTAAATGATGTCCTGCTCTCCCTGGTCTCTCGGGATTTTTCTGGGGGGCGCAGCAGTTGCAGACGCCCCGCGCTCTCTTCCCCGAGGCATTTAAATTAAATGCCGGGGGACCGCGCGAGGCCTCTGCAACCTCAACTTGCAATTCAGCTGGCTTCTGGTCACGTCGCCATGACAACGCAACGTCAAATGACGCCGTGGGGTCATGTGACGCGATGCGTAATCATGGTAACGCGCATCAAATGATGCTGCGGGGTGAAACGCTGGGGCCAGCCCACGGGGGCGCAGCAAAAAAAACTTTGCGCACCCCTGGTCTAGAGCAGCAAGTCTTGCCGCCGTCGGAAGTCAGGCCCAACTTCCTATATCCGCCACCTGGGTGGACCCTCCTCTATCACCTGCTGGGCACTGATCGTTCCCAAGGTAGGGCCTGGTGTGTATAAAAGAGGATGAAGGGGGAAAGAGTAAAAGAGAAGGGGGAAAGGGCAAAAGAGGAGGGGAGGAGAGAGTAAAAGAGGTGGGAAGCATGTGAGAGACACTGGCAGCATGTAGAAGAGAAGCAGGTGAGGAGGTGAACATGTGGGGGAGAAGCAGGTGAGGAGGGGGGCATGTGGGGGAGAAGCAGGTGAGGAGGGAGGCATGTGGGAGAGGAGCAGGGGGGCATGTGGGGGAGAAGCAGGTGTGGAGGAGAAGCAAGTGAGGAGGGGGGCATGTGGGAGAGGAGCAGGGGGCATGTGGGGGAGAAGCAGGTGAGGAGGGGGCATGTGTGAGAGTAGCAGGTGGGCATGTGGGGGAGAAGCAGGCAAGGATGGAGCATGTGGAGGAGAAGCAGGAGAGGAGGGGAGCATGTGGGCAGAAGCAGGAGAGGAGGGGGACATGTGGGGAGATGCAGGTAAGGAGGGGGGCATGCGGGGGAGAAGCAGGTAAGGAAGGGGACATGTGAGGTGAAGAAGACAAGGGGAACATGTGAGGAAGGGGAGCATGTGGGGTAGAGGCTGATGAGGAGAGGAGCATGTGGGGGAGAAGCAGATGAGGTTGACATGTAAGGAGGGGAGCATGTGGGGGAGAAGATGGTGAGGAGAGGAGCATGTTGGAGAGAAGATGGTGAGGAGAGGAGCATGTGGGGGAGAAGATGGTGAGCAGAGGAGCATGTGGGGGAGAAGATGGTGAGGAGAGGAGCATGTGGGGGAGAAGATGGTGAGGAGAGGAGCATGTGGGGGAGAAGATGGTGAGGAGAATAGCATGTGGGGGAGAAGATGGTGAGGAGAGGAGCATGTGGGGGAGAAGATGGTGAGGAGAGGAGCATGTGGGGGAGAACATGGTAAGGAGAGGAGCATGTGGGGGAGAAGATGGTAAGGAGAGGAGCATGTGGGGGAGAAGATGTGAGGAGAGGAGCATGTGGGAGAGAAGATGGTGAGGAGAGGAGCATGTGGGAGAGAAGATGGTGAGGAGAGGAGCATGTGGAGGAGAAGATGGTGAGGATAGGAGCATGTGGGGGAGAAGATGGTTAGGAGAGGTGCATGTGGGGGAGAAGATGGTGAGGAGAGGAGCATGTGGGGGAGACGATGGCGAGGAGAGGAGCGTGTGGGGGAGAAGATGGTGAGGAGAGGAGCATGTGGGGGAGAAGATGGTGAGGAGAGGAGCGTGTGGGGGAGAAGATGGTGAGCAGAGGAGCATGTGGGGGAGACGATGGTGTGGAGAGGAGCGTGTGGGGGAGACGATGGTGAGCAGAGGAGCATGTGGAATCCTGAAACATTCTGTTTATTGTGTTTGTTTGTACTATAAAACGGAAAAAAATGAATTTTGGTGTTTAAATTGTCGTGTTTAAAATGGTGTTGTGGGGAAAAAGAGAGTTCCTCCACCTTTTTTTTAATTTTTTAGGACCCCACCACTAACGTATAGTGATCATACTGTATACTGGATGTAGCAAAAATAGAGAGAAGATAAGAGGCATAGCAAGAACATACTAAGTAGAGACACAAGGAAGGACCACAAAGGAAATAACAGGGTGGGGTATATGAAATTACTAACCAAGAAAGTCTGTTAGATCATTTAAACAGTGGGGAAGTTAAAAAAAAGAGAATCCATTAGTAATTAGGAAGAGTTTCATAGTCACATAGTAGATGTGGTTGAAAAAAGACATATCTATCGGGCTCAGCCTAGGAGTTGGAGGACAAGTCTGGGAAATAAAGCTTCTATCCTTTGCTTTTGGATGTGTGCAATACTTCGAATATATTGAGTAAGCATCTGTTTTATAGAGATCAAGTAAGGGACATTTTCTGTTTTTGTGGGTTCTGGGACTTGCAATATGTGTGTCTGCTAACGAAGAACATCACTTGTTCCTCTCAGCATCTGCAGTATAAAGGGAATGAAAATTATTTTATGTGAAAATGTTTACGGTCAGATTATGTTTGTTTTTCAATAAGCCGTTGAGATTATCTGCTGCTTGTATGAACATGCCACATTGTATAATAAAAACATTTTCTCTGTGCGCTGGAAAATCCTCAGAGCGTCTTAGGATACATGTATTTTACAGTTGCCCTAATACACAACAGCCAGCTGCAGACCCGGCCAAATAGGGGGCAATACAGTATCGTGCAGTTGATAATTGATGGTAACTGAGGTCTAAGGATCTTCAGCCCTTGTCAATCCACTGCTGGGGATGAAGACCTCACCCAATGATCTTCCAGGTGCTGCGGTTGTAAATTTCTCTTCTCCACGTTGCTCCAACACATTTTCTAAGTTACATTTGTGTGTGTATGTATATGTATATCTGTGTGTGTATGTATATGTATATCTGTGTGTGTATGCCTATAAAATATATATATATATATATATATATATATATATATATATATATATATATATATATATATATATATATATATATATTAAGGTTATGGTGGGTAAAAAAAGTGACAAAAACCCTCCACAGTAAAGCATAAAGCAACTGTAAATATTACTGTATATTCATTTGCATGTCTTATAAAGGTCTGCAACCCTGTCTTTCCCCATTATCGCCCAGCATACAGCGCTTCCACTGCAGCAAGGGATTCTGGGAAATGACATGCAAATGAGCACTCAGTGCCACCTTTTGTCTCAAGCTCGTATTACACAAGCAAATCCTCAAGCCAATGCATGCTGTTTTAAACACAGCTTTTAGACAGAGGCTGGGATGAGATGCAAAGCCATTGAACTCACTCACAGACATGTTTCAACCTTGATGTGTATCATCAGTGGGAGGTTGGTCTTAATGGCTAAGCGGGTGTGTATATATATATATATATATATATATATATATATATATATATATATATACACACACACACACACACACTGTGTTCATAAAAATGTATTTTTCGTCTTATCTTGCAGAAAAATAACAACATTTTCATGAAAATTTGAGTAATTATAGGTTGTAATTCATAAACAATGTATTGTTCAGGAGTGAGAGCAGCTGGATCAACGCATTATGGATTATACAATCAGACAGCGGCGTTCTCGTCTTTGGGCGCGCGTTTCAGCAGGAGAACATTCTGAACACACACTTTGAACTCAAACTTTTATTTTAGTGTTTCAGATTAGATTACAGCAGTTTAACACATTTACGAGTTACTAAGGAAAAAGTCCTATTTTCCGTTTAATGAACATGAACTTACTGCAGTGTATCTGGCACTTGTTGATATAATACAGTGACATCAATTAACTTGACATCAGTTGATTGTCTACATAGTGCTTCTTATTTAGTGTTAATATCTACATAACAGACCTACAATTGTGCACATTTTCATGGGGATTGAGCGAGAAGTATATAGATGTAGCCAGGTCTCCCCAGCACTTCAGCACCCCTCTCACCTAGCTGCCGATCGCGGGTGCCGCCGCATCCAATGGCGGCTCCGTCCGGCGATAGCAGAGGTGAGGGCGGTCAGGCTCCGGCTCGGGGGTTGCCGGGGACGCGTGCAGCCGGTTGCCAAGGCCGTACACGCGTCACTGGGATCCCGGCCGCCATTAGAGAGGGACTTGCGCATGCGCAGTGATCGCGTATGCGCTGAAGATAGCCCAGAGTTAGGGAGAAGTCGCGCAAGCGTGAGATTAGGTAGGCAAACAGTGAGGCAGCCCCAGATCGCTTGCGCATGCGCAGGACAAGGCACAGAAAGCCCGCGAAGCCCTAGCCTATTAGGAAAGGCTCTAGGCAGGGACTACAAGTCCCATGAGCCTCTGCGCGCACCACGTGATGCCAGGGAGCCAATAGGGTTTAGGAGCTTCCTAAAAGCAAGTGGATACAATTCGCGTGCTGAGCCCACGCTAGTCAGTGAGAGTCAGGAGCAGCCCGGGGAAGGAGGTAGGGTGCAGGAGTCAGGGACTCCCTGCACTAAGCCAGCGGCCCTAAGGTCCAAGTTAGCCCTGATTCCCCACTAGGTTAGTGAGTGTTGCCAGGGACAGCCCTCAGGTTAGGGACCCTATCACTTGCTGTAGTTAGAGCTGGGGAACAGAAAGGGTAGAGAGGGACAAGTGGGCTGAGTGTTAGTCTGCAGAGCGTTGCTGCAGGAATTAGAGGAGGTAAGCGACGTGAGACAACTGGGGTGGTTAATAGCGATAACCAGTCTGGGGAGCCATAGCCCAGGGTCCGTGTTGCAAGTAGCGTGAGGCAACTGGGGGGGTTCATAGCGGTAACCAATCCGGGGAGCCATAGCCCAGGGCCCGCGTTGCGCGTAGTATGAGGCAACTGGGGGGTTCATAGCGGTAACCAATCCGGGGAGCCATAGCCCAGGGCCTGTGTTACGAGTAGGGTGGGTGCAGGGACCTACCTGCATAGGATAGGCAACCCCGCAGGCCCTAGGAGTTTTCCTTAAGCCACCTAAGGATGCTGTGCTGTAGGGACGGCCTATAGTACAGTGTGTGTCACGTTGTTATAGTGTTAGGTAGGGACTCAGTGGACGCTGCACTTCCAGTGAAGGAGTTCGGGCTCAAGTCGGGGCCACAGAGAATATCTCCCAGTTGGGATCAGACGGAATCATCACGCGTCTGACCCTTTGTGAAGTTGTTGCTGATCCGAGCACCGGAGTGCTCGGCAGGTACTATACAGTCATAAGTGCACCAACGGGCCCTTAGTGTAATTGTGACTGCGCAGTCACCCATTGCCTCTCTCTGTAAGAGTGCGGGACATTGGGTGGGATTACTTGGACACTGCGCGATGCAGTAGTAAGTGTCTCCTCTAGAGAGGGACACGTGTTATGGTAGTATTGTCATGATATGTGTTATCTTATGTTCTCAGTAAATAGTATTAGTTATTACCCCTTCAGTTGTATGTGATTATTGTGATTGTCCTTCGAGGAACCACTCCCCCTCTGGTGGGAGCCATCGCAGGTGGAGGCGCTGCACCAATGTAAGTGATTACCCCTAGTATAATTGCCCCAGGTTCCCCGTGGCGGAAGCTCAGCCCTCCTGCGAGCCAACAGGTAAAGCACCACACCTGGTGACATTGTATGTTCCTTTTCACCCCACACTATATGTGCGATTGGGGGGGGAATACCCGTTACATTTGGAGGCGCTGCTGAGATCGACCTGGGGTGCCCTGTTTCATTTTTTTCCAAATTGTCCGAATTAACCACCATCATGCCCATGCCGTCAGAGCAAAACGTCCACGACTGGGCCTTAGAGCTCAGCGTGTCCCCAAGACGCGTGGTTGCAGTGGTCGTGTGAGTATCCCATAATATGGGCGTCTCCACAGTATGCACCCACGTACGGGATTGTCCGGGATTGGCCACTGCCCGGCTGATAGACTTTAAGATGGATAATGACGGCCGGATGCTTACCTATTTCATGACCACAAAATATGACATATGCTTAGACACTGTTCCCCCTGTTTTGAATATACCCAAGCCCTCGGACGAGGACTAGTTCATGATCTATGCAAAAAGCTGCAGTGTAGTTAACCGAACTGTAATCAAAATGGACGCTTCTGCAGCAGTGAATGCTAACAGTGAGTCCCACCTAAAATGGCGGCTCCCGCCCACTCAAAATGGCACATGTGCTTCTGACTGCCAGGCTGCTCAGAAAAAGGTTGCAGAAATCTGTCCGGGATTGGCGGGAAAACCAGAGCCCCGCCCCCGCAATGTGAGTGATTCAGTGGAGAGCCAGAACCCGTCCTTGAAAGAGTGTGCCGCCCCTCCTTTAAATTCCACCAGGGGGAGTGAGCACAGTGAACAGCAATCAGCAATTTCTGTTCCCCATAAGGAAAGTACAATATGCAGATATATATCCCCTCTGCAGTTTGGAGTCTGGCGGACAAAGGCCGTGGATGTGTCCGTTCTTTTGTGTCAGTGCTTACAAGAAGACATTATTATGTCTAGTGGCAGGGCGTATGATGTATACAAGCGCATGGTAGCACGCAAGGTGGAACGAGAGAGCGAGGACGGGTGCATACGGTGTGTCTGTAATCGATATGAATGCCCACTTTGTACCTTGGCCTGGGGAGACAGGTGTGAAGACTGCGGGGCACAGTGCATGAAGCCCGTACTGCTGCCGTCTGCAAAATTTTCCAGTGAAGAGGTTGAAGTCCCATCGGTGGCGATGCGCCTACCGGCGAACCACCCCAGCGATGATACAGAGGAGATAGAGGAATCACAGGGTAAGGTGTCTGTACCCCCATCTTCTTTTAGTGATTTCAGCGACCAACCACTCGTGGTGATGCGCCTGCCGGCGGACCACTCTAGTGAAGTCATCAAGCCAACTACCTCAGTGGCAGTGAATCCTGATATGGGCCTGTGTGCCTTACAACGGCCAGTCTGGCCTACAGAGGTACCTTCGGTCCCAGGCTTGGGATCAGTACCTGTTGACAATGACAAGGGTGAGTTGACTGCCCCAGGGGTGTTGGGGGTGAGCCTCCAGGTAACCGCGGAGCACGATAGCTCCTTAAGTCTGGCCACCAGGGCGAATGGCTCCACTCGGCATCGCGTCCTGGCGGAGGTGTCTCCCTTAGAAGATAGCTGTCCAGTGGTGCAAACGGACCAGTACCTACCGCCTACCGTTCAGGTGAAGAGAACAGTCAGCTCCTTCGTGGTGTCCAGTGAAGCACAGAGGATACCTGACAGTATTCCAGAAGAAGGGAAACCCATTGCAAGCCAGCAGAGTGGTAAGGAACCTCCTTGCTCCCCACAGGCTCCGATGGAGGTGGCCGTGAAAAAGGCCAGAGTTACGGTTCCTGATCTAGGTGAGAGCTTGTGCGCTCCAACCCAAATGGTCCCAGGACTGGGATCCAACGCTCCCGAGTTTCAAGACAGTGAGTGGACTGTCCCAGAAGTGTTGTGGACAGGCCTCAAGATAGCCAAGGTGGGAACTGACAGCGTCTCCGAGGACATGTTGACCACCGTGAATCACTGCAGTGGTAAGGTATCTACCCTTTACCCCCTGCAGGATGAACCAGAGACTTTGAGTAAAATGACATTGTCCATTTCTCGCTTCCCTGTGGAAGCCTCACAAGCACTTAGGGAAAAGGACTGTGTTACGAGTGATGTAGTAGAAGTTGCCTCCTGTAAGCCCAAAAAGGAGTGCCCCATTCACCATGTAGTGGACCGCGGGAAAGGTCCTGGCCTCCTGGCCTGCCGCTTCCATGCCGTGGATGGCCGGGTAAAGGCTGGATTAAGAGACATTGTACTCTTCCGTCCACTAGGGGGAGGAATGAGTATGGAACCAGTGACTGTTATCCCAGAGTGTGCTCTCCGAGAGATCCACCCAGGGGAGGCTCACGGACGCAAAAGTGAGGTACCCCCACACGATCAGTTAGGGACACCCCACAAGTGGTCTCAGCAAGCAGCTGATACTCAGCTGGCCTCGGGTATTATTGGAGGTGATGTGCCATGTTTCAGGGATGTTACAGTCGACCTGTTAAGTGTGCCGGTTATTCCATGCAATTTTTCATTGTGTAAAATTGTGCCGAGTGATGGCGTTACCCAAGCGGGGACGTTGGATTTTTCACCAGGGCGAGGATGTAGCCAGGTCTCCTCAGCCTGTCAGCACCCCCCTCACCTAGCTGCCGATCGCGGGTGCCGCCGCATCCAATGGCGGCTCCGCCCGGCGATAGCAGAGGTGAGGGCGGTCAGGCTCCGGCTCGGGGGTTGCCGGGGATGCGTGCGGCCGGTTGCCAAGGCTGTACGCGCGTCACGGGGATCCCGGCACTCTCGGAGCTGGGCGGAGAGGGCGTCGCCATTAGAGAGAGACTCGCGCATGCGCAGTGATCGCGTATGCGCTGAAGATAGCCCAGAGTTAGGGAGAAGTCGCGCGAGCATGAGATTAGGTAGGGAAACAGTGAGGCAGCCCCAGATAGCTTGCGCAGGCGCAGGACAAGGCACAGAAAGCCCGCGAAGCCCTAGCCTATTAGGAAAGGCTCTAGGCAGGGACTACGAGTCCCATGAGCCTCTGCGCGCACCCTTTGATGCCAGGGAGCCAATAGGGTCTAGGAGCTTCCTAAAAGCAAGTGGATACAATTCACGTGCTGAGCCCACGCTAGTCAGTGAGAGTCAGGAGCAGCCCAGGGAAGGAGGTAGGGTGCAGGAGTCAGGGACTCCCTGCACTAAGCCAGCGGCCCTAAGGTCCAAGTTAGCCCTGATTCCCCACTAGGTTAGTGAGTGTTGCCAGGGACAGCCCTCAGGTTAGGGACCCCTGTCACTTGCTGTAGTTAGAGCTGGGGAACAGAAAGGGTAGAGAGGGACAAGTGGGCTGAGTGTTAGTCTGCAGAGCGTTGCTGCAGGAATTAGAGGAGGTAAGCGACGTGAGACAACTGGGGGGGTTCATAGCGGTAACCAATCCGGGGAGCCATAGCCCAGGGCCCGCGTTGCGCGTAGTATGAGGCAACTGGGGGGTTCATAGCGGTAACCAATCCGGGGAGCCATAGCCCAGGGCCCGTGTTACGAGTAGGGTGGGTGCAGGGACCTACCTGCATAGGATAGGCAACCCCGCAGGCCCTAGGAGTTTTCCTTAAGCCACCTAAGGATGCTGTGCTGTAGGGACGGCCTATAGTACAGTGTGTGTCACGTTGTTATAGTGTTAGGTAGGGACTCAGTGGACGCTGCAGTTCCAGTGAAGGAGTTCGGGCTCAAGTCGGGGCCACAGAGAATATCACCCGGTTGGGATCAGACGGAATCATCACGCGTCTGGCCCTTTGTGAAGTTGTTGCTGATCCGAGCACCGGAGTGCTCGGCAGGTACTATACAGTCATAAGTGCACCAACGGGCCCTTAGTGTAATTGTGACTGCGCAGTCACCCATTGCCTCTCTCTGTAAGAGTGCGGGACATTGGGTGGGATTACTTGGACAATGGGTGGGATCACCTGGTGTTGGGGAAGCGTCCTGCGCGACGCAGTAGTAAGTGTCTCCTCTAGAGAGGGACACTTGTTATGGTAGTATTGTCATGATATGTGTTATCTTATGTTCTCAGTAAATAGTATTAGTTATTACCCCTTCAGTTGTATGTGATTATTGTGATTGTCCTGCGAGGAACCACTCCCCCTCTGGTGGGAGCCATCGCAGGTGGAGGCGCTGCACCGATGTAAGTGATTACACCTAGTATAATTGCCCCAGGTTCCCCGTGGCGGAAGCTCAGCCCTCCTGCGAGCCAACAGGTAAAGCACCACACCTGGTAACATTGTATGTTCCCTTTCACCCCACACTATATCTGCGATTGGGGGGGGGGGGAATACCCGTTACATAAGATATGATGAAAAACTAAAGGGGTCCCTTGTTTCATGAACACGGTGTACTCTAGATAGAGAAATACAGCAGTGTTCCTCAGTGTTCCTCTGTGGTTATCCCGATGCACATTTTTCCATCAGTACGGTCCCGATGCCTTTCTCCTCTAGTCAGAGTTCTTGTGATTTCTGTGTGCTCCACTCATAGTATAGTACTTTGTTGTTTTCTTAGTTTTCAGCTGTTATTAATAATAACAACTCTATTTCATATAGCGCTTTTCTCCCAATGGGACTCAAAGTGCTTCATAATTACAGTTTAGTGCACGGTTCACAGCACATAGGAATTGTTACAGACACAGTCCCTGCATATATGAGCTTACAATCTATGTTTTGGTGCCTGAGGCACAGGGAGATAAAGTGACTTGCCCAAGGTCACACGGAGCTGAAACGGGAATTGAACCAGGCTCCCCTTCTTCAAACTCAGCATCATTGTTAACAGAGTCAGTATCTTGACTCACCCACAATACACCTTGCTTGTATCGCTCTCTGTGAATGATGAGGGAAACAGACATGAGAGACGATAGGCTTTTTATGTCACTGAATGTCACTGCAGTGTGTCACTGAATGTCACTGCAGTGTGCTATATATCTTGCATTGCAGTGTGTCACTGAATAAGAGGAACTCAGGATGAGTCCTACTGCTAATCAGGCTAACAGCAGGCAAGAAAGATTCTTCCTGCTGGACCGGCGCTTGGCTATTTGTATAGCTTACCTGCTGTTAAAACAGGATGATAAGAGAACAAGGCTGTGGGACAACATGCACTTGTTTTGCATGGTTTCATTTCTGCCTGTGCTGTGTGTAGTTAGTCTATATACATCTTACAGTATCGCAAGATACTGTTACAGTTGTATCTCTTTCTCATCTTTGCCACTACCATCTTCTGTCATTACTTTTTCTTATCTTAATGATCAGTGTTGCTAAGCAACCCCACACCCCTGCCTTTGGCACCAAAAGGTGTTTGTTTTTTATAGCACCACTGCCCCTACTTAAAGAAATGACCACTTAATCTGCACATTGTTATTTAAGTGACTTGGACTTTTTAGACACACTGGCCTATCAAGAGGAATTGGATGGTTTCCATGGTGATTTTAATAATTTGACACCTGTGATTTAGATCTAGACTTCAAATGTATAGAACTTGACCTACTTCCAAACCTGCTAACAGCAGTTGTTAAGAGGTGATATTTGTTTGGACCATCACGAAACCATTGGTCCACTGACATGATAGCTCTCGGATGGGTACCGCTGACCCTGTGATCTCACCCACAGTCGTCATGGCAAAGGAACCATCCTGCAACTCCAGCAAGGACAACGCCGTTTGTGCCTTCAAAACCAACAAGCAAGGCAACCGCGGATGGCGAGCCTGGGATGTCGAGGTGATGTTTATCGTCTCTGACATCCCTCCTCTCTCTCCCTCGCTCCCACCTCCCCCGCTCAATGCCCCAGGCCCAGGATTCAGCTCCTGTCGCCTAACACCCATTCCGCTGTGCCAGCTCCCTCTGCAGCGGTGTCACGGGCAGAGCACAGAATGGGTGAAGGGAGCGGGAGAGAAAGGGAGAGAGGTTATTTTTAAAAAGAGAACATGACCTTTCAGCAAGGCCCTGGAAGGAAACCAGCGCTTGAAAGAGCAGTGAGGAATGTAAATACATCTACTGTACGCCCTGTACTTTACCCCTTCATTGCGACCTCTTATTTTTTTTTTATTCTTTGGTGGAAAGAAGTGAATCTAAGAACTTGGAATATCTCAAAATATTCCAGTTTGCAGTAGAATTTCATGTTCTCTAATGATGATGTGGAGTATATATTATATAAAAGATATGTGGATATTTTTTTTTTTTTTGCCAAAGTTTGTGAACCAGGTGAAATTTGCCATTTCTTTTCGGAAAAAATGTTTGCCAAAAATGGAAAAGTTCACTCCAAAAAAGGGGCAAAGTGCGGATCGCATGACCCTAAATTCGCAAGGAAACGCTGACATTTTAAGCAAAAGGCATGAATGTTGCTATTTGCTAAAAACGGCAAAGATTCAAGAAAAACGGACGCGGAAAATTGCAGGACAAATTGGAACGCATTACACGTCTCTAATACTATAGCTACGCAGTATGTGTTTCCTAGTCCAGCTTTACGATTAGACTGTCAGCTCTTCAGGGCAGGGGATCCTTTCCCCAGCGTTTACTGATGTCTGTATCGCTGTAGTCTCAGTACAATCTGTAAATGTAGTACTTTTCTATTAAAAGGACAATTTTTAGGGCAATAACCTTAAAATCCTCCATGATTTCAATCTTTAGAGACTGACAACTCTGGCTTTGGACCTCAATATTCAGCACTAGAATGTGTTGATATCAGGCACAGGCCCTTTTTGATGGCACTTGACCTCTAGTTGATATATTCCCTATGTATATGGAGAATGCCCAAAGCAAATATGCAACGGTTTGTGGCTACATTATCCATGGACTCGCTGAAGTCATTTGTAAAGCCCAACTTCCAATGTACGGTGTGATTATAAGACACAACAAACCACTGCAACCTAATTATTACTGCTCGGGGCACAGTAAGATAAAGTGGGATAATGTGACTTATTCAGGACCACACTGGGGTGATCAAACCGTTCTTTTTTGGGAACATTGGATGTTTGGGCTGATAAAACATCTACTAGATACGGAGAAGCCAGCTCCAGTCCTCAAAAGCCCCCAACAGGACAGGTTGTAAGGATATTCCTGCTTCAGCACATGAGCCACCTGTGCTGAAGCAGGGATATCCTTAAAACCTGAGCTGTTGGGGGGCCCGTGAGGACAGGAGTTGGCCACCCCTGATCTAGATCTTTATTATCATACTGATTATGGAGATGGCACTGGGTCTCATATTAAACACAGCTATTTCAGAGGTAGGTGCCAGAACCACAATAATGCATGTACTGTACCCACCGTGGGGGAGCTTCACTAAGCTTTAATATTAGGTTGCATAGGTCAATCCCGCGTCAGTTGCCATTCAAGTGAATTTGAGTGAACACTGGCTGGGGCTTGAATACCCGTTATTGCTGCTTAGTGAATCCTGTCCCATGTATCTGTGATTTACAAGCTTATATACTACAACTGCAATTAGAAGTTGGTCCTAGGATAGGATTATACTACCCAAAGTGATCCTTTTGCTTTTTTCCCTTTTATTCTTACATGAAACCAGAAACCAATATTGATAGTAACCTTTATAAACATGAATGATACATTATTGGACCGGGGCTATTAGGAACAGAACCGACTGTAAGTAGCTGTGTTTTTATTTCTTCTTCACTGTGGTACATTCACTCACATCCACCCGACACCGCACCCTACTTTGTGTGGTTACACTACAGGAAATAAACAGCAGCAGAGAGAGCAGTGTTTAATAGGATTACAGCACAGCACAGGGAGGCCAGGTCACACTATACACTAATCAACAGCAGGGAAGAGCATGCTAACCAAACTGTATCTGACACACTGCACAGGGGTGTGTGGCCAGGGGCAAAAATATCATACATAACAAAGCTGCGAATGTGTATTTTGGTATCTGACATTAACCCTTTCCGTGCTTTTTGCATTGTGCTGAAGCCAATCAGCGTGGTAGGGGTTATGTTATAGTATTCAAATCCATGCTCCCGCTCAGCCACTATCCTACCACCGCACCCCAGGACCTTACAGAAAACAAGACTGGGTTTAACACCGTTAAAACAGGGCGGTGTAGATTGATAATAGCTTGTGACACCTTTTCAGCCGTACGTTCTGTGTGCGCGGTTATACAGAGTTTGGAGTCAGGTGGCTTCAGACTGATTGTGGGTGTTTATATTTCTAGTAAGGCAAACAGGGGTTTCCTCTCATTTCAGTTTGCATAATCGTTTCTGTTCTGCCAGTCCTAGAAAATATTTATGGTGTGTTTGGATCTGGGTCAGCAGAACAGGTTGATTCTGTGGTGTTTTTAATGCTAGCCCATGGCATTCCGTGATGATTTAGAGCCCATTGGTTCAAATGAAGATGATGGGAAACGTAAAACCTGACCAGGAAGTCCCTGTC
Organism: Ascaphus truei; assembly: GCF_040206685.1. Lineage (NCBI taxonomy): Eukaryota > Metazoa > Chordata > Amphibia > Anura > Ascaphidae > Ascaphus > Ascaphus truei. The sequence goes on along the minus strand of NC_134488.1, from coordinate 109,809,810 downwards.
AACCTGGCCTGGGTTTAGATGACAACCCTAATTATTGATCATTTGTTTATATATAAATGTTACACTGTACGGAATGTTTTATTTGTACAATATATGGGTAGTGATTCCCTGCCCGAGGTTCTGTTGTGTGGCTGGGTCACAGAGATAACATAGAGGAGTTTTTCCCAACTCCAGTCCTCAGGGAACCCCAACAGGTCAGGTCTTAAGGATATCCCTGCTCCAGCACAGGTGGCTCAGTGAAAATGACTGAGCCGCTGATTGACCCACCTGTGCTGGAGCAGGGATATCCTTAAGACCTGACCTGTTGGGGTTCCCTGAGGACTGGAGTTGGGAAACACTGACGTAGAGTGACCAATTAAACCGACACAGGTTTTAAATCTAGTCGTTCACATAGCAAACCTAATTCTCTTCATCCTTCAACCGTACCCACTCTGTATGTTGGTGCCACGTGACGATGAAGAACATCAAATCATCTCCTCATTGAGGAGCCTTACCTTTACATTTCTTATGACCTTGTAAGAGCAGCGAGGTTACAATAACTTTGTTTATTCATTACGTGAAGAACAATGATCACTATGAATTTCGATGTTGTATAAAACGATACAGCAGGAGTGGCCAACTCCAGTCCTCAAGGGCCACCAATAGGCCAGGTCTTCAGAATATCCCTGCTTCAGCACAGGTGGCTCAGTCACAGACTGATCCACTGATTGAGCCACCTGTGATGAAGCAGGGACTGATTGAGTGGCCTGTGCTGAAGCAGGGACCGATTGAGCCACCTATGATGAAGCAGGGACTGATTGAGCCACCTGTGCTGAAGCAGGGATATCCTGAAAATCTGACCTGTTGGTGGCCCTTGAAGACTGGAGTTGGCCACTCCTGTTATACAGCATTTGTTGTTATCGTGCATAAATGTGTGTGAATATATCTCTAAGAGGGTAACAGTGAGTGACAATGATGGCTATAGATCAAGCTCCAGTAGGGATCAAGGGATTTAAAAGATTCATGTCAAATATTTTACAACTATTTTTAAAGGTTTGTTTTTGTTTTGGTTCTGTTGCATTAGCCAATAATATAGACACTGCTCATAGGCAGAGTTAGGAGTGCCACACATACAGGAATAGAATGTATTGAGTTCTACCTTTTCTTCCAATTGTTTGCCTCATTTTAAACATTCAAGAGAGGTATGTATCATACAGGGCCTGTTACTATAAAGCAGCTTGTCAATGGATTAAAAAAACAACTGGCAAAAATGTGATTATAATGGATCTGTTAAAGCGGCAATCCAAGCCAGCCGATATTTGCAAATTAATTTATATATATATATAATTTAAGCTGGGGGTCTCCGGAGCTGGACCCTGTTAATTTCAGCTCTGGGACCCACTGCTTCCAGAGATACCTACCTCCGAAGTAGGTGCCGGTAGCCGCTCTCCTCTGCTGCCAGGGTTCACAATATGGCCTATGATCAAAGATTTCCCGCCCTGCGGACCAATAGGAAACCGTGACGTCATCGGCGCGGCTTCCAATCGGCCGCATGATGCGAAAGCTTTAAACTTTAAAGCCCAACTTAGTCAGCCGGAGCAGCTACCGGCACCTACTACGGAGGTAAGTATCTCCGTAATCAGGGGGTTCCCAGAGGGGAAATTAATGGGGTTCAGCTCCCATGCTTCAAATATATATATATATAAAACCAAGAATAAAATTGTCAGCATGGATTGCTCCTTTAAGTAACTTCTCCCTCTGCCTTTTTTTGCTCCGTACAAAGCACACTGCGTATCACAGGCAGAAGTGCAAAATCAAAGCAAAGTACTGCAGTTTGCTGCATTTATGCTCTTTCTACAAGTGCCAATTTAATGTCAAATGACCAGCTTATTTTTTTTATACTGTTTACATAAGATATGTCAACTTCAAAAAAGGACACAAAAGGGAATCTAAAATATTTAACACAATTTGTAACATTCTTCCATTTGAGAAACAAAGTAGTCCTTTTTATCGGTCGCAGATGGAGTATTTTGGCATTAATGTTGCATAAATAATAATTTAGCACATGCAGCAACGTGTAAGGGTACTTTGGGTTGACTTTGCCCAGTTTTTTTAATGTACATTTTTACCTTTGTCAGCATGTGATCAAAAAAGGGCTGTATACAGCATGCATTTGGATGTATACAGCAGGAAAACAAAACATCAGTCAGTTTATAGTTTACATGTATGTGACCTGGTCCTAGAGAGTCTTATCTCAGAGTTTCTCAGACAATATCTACATAGTACAATAGATGCGGAAGGTTACCCCAGATTGTCCATATTAATGTGGCCTCATTGTGTCCACCCATCACTGGCCAGTGCAAGGTATCAGCAAATACCCATACAGTGCAATTGTTCCTGCCTCCAGTGGAGATATTTTCTTATAGTCCGTGTATAAGTTGGGCCATGCGGCATTATCTAAGGTTGATTCTTCTGTGTCAGAGCAGGAACTCAGCAAAAGCTTGCGTTATATATATATATATATATATATATACTGTATATATGTATATATATATATACTGTATATATCATCTCCTTTTTCATGCTGAGAGTAGCGATTGTAAAGTGATCTTTACATACAAAATAAATTAAAACAAGACTGAGTTCAGTTGCTGTTGGTAATAATCCTAAAATATGGATCAATAAGAACATTGTATAAAGATGCTGTCCGTTTTTAACCCTTCAAGAGTACTGAAGTCTTTTCACTGATGTTTGAAGAAGGAATTTCTGTATCCTTAAAAGTTCTTTCATTAAAGCTCATCAAGACAATGTTAATTGTTCTCCAATAGAAGATATCACAACCTGCAAACTATCTAGTTTGCTTCAAGAGCACCAAAGTGTTGTGAACACAACAGTCTCCATAGATAACCTTACTTAATACATGTCCTTCATTTGCCTTCCATAAATACATGTTTTGTTTCAATATGTATAACGATGCAGAAACACAACCAGGCCAAGCCTAGGAGCAAGGAAACTTTAACTCCACCATTGGCAATGGGGCCTTTGCCTGCGGGTTCACTACTGGGTCACAGATTAGAAAGCTGTTAAAGTTAGAACTGAAATGGCCAGTCCTTCTGTATGTGAAGGTCATAGTAGCTGGGAGTGTCCAAATATACTAAATTCAAGTGCCAGCCTTTGTTTTCAAATAATTTCCTTATGTCCACCAGGTTTCAACTCTTCACCGAGTGCTGATGCCAGTGAACTGAAATGTCATAGCACCAAAAAAATACCCGTTTCTGTGATGTCATAGTCATTGACGTGTCACTGGGGGCTCATATTTTGATTTAAAGCCTTGGAATGAAGTCCTGGATCATCCAGCTTTAATTTAATTGCCTGAGTAGCAGTGTCAGATTCCTCAATGCTGCTGACATGACATAAACCTGCTACACAGAGAGTGTGTGAGGTTTTATTTATGAGATCATTAAAGTGCGGGGACTACTGTGATATAGAACAGGGCTCAAAACATAAAAAAGCACATAGGGAGAAAGGGTATTAATGCAGCTCAACAACTGGGGTAGAACAATGAACAATGGTGACTTGAACTTCCAGAAATGTTTCTATAGAGTATGTTAACTCTTTTGGTTCCAGGTGGGCTTAAATGCTTGTATACGCCTGAAGCACTTCGAGATAATTAAATCCTACACTACCAGATCTATTTGGAAAGCATTATTTTGACATACATGGTGGAGCTCTCCAGCAATAAAAAAACAAGATGTGTTTATTTTCATGTTAGTGCCTTTTAAAGTGTCAATCTTACTTACACTACAGCTGCAATGGATCACTGTTTTTGCAATTAAGACTATCTAATATTCTTCTAGTCACAGAGGGTCTTCTAAGCAGAGTGTATGCCTTGCACCTGCATCAAATCCTATATCTTACCCCCTATTTGATAATACATCAGTAGCAGGTGCTTAGAAAAACTCCCACTGTTGGGTCTTGTGCAGCAGGAAGACAATTGTTTGCAGCCATAGGTTATGCTGGGCCTGCACTTTTGCAGCTTGGTAATTAGGAAATGTTGATTAGTACAGAACACAAATCAGATGGGATGTAGCGTTGTTTCCCAACTAATATGGTAGAATAAACTGCGTGGTGGAAATCTTCATTCTGAATGTTCTGCTTCTCATTCACCTTCAGATGCCGCTTCTCAGTACCCCGCTAAGGTTGGGTTTTGGGCATTTTGGTTGTATACAGAATCCAGGAAGAATATGTACTGTAAGTCTACGTAACAAATGAAAGCAAAGCCTCTGACATTGGCTATGAAGGGAGATGTAAGATATCGCCTTGCTCTTTCTGACCTTCACAAAGTCCTTCGTTTTCTGATAGGGGTGTTACATGTTTCATTACATAAGCCTACATGATATGGTCCTCAGTTCCTTGTCTTCCACCAAGACAGTGTCCTCTTTGCTTCACTGCAGCCTTGGCCAGTACTGGGTGAGGTCCGGCTCAGCTCCCGGGACTTGGACAGGAACAGAAACTCCAGGAGAAATTAACCCTGCAGCCAGAAAGGAGGATTACAAAGGGAGAAAGATGCAGAACATATGTGCTTCTTACACATTATACTAGTTGGAACTACTTCCATACTGGTGAAAGAGCACCGTGGAGTCAAAAACGCTTCTTAATTTCCAAATGAAGGGGTCCATTTGTGATGACTTACCATGTAAATGCTACTCTGCAAGGGGATAAGGCCACCTAGTCTAAAGTTAAGCGATGGTACTGAAGCCCCCCAATATGTTTTAACCCCTTGCATGCTGTTAAGTCTGCTTTGATCCCTGAACGTGCACTCACCCGTAGAACCTGGAGCACTGGATCCCAGGTTCTGGCTGTTCATATGCGTCTGTAGTTGAGGAGGAGCGTACGCATCATAACTGCGCACGCCCACTGAAGAGTTAGGCGGTATCATGCAGGAATAAGAGGACGTCTGGCTGGCCACTGGCTGGAAAGGTATATATAAGAAATGTCACTATAAGGAAATAAGCTCTTGATGTAGGATTCAAAAGCAAAGGCTTTAACAAACCTGAGCCACACCTTACCCTACAATGAGCAGCCACCTTACCTTCTTCTTTCAACATTGTCCCTCATTCCCTGTAGAGTGAAAGCTCCCACGAGCAGGGCCCTCATTACCTCTCTGTATCTGTGTCTGCATGTTTGTCCTCACTTGTATGTAACTGTTTTATAATATACATAACTCTTGTTCCCCATTCTACCGCGCTGTGCAATATGTTGGCGCTTTACAAATAATAACGATGATAATAATAATAATAACAACAACAAAGTAATCCCATCAAAAAGGTTTCTCGGACACAGGAAATCTCTCATACTGAGAAATATTCCAAACTTAAGCTCTAATTAGAAAATATTTCCTAATCATTTCCTAATACTATTATACATTGGCATTGTATTGCCAGTGAATGTATAGTACAATCATATGATGTATTGGAGCAAAATGGATGCAAATTGTATCACTTTCCTCTTGCATCTCTTTTAGGGTTGCCAGACGGCTTCTCCAAAAATACTGGACGCAATAGTGAAAGGAACGACGTACTTGACACATGCACACACACACACACACACACGCTCAAGAGACGCACTCGAGACACACACACACCTCTCTGCTCCATGTCGTTTCCTCCTCTCCTTGGTCCCACCCTCAGGCTCCTGACACCACCTCCTGATTGGATGCTGCTGGGTAATGTAACCAATCAGGATGGGGGAAGCTGCCCAGCCCCCTAGCAACAACCCTGCTCAATCCCTCTGTGCGGCGCTAACGTAGCTTACAGAATAAGCCCCTATGAGTGCGGTTACCTCTCCTTGTTTCTATATCTTTGATTACCCCTTTAAACCATAAGGCTCCTTGTCTCTCGCAAAACAAGTCACGAGTATCTTTATTGTATCAAGGCATTAAATGTACTGTATAGCATGTTCAGTCCTCAGGAGTCACTGACAGGCCAGGTTTACAGGGTCATACATACCTAAGCAAGTGGTCTTGGTGAATTGGTCAACTACGCCTTAATTAGAGAAATCGGCTTGTTGTTTGCTCTCAAGAACTGAGCTTGGCGAGCCCTGATTTCTGATGTTAACAATTAACGTAACACGGAAGTTGTACAAGAACACACCTGGATGGGGAGGCTGTTCGTCATGGTGAAGCCTGGAAGAGGAGGGAGGGAGCCATAGCTGTTTGTTATGGCGGCCTCATTCCGGCCCAGCATTGCACCTAGAAGATACAGAACATGAGGGTTCATTCTTATATGTACACGCTTATTTCAAACCATAATAGGCACATGATACACTGGTTTTTTTTTTTAAAACTTCCTTTTGATCAATATAACATCCACTAGACGTGTATTAAACACCTGTTGGAACTCAAAGAACATCTGTATTTTGTAACCTTATGTACTGTGTTCATTTGACTGTCGGTAAACGTTGTTGTTTTTTTATGGCGGTCCTACAATATGTTGAATTCATATATATTCATGCAAATTAAATATTTGTTTATAATGTGTGTAGGGAGAATAAAACATTTCAGAAAATACTAGCCAGGCAAAGCTTGTGCATAGTACAGTAGGTGAATAAAAGGGTGATATAAATCCTATTGTATAACAGCGCTCAGTAGGTTCATTATAGAATCTCCAGAGCTTAATCAGAGACACTTTGTATTCTTGTGACTGAGTTAATGTAGGAAACGATACACCGCGCACATTGACACAATGTATACATTTTCTCCCATTTCTTTGCACCAAACCATCCAAAAGGGTTGAAGTGTTGTATGTATGTATGCATGTATGTATGTATGCATGCATGCATGCATGTATGTATGCATGCATGCATGTAGGCATGTATGTATGCATGCATGCATGTATGTATGTATGTATGTATGTCTTTGTTTATATAGCGCCATCCACGTACACAGCAATTTACAATACACTTGACATAATATTATAACCCATAATGGGAATAAGCGCTTCAGACATAAATCAATAAGAAAAGGAGCCCCTGCCCCGAAGAGCTTACATTATAAGTGGTAAGTGGGGAGAACTTTGAGATAGTAGGAATGTGTTCTGGTAAGTGTGCATCGGCAAGGAGTCAATGAAGGAGATGTATAGTATCAGCCACGAAGCTACCCATATACTTCATTAAAGAGGTGTATTTTAAGAAAGTCCTAATGGAGAGAGAGGGTGCCAGTCGGATATTGAGGGGAAGGGCATTCCAGAGGTGTGGGGCAGGGAATTTTTAGGTGGGAGAGGGCTTAAGATACAAAAGGAGGTAGACAGAAGACATCCTTGAGCAGAACGCAAGAGTCAGGACGGTGTATAGTGAGAAATTAGGGCTGAGAGGTAAGGAGGGGCAGAAGAATGTAAATACTTCAAAGTGAGGAGGAGAATTTTGTAAATAGTACGGGATTTCGTAAACATTTGTGCTAAACAATCTGCCCCAGATGTAAGAAGCCGGACAAACAAGCATAAGATGCAACTGAGAGCAAAAAACGGAGCACTGCACCAACACAACCCTTTTGGTGTTAATACGAAGCCTCCCTGCACTTACAGTAGGAAGAGGGAAGATTGTGTGTTTTGGTAAATTATTTTGGGAATTGCTGTTCTGCTCTTTGTATTAAGATCCCATACCCAATACCCAGAATTCTTTGCGACTGCCAGTTATGTCTGCATGTATTCCGTTTCAAGACCACTGCTTTAGCTCTTACCTGAGCTGCTGTGTTGTGGAATGGACTGGTACATACTGCTGGAGAACGAGCTGTTGATGGAGAGGTGACTGGAGGTGTTACTTGCTTGGCGTCGCTGGTTGCGCAGCTTTTCTTCCCTCCTCCACTTCGCCCGCCGGTTAGAGAACCAAACCTGTAAGATGTAGCAAGCTGTAAGACCATGCATCTGGTGTGGAGAACTCCCATTTACATCAAACACTTTAACGGGACTCGATCCAAGAAAGACTAAAATGTATGCGTCAAAAAACTTCCTCCTCCCCTCATTCATCAATGCAATTCTGTTTTACCTCGTCAGGATCCAGAAGCAGAAAGCTAATACAAAGAAGCCAACTTATAGAGCCCTACAGCATGAAGTTACAGTGTGCACAGTTATCACAAAGTTTCACCAGGCTCACTGTACAGGCCGATGTGCCAGCAGGTAAGAGCGGGACTTAAATAAGAGGAAGGTTTATAGTGGTGTCCTTCAGAGAAGCTGGGCAGAGGTGTTAATTCAGGAGTGGCCAGCTCCTGTTCTCAAGGGCCACCAACAGGTCAGGTTTTAAGGATATCCCTGCTTCAGCACAGGGACTGAAGTTGGCCACTCCTGCACTAGTGGTACTGTCAGATAAAGGATCCACAAGTGACAATGCAGCATTACAATGATCCTGGTTTTTTCCCCCTCCTTCTCCCAGATATTTTACATATAACTGCATCATTTCCTAATGAAAAGCTGAATTAGCAGTGAATTGATTATTTATTCCTCCGTATACTTTTACACAGCAGGAACGGCAGGGTTTACCTGAATCCGGGCTTCAGGCAGATCAATCTTTGCTGCTAATCTCTCTCTGGCAAAAACATCGGGGTAATGAGTCCTCTCGAATTCTGCAAAACACAGAAGAACAAGTTTGAGCCACTAAACATGCAGCCTTTCATAAGTCGCATTTCAGACAAAAGGAAGTATCTTGTTCCATTGCTAATTCTTTATTTCACACCTCCAGACCCAGGGACCGATCATGCTCCTAGTTATTTTTATGACCGTCAAATAATATATGAAAATGTTTTCCCATATTTTCCCTGCTCCTCCCTAGTCTCCCAGAGTCCCCGCTCAGGCTCCTGCAGGTACAGAATGCAGCTGGGGAGTAGGTTTTGCTGCCGCATGGAAAGTGCGGTTTCTGGCAGGAGGGGTTAAGCTGTGGGGCCTTAAATATTATATGTGACCCGCAGTCATTTACAACCGGTGCTTTAATTTTCCGATTTTTTTTATATGATTCAGTCAGTGGCAAATGACAATAAATCTGAATGAATTATGTAAGTATATCTTTATATGGCGCCATTTATGTACGTAGCAGTAATACACGTGACATAATAATATAACACATAGTGGGAATAAGCGCTTCAGACATGAAGTAACAATAAGAAAGGGGGTCCTTGCCCTGAAGAGTTTACAATCTAAGTGGTAATTAGGGAGAACTTACAGAGACAGGAGGAGGTTGTTATGGTGAGTGAGTCTGCAAGGGGTCAGTGCATCTGAGCTGTATAGCATCAGCCAGCAGAGCTACCCATGTCATTAAAATTGTTGGTTTTGACCTGGGAGGAGACCTTTGTTGCTTCTTTGAGGCGCACTGCAGTCTAAACGACCTTTCACATAACTCTTAGGGGCTAATTCAATATACCCCAAAGCGGCTGACCGCACCGCAAGTGGGTTCATTCGATATCTACTTTCCAATCATCCAATGACTGTAGCATTTCTAGATGCTTTAGACTTTACACAAAGGGAGGAAGCTGATTGAGACATCCTGTGGCAGGTGCCCAGCTCACACTTCCTCTTTCACCAGCAGATTTTTCACGCCTGAGCTCCACGCAGCAGAGCTCATCTCCCCAGTGTAAAGATTATCAGGTGAGATGCAAAAGAAGTAACACTGCCAGAAAGGTGAACCCGAGAAGGAAGTGCTGTGCTACATTCGCTAGTAGTCACTGAGCAGCAGAAGAAAGGTCGGACAGAGAATGCCAAACGTGTGTGTCCCCATGTTGCAGTTTTTCAGCTCGAGTACAGTTTCTACATTCTCCATCAAATCGTTCTCAGATACTGCAGCAATAAGTCATTGGGGTTTATTCTGTAAACTGCGATAGTGCCAATCTGGCTATTAAAAGACAATCCAAACATCTTTAAAAAAATTATATATTTTTTTGTTTTAATATATTCAGCCTTTGATTAACTTTATTGAAAACTAATTACCTAAGCTGCCAATCGATTGGTTCTCCAGTGATCAATCAGCAAAATCCTGTTTCCCAGGGTTCACTAAATGGCTTCCTTTCCCTTTCAAATCAACCCTTCAATCAGTGTAACTCAGCAGCTACAATGTATTCTTATATTACTAAGGTAACATTATCTATTGTTGCAGTTTGCAGCTCAAACTACATACAAATACAAAATAAGTGTCCCTGGCGCTAGTGTAAACAGTCTAAGATACCGTGATCCAAAAAGGACAGTCTGAGATACAGGACCTCTCCGAATGGATGGATGGACTGGTGGATAAAGTTCCAGATGGGGAAGGGTGTCCTTAAGGTGAAGTCCTCACTGATTCTGTAATAACAGAAACAAAAGGGCATACCAATTGCGCAGTATGTAAAAACCACAAGTCCCTATCTAAAGCTAAAAAACCCTACTTACAAGATAGTATCTTGTTGGTACAGAGAAGAGAATCTGTACTTGTGTCCCGTCTACACACGATGATCCACGGACCCCACGTGGTCTGGCGTCTTGCTCCTTCCCTCAGTATGGCGATGGTACTCACAGATATAACCGGTGCAGCACCCCCATGGATAAGGGAATAGGGAATAGGACACAATAGTGTAGTACGTAATACACTTTTAATAAAACAATTAAAACACACAAATACCCCACACTTACAATGTAAGGGGGTGAGTGAATGACTCACGGATGCCGTCCGCAACTTGATAGCAACCCGATCAGCAGCAGAGAAACTCACTGAACGCAACACCCGCTGCCGGCGAGTCGGGTGACGTCAGCGATACAGGAAGTCCTCCTAGCGTCAGGAAACTAAGGATGCTGAACCGGCTCAAAACACTAAGCTCCTCCTCCCTACGCGTTTCATGACTGCGTCACTTCCTCAGGGGATATCGGAGCTTAGTGGCTACAGAATTTAAATACAGGCCCAAATGAAAAGGCCTTCCTCCTAAGGGGAGGTACTTAAGATTAATTGGCAGCTATTATTGTATACATGAATCGGCGCTCTAATGATAGAAGGCTAATGGGGTCAAACTATGTAACAATAAATGAACTGAACAAGCTAAATGCCAAACAAATAAAATACAATAAAATTATATATATAAAGGATGTTAAAAGGAGATACGAAGTATACTAGAAGTAGACTTATCAAACAATTTAGACATACATAATGAACTTATTAGGAATCTTTCAAAAAAGCTGCTAGATTGAATTCAATGTTGAGACGTAGGGGAGACAGAGTTTTTAACACATATATAATTGACAGAGCCACTTTAATTTCTAAGAAGGACACTGTTCCTGTTCCTCCAGCACAGGCCCAGTTTCCTTTCTTCATTACCCAGTATAGTGGTTTGGCTCCTGTCATATCCCAGACGATTAATAAACATTGGAGTATTCTCCTAAGAGATCCGATTCTTAAAACCTGTCTTCCTGATAAACCAAAAATTGTGTATAGAAGGGCTAGGAATCTGAAGTCCACCTTATCCCCTAGTTGTCCAATTGATGGTCTTAGGGATCGCCATGTAACTTGGCTTAACGATCTCAAAGGTTACTATACATGCCATAAATGTATTGGATGCAAATATAGTAGAAAGAGTAAATCATTCAAATCTAATGTTACAGGGGTGAGCTTTGAAATTTGAACTTTTATAAACTGCAGAACCAATTTCTGTGTATATCTGCTAGAATGCCCGTGCGGGCTACAATATGTGGGCCGCACTGGGAGGCCCCTTAAGTGACGTTTCGCCGAACATGTTTATAATATAAAAAGGGGCTTTGAGACTCATAGTGTCTCTAATCATTTTAAACTTAAACATGATCAAAACCCAGAAGGCTTATTATGCATGGGAATTGATAATCCCAAGGGCAGTTGGCGTGGGGGGGACAGATTGAACACAGTTTCCAGACGCGAAAGCTACTGGATATATGTGTTAAAAACTCTGTCTCCCCTAGGTCTCAACATTGAATTCAATCTAGCAGCTTTTTTGAAAGATTCCTAATAAGTTCATTACGTATGTCTAAATTGTTTGATAAGTCTACTTCTAGTATACTTCGTATCTCCTTTTAACATCATTTACATATATCATTTTATTGTATTTTATTTGTTTGGCATTTAGCTTGTTCAGTTCATTTATTGTTACATAGTTTGACCCCATTAGCCTTCTATCATTAGAGCGCCGATTCATGTATACAATAATAGCTGCCAATTAATCTTAAGTACCTCCCCTTTGGAGGAAGGCCTTTTCATTTGGGCCTGTATTTAAATTCTGTAGCCACTATGCTCCGATATCCCCTGAGGAAGTGACGCAGTCATGAAACGCGTAGGGAGGAGGAGCTTAGTGTTTTGAGTCGGTTCAGCATCCTTAGTTTCCTGACGCTAGGAGGATCTCCTGTATCGCTGACGTCACCCGACTCGCCGGCAGCGGGTGTTGCGTTCAGTGAGTTTCTCTGCTGCTGATCGGGTTGCTATCAAGTTGCGGACGGCATCCGTGAGTCATTCACTCACCCCCTTACATTGTAAGTGTGGGGTATTTGTGTGTTTTAATTGTTTTATTAAAAGTTTATTGCGTACTACACTATTGTGTCCTATTCCCTATTCCCTTATCCAGGGGGGTGCTGCACCGGTTATATCTGTGAGTACCATCGCCATACTGAGGGAAGGAGCAAGACGCCAGACCACGTGGGGTCCGTGGATCATCGTGTGTAGACGGGACGCAAGTACAGATTCTCTCCTCTGTACCAACAAGATACTATCTTGTAAGTAGGGTTTTTTAGTTTTAGATAGGGACTTGTGGTTTTTACATACTGCGCAATTGGTATGCCCTTTTGTTTCTGTTATTACAGAATCAGTGAGGACTTCACCTTAAGGACACCCTTCCCCATCTGGAACTTTATCCACCAGTCCATCCATCCATTCGGAGAGGTCCTGTATCTCAGACTGTCTTTTTTGGATCACGGTATCTTGGACTGTTTACACTAGCGCCGGGGACACTTATTTTGTGTTTGTATGTAGTTTATCAGGTTTTGAATGATCTGTTATTTGTAGTTCCCCTTGGCTGCTTTCTCATCACAATTCACTATATGGTTGATAATTACGTTTATTCACATATTTAATTATTTTAGTGTAGGTTAGCGCTTGTAGTGGGTTATCACTTGTTTGTTGCAGCTCAAACTGCTGGGAATATTGGCAACAAATTATCACAAACAGGAAAGTGTTGCAAAGATGTTGCAGTGCTCGGGAAGTGTGCGAAAACCTGCTATAGAAATCAAAAGATACTCAGTATATTAAAACTCATTAAAAATGGGATTAAGAGTTGAATTTTAAAATAAAAATGTAGTAAGTATTATCTAGTACTACAGAACTAATTTATTTTAAAAAAACACACACACGTAGGAAGGATATAGCTTGGATTGATTGTTACTTTAAGGGGAGGCCTTAGAATATAACATACGAGGACTGTGTGCATGTCCTGTATAACCCATGTCAGGTTTCTCAGGTTTCAGGCATTTGATTTAAGTTCCTACGTCATTTTACTCTATGCCCGACCTGGTGGTATTTATTGGTGGGCAAAAGATGGACACGGGTGATGCAGGAGGGGATGCAGGGAGTGATGCAGGGAGTGATGCACCCTAATATTCCCAATGTCTAAAGTAGCTTCTGCCTAATTTTTCCGCATGCATCAGACCACCACTCCTCATGTTGCTCGTTGGTGCAAATGTGCAGAATGAGGGCAAACTTCCTTACTAATTGCTATATCAACACTAAAAAAAGCCTGTTCCGAATTTCTCCATTAAATTGGCATTTTAACCTAAACAGCAACTAAAAATAGTCACGTGTGAGCCCATTCCCATGTCTCAGACAGGTCTGCAACCCTGCTTTTCCCCATTAACTCTTAGCATGTAATGCTTCCACTACAGCTAGGGATTCTGGGTAATGACATGCAAATGAGCACTCACAATAGATTTTTTTTTTTGAAAAGGATAGTGCAAGCAAGGAAGCGGCCACTGCATGTAAGGGCCTTCCCATCAGGCCCCCGGGGCCCGGGCCTAGCGGGAACTCCACTGCATGTAAGGGCCTTCCCATCAGGCACCCGAGGCCCGGGCCTAGCGGGAAACCCACCGCATGTAAGGGCCTTCCCATCAGGCACCCTGAGGCCCGGGCCTAGCAGGAAATCCACCGCATGTAAGGGCCTTCCCATCAGACCCAGAGGCCTGGACCTCGTGGGAAATTCACCGCATGTAAGGGCCTTCCCATCAGGCACCTGAGGCCCGGGCCTAGCAGGAAATCCACAGCACGTAAGGGCCTTCCCATCAGACCCCCGAGGCCCGGACCTCGTGGGAAACCCACCGCACGTAAGGGCCTTCCCATCAGACCCCCGAGGCCTGGACCTCGTGGGAAACCCACTGCATGTAAGGGCCTGCACATCAGACCCCCGAGGCCTGGGCCTAGCGGGAAATCCACAGCACGTAAGGGACTTCCCCCAAGGCCCGGGCCTAGTGGGAAATCCACCGCACGTAAGGGCCTTCCCATCAGACCCCCGAGGCCCGGACCTCGTGGGAAACCCACCGCATGTTAGGGCCTGCACATCAGACCCCCGAGGCCTGGGCCTAGTGGGAAACCCACCGCATGTAAGGGCCTTCCCATCAGGCACCAGAGGCCCGGGCCTAGCAGGAAATCCACTGCATGTAAGGGCCTTCACATCAGGCCCCCGAGGCCTGGGCCTAGCGGGAAATCCACCACATGTAAGGGCCTTCACATCAGGCCCCCGAGGCCTGGGCCTAGTGGGAAATCCACCACATGTAAGGGCCTTCCCATCAGGCCCCCAAGGCCCGGGCCTAGCGGGAAATCAGCGCGTTCTCGTCTTCAGACGTGCGTTTCAGGAGGACATTTTGAACCATAATTTGAACTCAAACGTTATTTTAATGTGTCAGATTAAATTACAACAGTTTAACACATTTACGAGCAACAAAGGAAAAACTCCTATTTCTCGTTTAACAAACATGAATCTACTGCAGTGTATCTGGTGCTTATTGACACAATACAGTGACATCAATTTAGACAATTAATCAGTTGATTGTCCACATTGTGCTTCATATATAGTGTTTATATATAGTGTTAATCTACATAATAAACCTACAATTGTGCACATTCTCATGGGGATGGAGCGGGGGGAAAGAAAGGGGTCCCTTTTTTCCTTAATATTGTGTATATGCAGCTATGTACTGTATGTAAGTGCACATCTGTATGGCTGCATATATCTCTGTCTGTCCTAATTAAATGCACAGTAAATAATGCTTGTCCTTTCCAGCTGCCCCTTTCTGCAGCGTCTTCTGTTTGATTGCTGAGTAAAAGCACAGCTCCCAGCTGCCTTGCTACTCAGCGGATGGAGTGTTGGTTTCACAGCAGAAGTAGGTTTCCCTCAGGTGCACTGCGGTCTCTGCTGCTCGCTGCTCTACAGGCTTCTTCCTTTCGCAAGCCTGGGTTGCAGTGAATGCAAACTGAGACGATGCAATTATTGTTTCCACCCAAGTAAAATGCTCAGCTTACCTGGAGCTATATACTGCCAATGCTAATAGGTCGCCTTACATCTTTGCAAGCAGGGCTGGTACTTTCAGTGTCTGCTTCATTAGCTCGGGCCGCAGATATCACCAAATATGTTACAGGTTTGGAGGATCCCAGTCTAGGAGTGGCCAAGTTCAGTCCTCAACGGCCACAAACAGGTCGGGTTTTATGGATATCCAAGCTTCAGCACAGGTGGCTCAGTCATAATGACCAAGCCACTGATTGAGCCACCTGTGCTGAAGCAGGGATATCATTAAAACCAGATCTGTTGGTGACCCTGGAGGACTGCAGTTGGCCACTGCCACAGTCCTTTTGCTAAAAGTAAAATCCTATTCAGCAACATATATTGAAGCTGCAGTAAAGTGACAGCACCGCCATATATCACCTTGTCTTCGACTTAACCCCATCAGGACAGGAGGGATAAGCAATGCATGCGTTGCTTGCCCCTTCTGCCATTATGGGGCTAATGTTTAATAGCTTTGGCAACTGTGAGCCAAAAGCCAAACGGAGAAGAGCACAACAACCTCACCTCGCGGGATACTGAACACATGCAGCTGTCGCCAGGGACTCACAATGACCTAATAAAGTGGCAGTATAATTAGCCTGGGACTCCCTGTCCTATGAGTGAGAGTGCTGCTTCACTAGAGTGCTGGTACCCAACATTTTGTGAGCACAGACCCCCCTGGAGGATTTTTTCTAAGTCTTGGGGCACCCCCTGTCATCAAATTAGCAACCTGAGGCAAAGGGTTTTGGTTCTAAAACTTAATTTACACTAATAAAACAAAAATGTAAAAATAGCCTGTTAGTAGTAAATGCAACGGGAGGCTTGTAAGCACACCAGGTCTTATTACAGGGTAATACCTAACTACCAGCCTAAAAAAAACCATTTAATTATGAGTTAAAAAGTAACATGATCTCGCTCTGGACTTAAGGTGACCCAGTTACCAAACTGGGGCAAAATCTGGTGCTGGGTTTTTCTTTTTGCATTGGTTTTGCCCCAGTTTTTCAGCTGGGAGACTTCATACTGGACTCTAATATTTATGTGTTTGGCACAATATAAATATATAAATACATAAATACAGGTATACATACAGAAAATGTATTGTGAAAATATACCATGGTTATCCCTAAATTCAATCAGAATGATATCTCATGATAACACGAGATTCTTATAATAATAACAACTTGTATTTAAATAGCACCTGTCCAATTCCAGTGTTATTTCAGATTCACGTCATCGCTGCGGTGGTAACTGTTCCTAGTGTTAACCAGTTACCGCTGTATAATGAAACATACAACTGATTTTTGTCCCTATTCCATAAACTGTGAGGCGACTTCCCGGTGCTGGAAAAGAGCTCAGCACCATTCAAATGAATGAGAATCGCCAGTCTAGAGACACGGCCTCACAGCATTTAGATTGCAAGCTCTTCGGGATAGGGTCTCCTTTAGCCTTATGTTCTCATTTACCTGTTGCACTTATTCCTATTGTTTGTAATGTACATTATTTACCACCTAGTACTGTATAATGTTGTTGAGCGTCCATGGTTGGCGCCATATAAATATAATTATACGTACGTATTGAACAGGGACCAGAGTGGGAATGTGTAAGGCTGCGGTCCCAGTAACTGCCACAGCGCACGGCGTGCGCTGTGCGTGTAAGCACCGCCCCTCAATGGGGCTGGGCCCAGTAGTCACCGTCACGCTGAAGGTGCAGCCGCGCCGTACTGCAGGGTTTTTTACAACTCAATGAAATTGAGTTTAAACCTTGCGACGGAGGCGTGGCCACACCCCACCGGCGGTTCACCCAATGAGGGCAAACCAGCCGCGTGACGTGATGGCCACGCCCCCGCAAATCCACGACCATGCCCCCTCCCGTCGCAAGCTCCCTCTGGAGACCTGGTCCTGGAGACCGCAGATCGCGTGTAGCGCTGTGCACGCGCCCCCCCCTCTCCCCCCCCACCGGGCGCGCATGCACTGGGACCGCAGCCTAAGACATCCGCTTGTGTATTCATAGCGCAACAGCTTTGCTTTCCCAGCCCGGCCCTGCCTCTGAGATAATGATCACCTTGCAGCCTATGAGAAGAGCTCACCTTTCTCCAGAGCCTCGATCTGCTCCTGAGTGAAGGACGTGCGGTTCCGCTGCAGTTTCCGCTTCAGCTGCAGGCGGATCTGCGACTCGTCCAGGTCATCGTTGGCCGTTCCAGGCTGGTGTTCTGAGTCTAGACCGCTATCCAGCTGCTGACAGCTGTCTGCGAAGTGCACAGAAAATGCAGATAGAAAAAAAAGTAACAAACCCCAAAATATATAGATTGGAAAAATGACAAGCTACTTTTTAAGCCCCTTATACGGTACATACATCTCCTTGTCCTTATGAAGGAACGGAGCAATCAGCTGGCTACACCAATCACATGGACTGGAATCTTTGCTTCTTACACACTTGGAGAAGATCGTTCGGGCTGGAGGCGCCGACGCAGGCGGTCGGTCGCGGCACCCCTGGCACCAATCTTAGGTAGCTGGGCTCTATCCTATGCGGGTAGGCCCAGGCGGCCATGAAAAGGGGGACCTAGGGTGAACGGATGACGGGGCCGTGAGTAAGGGGCGAGAGTGTCCATCACGGCGGAGAGTGTGTCTCCCGGTTGACGGTAGAATAGGGCGGGCGGAGGAGGGCTCCTCCCGCTGGAAGATACCGAGAATAGGGACGACAAAGGACTAAGTTTATGGCTGACAGTTATTTGATAGTATTGTTAAACAATAAAGCTGTGACCATTTTTACTTCCACAAAAAACTGTGTCGTCTAAGTTTGTAGGGTGGGGTAAGCAAACCACGCAGTAGGCACTCTAGGCCGTTATGGGAAAATATGTAAAGGAGCAGTATCATTATAACCATTGTTTTATTAGTAAAAGTTACGTAGGCAATACTGTGTATAGCCATAAATATATCAAAATCACTGCTCAGTGGTGTCTAACTCATTTACATAACTTGCGGGCTCAGCTACACGCACCATTATAATAGCCAGTACATGCTGGGAACACGCATCTCCCCTGATGGCCGTAACATGCTGTGGGCAGAAATGGTTGCTGGACGTGCAATTGTACAGGCATCAGTACCTGCTGGACACATGTTGATATTAGTGACTGCAAGGCATGCTGTGCCTCCAACACTAGGCTCACGTTGGATAAAGATTTCTCTGGGCACAAGTCACCACCCCCCTGCCCCCCCCCCCCCCCCCCCCCAACACAGAATGCTGCAAGGTCAGTCACTCTTAGTGTTAAAATCCATCAATCAGCAGTCACTGCTACTCATCACATAGTGCTGCAATAACCTCAACTATAGTAACCTGTACTGCTCAAACAAGTGGCTCAACTCCTCCTGCATGAGTGGAGTTACCCAATGGTCAAAGTCAATAAAACAGTTGTGGTACTATGCTGAACTCAACAACCCCAATATTTAAAAAATATATTCTGGCAAAAGAGTGAGATCAAGAAAGCGCGGAGCCTTAGGCAAAGTGCGGCATGACCGCAAGACCCAGGCTCACCCCCACCTTTCCTCCTACTCCCTCCCTCCCCGTCAACACTCCATAGGGTGGGCTGGCGGAAATAAAGGCAGGCAGTGAGGGGCGGGAGATCATGCCGCACCACTCACTGTTTTCCCTCCCTCCTCTTGTGGTTACATTTAGTTTTGTCTGCGTTATACTTGTATTCCATATATTTATATTTGAGGTATCTGTTGGGGTTATGTTTCCTCTGTCGTGGCAGCTGGTAGGGGGGTAAGTGCAGGGTAACCTTGCCAGATGGGGCTCAGTTACGGTAATGCCGGGTGGTGGCACGGTTGCCGAGTGGGCAGGGCTCATTGTGCTTAGAGTATTTGGGGCCCATCCCGTGGCTGACGTGGGGTCAGCTGAGTGGCTGGGACTTGTACAGACCCAGCTAACGGGCCAAGATTTAAGCATTATTGGCCTTACCTGTTTTTGATGTATTTGAATAAAAGCTGCAGCCATTGTACCTCCAGACCTTTGTGTATGTGCTTTATTTGCGGGATATTGAGGGTGGGAGGGGGTCATGGGGGAGAAACATTGCAGGCTCTGAGGTCAAGATAATAAATGGAACAGCGCATCTTAGCAAGGTCCCAAACTGCACCTTGGCGTGGTTAGTATATGTCAACTACAGCAGGAGCTTCCAAAGTCGCTCCCCACAATGCTTTGCATCTGCAGCAGCATGGCCTTGTGGGGTGTGACTTTGGAAGCTCCCGAAGTTATTGAAATCTATACCATACTGTCTACAGACCCTGAGAGGCAGTTTGCAGCCTTATTAACAGTGTGTTCTCCCACACGAGCACAGGGCACAATACGACTTGGGACCGGTCACACAGTTTTGTTACCAATAGTGTGAGGAATAGGGAATAAGATTTATGTATTAGGGGTTCGCGGGACAAATCTTTTCTAGCAGGAGGTGCACAATATGTCACTGCTCTAATTTATGCAACATTAAAATGTATTAAAGGTGGGTCACTGGTGTTATAGTTTTGGTTCTATAACAAAATCATGTTTTGGTTTTGCCAGAAGTCGATTGGCTTTGGATTTGTTTGTTTTTTAGAAACTGATAAAAAAAAAACCCTCAAAATAAGTGGGATATTTTATTTTTTTTATTAAAACATGTTTGGGAAATTTTCAAACTTCCACTTTGGCAAAAAAAAAAAAAAAAGATTTCCATTTGCAAACTCAGAGGTACGTTCCTTTTCATTAAAAAAGAAAGATGGGGTAAAATAGCAGCTGAGCTGGGGTTCTCTGGTGTTAAGACAGGGCAGCTGTGTATCCCGGGGGGAACCCTCGGTTCACATAGAAACATTTTAACAAATAAGTATTTAACAAAATAAGAATGGGGGGGTTGCCAAGTTGGGCTTGTAATATAGTGCGCGCTGGTGCGTGTGCGGGTGCGTGCACGGCGTTGCACGTGCACGTGGCGCGGGCGTTCTCTGTGTAGAGGGTGAGCAGTAACGCGCACGGCTAGGGGGCATCACAGCGCTAGACCGCACTGTGATTGGTTCACAGCGTCACGTGGCGCAGCGACAGCGCAAAAATACAATTCTCTTGTGCTTTCCCTGGTCTGCCGCACCACCGCTCACCGCCGTGCGCGTCCCTAGTATAGAAACGTCTGGCTAACACAGCCAATTATAATTCACCCGCACGCACTATATTACAGGCCTTAGAAGGGAATGCATTAGGAAGATCTGCCCAAGGCGAGCATGAGTTTTTATCCGCTTTCACGCCCTCCTCTTCGAAGATCCGCGTTTGCACTTTCATGCAAGAAAAAAAATTACCAGAGAAAAGAGCTCATTTGTTAAAAACAGGATTCAGCTGGTCTTTTATTGCAGAAGGTGTAAATGTGCAAGCGGTTTGCTGCCTGAAACTAGATAGTCAAAGAAAAAAAATAACTAAAATACCAAACGTGTTCAGGTTAAAAAAAACAACAAGTTCTTCGATAGACAAAGGGAGCTGTGCAGCGTCCAGAGTACGTGTGCATGTCTGCCGGCTGCAAAGTGAGCCTCGCAGCTTCCTGCCAGAACCACAGCACCACAACAAAACCGAGGGGGTTGCAGCTATGTACAGGTATGTTCAAGTGTTAACACCGTGTTCACTAGTGCAACACAGATGAAAAGATACTGTGCGTGTTCCTGCTTCCTGTGAAACGCGAGATAACAAGATACGGCCAACCTCATGTATGCTATACAGCTGCTTATTAATGCCTTCGCTGCAGCCGGGCCATGCAGGGGATTGCTAGACGTATGAAGGGAAAATGTTAGAGATCTACCCGGCCAGGGACAATATGCAAAAAAAGAGAAACGTGTCAGGCAGCTGCTCAACAAGAAAACAGAAAGGGCAATAACAGGGTGTGAAGCGCCTGGCTCCTGCGTTCAGCAGGACTGTGGCATTATTACATTAACCCCTCTGCTGCCAGATGGGCCAGCAATGTACGACAGAGCAATCGGCTTTGCTGTTGCCACATTCATATGCGAATGGCCCAGTCCAAAGATTCCCAAGCAGGTATATACGCTGTGAAGCCATTTCCCTTTGTGCAGGGAGATTTGAGCTCATTATTACAATTATTCCCAGCTTTCCCTTAGGCTAGATGACTCTCTGGCATATTGAAGAGGGGGCAGCGTTTGTGCGGAGCCAATGTTCCTGTTCTTATTTGTCCGTTGAAAAGCCCCCAGTATTGTACGTTGGTGGGAGGCAGCTCTTACTCCTGGTACACCTGTTGCACTTCAGCCCGTCTCTTCCCTGCAACTGATGTTCCTAAAATGCTACAACCTTCATATGAATTTACCTCATGAAAGTGTATTCGTTGTGTGTTTTTATCTCCTACAATAGGGGAGCGCAATCTTTTTTCCCTGCGCTCCCCTGCCGGCTGTCCAGCTCTCCGCGCACCCCCCTCCCTCCTCCGTACCTTGGTTGCCGGCGTCTGGGCGTCATGACGTCACGTGGCCATAGCAACGTGACGTCACATGATGCCGGGTTGCCATGGCGACGCGTCTCCAGATGCCGGCTGAACCACGGTAAGCAAGGTTTACAGAGGCCTTCGCTGCTTCCCCGGCACTTAATTTAAGTGCCTTCAGGAAGCGCAGGGCCTCTGTAACCCCCCCCCCCCACCCCGCAGTTAATCTCGCGCCCCCCAGTTTGGGCACCACTGCTTATATTGTAACTCTCTGGTGGAAACACTTCCATTGACAACTGTAGCACGTATCATTGGACTAATGCTTTATACCATGGGTGGGCAACTCCATCCTGTCCTCAAGGGCCACCAACAGGTCATGTTTTCAGGATATCCCTGCTTCAGCACAGGTGGCTCAGTCAGTGACTCAGTCATTATGATTAAGCCACCTGTGCTGAAGCAGGGGTATCCTGAAAATATGACCTATTGATGGCCCTTGATGGCTGGAGTTGCCCCAACCCCCTGTACCCCCTTCGTATTGTACAGTTACATCCAAGAAGTAACCAACACTGCTGGAGATGTATTCCTTTTTATAAAGCCCGACATGGGAAGTTTCCTTAAATATGCCTATGCAAACGTCTTACAGATGGGATACCACTGGTATAGCCGACGTCTCCCTCTGTTATTCTGCTATTGTTGGAAGGGTAGTGTGGGCACAACAGCCTCATTCATTGCAACGAGCCAGTGACTAAAGACTAGTAACTTTTTCCTTATCCACCGACTCAGGCCATACTATTATTATGGAAATGCCAGGATGAGTAGAGCACATATTAGTAAGCAAACAGGAGGCAGGCACACGGACTTAATCAAGAATATTTGAATGTGCCATATGTTTCAAAGTTTCGGCAGTACAATACTCACCTAGTAAAAGGCAGTACAGTACAGCCAAAACGTCGGAACATATGGCACATTAAAATATTCTTGATTAAGTCCGTGTCCCTGCCTCCTGTTTGCTTACTGGCTACTTCTGGGACCCTTGGATTTCCCTGGACACATCGCACTCCACTTCTAATGATCCACTACTCATATCCCTACACTGGCTTCCTCTAGAATTCATTTTAAAGCCCTAGGTCTGTCTTACAACGCTCTCAACTATGCTGCCACCCCCCTTGCATCTCATCACTCAACCCCACATATACCCTTAAATGCCCCCTCTGTTCTGTCCATGACATCCTCCTCTCCTCCTGCTTTATTACCTCCTCTCACTTCCACCTACAAGACTCCTCCCATACTGCACTCTTTCTCTGGAACTCCCTATCACGTACTATCAGACTTTCCCCCAACTTTCAGACCTTGAATAACACCCTCAAAACTCACCTTGTTTTAAGGAAGCCTATTAGGCATACCCCTATCATCCCCACCACCCCCCTCCCCGACCCTATTGGAACCAGCTGTGCGACTGGACCAAACTTTACGCTATCTAACACACCCTAACATTCACACCCCCAAACCTTAATGGGACCAGCTGTGCGGCTGGACCAAACTTCACCCTGAGGCATACTCTGTCCCACAATGAGCAGCCACTGTTCCTTTTGTTTCATCATTGCCCCTTATTCCCTCTAGACTGTAAGCTCTCATGAGCAGGACCTTTTTACCTTCTGTATCTGTTTGCACTTGTTTGTCCTTACTTGTATGTCATCCTGTTTATGTAATTTATATCACACTGTACCTCTATTGTACCGCATTGCGGAATGTGTTGGTAAAATAAACAATAATATATTGAGACCTTCAGTAAAGCAACATCAGCATGTATTTTTTCCCTCCACAAGATGCACAAATACCTGGGTTGGGCTGTCCGGTCACTAAACTGTCCTGGTACCAGTCCTGTCTGGCTCCCCAAGCACTGTTCTGTATGTTTAGCATTCTGATCTTGTGGTCAGTGCCATCAGCCCCCATGGAATGCCCCACTGTGCTCAAAACAGGAGGAGGTACATCAAAAGAACCTGCAATGAGAGGCAGGAAGGTAAAACAAAGGATAGTGTCATTTAGTCATACATCATCAATATACCTCTACGGGCATATGCACAAGGTAGAATGCAATAATGGAAATGAATACCTGTTTGTGTGCACACAGATAAAGGGACTTCCCCGATGTCAAACAGAAATGTATCAAACCCCCATTATTTGAAACCTACAGTATTTATTTCAAACACAATATGTGTAGGTTATCCACTGCTTCATTACAGCATCCTGTCAGTCAATAGGTGTATTTTGAATCAAATAAATCACAGATGAAAGTGTAATCTCTTTTCCTGCAATGATGGCGAGGAACACCCTGCTGGCCCTTCTGGTGGTTAAGGGGTTAAGTGAGCATTTGTCAAACAGCAGAGTTACTAAATATCAAGAGCAAAGGCTGGGAAGGCAAATTCTGAAATTGATCTCCAATCTTCAGCATTCATCTTACTGTGGATTTGGAATTTGTCCTCACACATCTGACCTCCCAAGTAATCTGCTGAAGGGAAGTTTTCTGTAGCTTTTCCACCAATGTTAGTCCATCTACTCCAACCTCAATGATAAAACGTTGCACTTTATTTACTAAACTAGTCAGATGTTCAGGATCTCCCTGCTTCAGCACAGGTGGCTCAAGCAGTCGCTCAGTCTTCGAATGAGCTACTGATTTAGCCACCTGTGCTAAAGCAGGGATATTTGAAAAATGTGACCTTTCTTGAGGACTGAAATTAAGAACCCCTGCACTAAAGTATTATGCACATATCAAGATGCAGAAGAATAAAAACAATGTGTAACACCCATTCCATTTAACATGGTTTACCAAAGATGCATTAAAGTGGAAGCACTCACCAGAGGACTATCTACTGTGCAATAACATAACGATAAGGTGACAGTTTATAAAGTAATAATTACAATATTATTATTTTTTTGTGAGCATGCACGTGTTATTTTCAATGTTGATTTTTTTTTTTTTCAATTGTCGCCAATACAGTATATTCAACCGTGGGGAATGTTGCCTAAATACATATTAGTGTGAAGGAAAGACAGAATGTAAAACGTTTCTTCATAGTAATGCAGTACCTGAGGATCAGAAAGTGGTGCAAGAGCCAAGAAGTATAAGTCTGTACAGGATAAGGTTAAAGTGTGTCTGAACACAGAGAGTGGTCTCAGTTGTTAACCTTCATATAATGTCCTTTCAGCACTGGATCTGAAGGGTAACATGCCTGCTGGAGGCAGGATGGCTTGGACATGAGCTTCCCAGGGTCAGGTTTACATTTCCGCCTTAGGGTATCCAACCCAAAGGGGCTGCATGTTTAATAGAGGGTAACTACTGAATGAAGCGCTTTGGTATTAAGAAGAGGTGTGTGTGTGTGTGTGTGTGTGTGTGTCTATATATATATATATATATATATATATATATATATATATATATATATATATATATATAATAATAAAATGACATCAATGATGGCAGCAATTGCAATCCAATATAACCGGCAATATATAACCCACTTCAGATTAACACCTTCAGTAGACTCCTTTTTAATTTTCTCATTTTAATACTAACAGCCAGATACACAAAGCTCTGTTAAATCAGCGAGCGCCATTACTCCAAACTGACGTTATTTTCCAGTGGTTAATGCATATCCACGCTAATTACACTAATTATATGCAAAAACAAATTCCGCTGTATGTCTCATGAACCTAGGCGTAACATCACGTTATCGGAGTTCAACGTGGCATTCTCTTCCAACAGAGAGTCGTTAAATACCTCTTCGCATGACCCAGTCAGAGCCTGAAGTTGATCTAACTAACGTAAAGTAGAGTCCCTGCGTTAACCAGAACAGACCTTAGTTAGAGGATATGCAATGTTAGGCCGCGTCTATGGTTATTGTTATTGCGATCAGATTGACGTGTCTCTATGAGGCTGTCTTTAGAGCGCGGGGCCGTGCGTGTGACCAGCGGCGCCGGCGCTCGTGATGCGCGAGGAAACAAATACATTTGTTTCCTCGCGCGATGCCTTGCACGTGAGCGATCTGCCCAATGAGGGCGAACCAGCTCTGTGATGTCACGGCCACGACACGCCCCCCGTTGTCACGTCCAACTACAGGGCACACATTGTTCCAGCTAGAGCCAAGCGTGAAGCCCCTCGCACTATCGTGCGCATGCCAGGACCCACCATGGACCCAGCCTTAGGGGGAATGACACTAATTGAGTCGGAATTGAGTAAGAGGAAGGGGGAATTGAGTGTCAGGACGGGGGGATGAGTGAGAGGAGGAGGGGGGGAGGATTGAGTGAGAGAGGGGGGAATTAAGTGAGAGGAGGGGGGAATGAGTGAGGGGAGGGGGGATTGCGTGAGCGGAGGGGGGGATGAGTGAGAGGAGGAGGGGGAGGAGGATTGGGTGAGAGAGGGGGGAATTGAGTGACAGGAGGGGGAATGAGTGAGAGGAAGAGGAGGGGGAGGAAGATTGAGTGAGAGAGGAGGGGGAGGATGATTGAGTGAGAGAGGGGGGAATTGAGTAAGAGAATGGGGGAAATGAGTGAGAGGAGGAGGAGGGGGTGGAGGATTGAGTGAGGGAGGGGAATTAAGTGAGAGGAGGAGGAGGATTGAGTGAGAGAGGGGGAAATTGAGTGAAAGGAGGGGGAATTGAGTGAGAGGAGGAGGATTGAGTGAGAGGAGAATTGAGTGAGAGGAGGAGGGGGAGAATTGAATGAGCGAATGAGAAGGGGAGGGGGGGGCAGTAGGACAGTGTCCCACCAAATATTTGTGTGGGCCTGAAAAAAGGTTGGCATCCCCTGGTCTACTGTATGTAAAAAGTAGAAAATTATTGCGCTAAGGCAATGTGCCCCAACGCACTTTGTACGACAGTAATTAAGAATTGACAGCCATAATTACTCATGCAGTACTTAGTTAGTTTAGATGACTGTTTGCAATAAACCTCATTGCAGAGAGATCTCGAAAACATGTATCAAGGCAAAAGTGATACGTTATGGGGCAGAAATTGCACCCGATTTATTAAAGAAAAAATACTAGTGCTTTGAATGCACATTTTCTTCGATACACTTGTAGTGTTTTTGTCCCATAATTTCACCCTTTTTACCTTGATACTTAGTGGAGTTACTTAAAGTGGGCTATGTATAAACGTATTAAAAGGCTTAACTTAATGAACAGCACAAAAACAAATATTGAATACTGAGCTTGTGATTGAGCCACTTCTGCTAAAGCAGGGACTGATTGAGCCACCTGTGCTGAAGCAGGGATATCCTGAAACCCTGACCTCAGGCTTGAGGACTGGATTTGAGCATCCTTGCACAAGCTGATGCAAACAGGGCAAAAGAGGTCAAATAAAAATAGCTTACTGATACATAGTTGCTAAGAGACACATTTCCTTAAGACCTCTAAGCGTTCATTTTGCAATAAAAATGTCCATTGCATCACTTTGAACAGAAAAATCAGCAATGCATTGCGCACCCTTACCACAGGGGGGCGCAAACTTTTTTCCCTGCGCCCCCCTGCCGGCGGTTCCCCTCTCTCCGCGCCCTCCCCACCCTCCACCCCCGCTTACCTCGGCTCCGACGGCACGATGGGAACGTGACATCACATGATCTCGCGGCGTCATTTAATTGAAATGCCTTCGTGAAGCGTGCGGGGCCTCTGTAAACCCCACGCCCCCCCCACAGTCAGTCTCGCACCCCCCCTGGGGGTCGCGCTCCTCACTTTGCGTACCGCTGCCTTACCACATCACAGAGAATACTTGCAATACATGTATGATAAGAACGACGCTGATCGGGTTACCACAGTGAAAAGATCCAGAGCGCATGAAATTGCAAAGAAAAGAAAATATATGAAATTACATCTTGCGAACACAAAAATAACCAAGGCCCATTCAGACCCAAACGGTGGTTATTTTTGTGTTTGTGAGATTTAACACACTTTGTTGTCTTTGGAATTTTGTGCGCTTTTTGTCACTCGCCGCGTTACTTTAGAAGGAGCAATCCAAGCCGGCGATTTGTTTTGTGATTATTATTTTTTTCTTCATTTTTAACAGAGGATTGAAGCAGTGGGTCTCCGGAGCTAAACCCCATTAATTTCAGCTCCGGGGACCACCTGCTTCCAGAGATACTTACATCCCAAGGGGGTGCCGGTATCTCCTGCAAGTTTAAAGCTCCCGCGTCATGTGGACCTTTGACGTCACGACCGGATGACATCACGACCGGATGACGTCACGACTTCCTATTGGCCCGCAGCTCTCCGGAGCTTTGAAAAGCGTCAATTACGTGATCCACTGAGCGGAGCAGCTACCGGCACCCCCTACGTAAATATCTCCGGAAGCAGGGGACCCCGGGAGCTGAAATCAATAGGGTTCAGCGCCAAAGACCCCATGCTTCAAACCTATGTTTAAAAAAAATTGCACACAATCACCTCTTTGGATTGTCTCTTTCAACTTGGACCTTAGAGACCCCACTTTATTTACACAACAGAACAAATCCCATCTGGGGTAAAATGATTCCCAAAAGATGACATGTGTTTTTAGGGGCCGTGGGAGAGCTGGCCAACACTTGGAGATGTAATACAGATGCATCCTGTGGTGCATTAAGTACAGAACATGATTAAACATTTATTTTATTTATTTATAAAATATTTTACCAGGAAGTAATACATTGAGAGTTACCTCTCGTTTTCAAGTATGTCCCGGGCACAGAGTTACGACAAATAATACATGGTTACAAATACAGTTACATAAATGAGCAGGGTATACATTATATACAAGACATTGCGTGCACAGTTAAAGAAAATACTGTATATGTTATGGGCGAATGAAACAGTTACAGACCAGATTAAAATGTGTGACAGCCTTAGATTTGAAAGAACTTAAACTGGTGGTGGATGTGAGAGTCTCTGGTAGGATGTTCCAGTTTTGGGGTGCACGGTAAGAGAAGGATGAACGTCCGGATACTTTGTTGAGCCTTGGGACCATGAACAGTCTTTTGGAGTCTGATCTCAGGTGAATAGTGCTGCAAGTGGTAAGGGTGAGGAGCTTGTTCAGATAGCTGGGTAGCTTGCCCATAAAGAATTTAAAGGCAAGACAGGAAAGGTGAACTTTGCGCCTAGACTCTAGTGATGACCAATCTAGTTCTTTGAACATTTCGCAGTGATGTGTGTTGTAGTTGCATTGGAGAACAAAACGACAAATTGAATTGTATAGGGTGTCAAGTTTGCTAAGGTGGGTTTGAGGTGCTGAGCCATGTACTATGTCTCCATAGTCAATAATTGGCATTAGCATCTGCTGTGCGATACGTTTTCTGACCAGGAGACTTAGGGAGGATTTGTTCCTGTAAAGTACACCTAGTTTGACATAGGTCTCGGTTGTCAGTGTATCAAAGTGCATCCCGAATGTTAAGTGGGAGTCAAACCATATGCCCAGGTATTTAAAACTAGTGACAGGGGTTAGGGTGGTGTTAGTGTTGGTTCTAATCTGGAGCTCAGTCGCTGGCATCTTAAAAAATGTAGTCTTGGTCCCAAATACCATTGTTACAGTCTTGTCATAAACATACACATGTAAGATTGGTCACTCATACTATGTAATGCATCCAGTAGTCCTTGTTTATGATGAATAAGGTACGATTTTATACAGCATGCCCATGCACACAGAAGCCTACAATAAGGTGGAATAATGACTACAGATATTACAGTAAATATTTCAGTAAAATCTCTGTCCCGGAGAGCTGGAAGTCCAGTTCCCTGTGTTTGCTGTGAACAGAGCAATGTAGGCTTGGATTAGTATTATAGTCAATAGCCAATATCATGCAATTTCTATTATATAAAAAAAAAAATAGCAAAAGGAATGACATACAAGAAAAGTCCAGTAGTTACAAGAAAATAGTTTTTATTTATAATGAAAGCTCATTCATATTCCAATTTAGCACATCCTACTAGTGGTTTTATGGTTAGTAGCTCCTCTAAACCCCAGTACCCTTCTTGCCACTGCACAAGTTGGGTATAATATATGAAAGTCTTCCAAGTGCAAACAAGGGAAATATTGAGCAGATAAAAAATGCACTATATATATTTATTAAAGTAAACACTCCCGCTGCTTTCGATATTGTTGGGGGGTTTGATAAATGTGGAGCAGTTTCTTTCCTCCAATTTTGCAGCCAGAAGTCTTTTATACATCCCCCCCCTCTTCGTGTCTACCTGCATCACCCCTTGACCAAGTGATCTGCTGTCCTTCAAGCTCCTAAGGGTAAGATAAACCAGCCACACCTACAGATACAGCTAATGCCAGTGGTAATTTTGGTATAATATTGGGTCATACTGAAATACATTGTGCCAATATTGTTTGAATCGTCTATGATACGCTGTGTTATCAGGGTGGCCAAGGCTGCAGTTCTGTACAATATATTGGATACAAGTTACAACCTTCATACGCTGTCTCTTACCACATCATGTTTGAGGCTAAGTCCCCGCTGGCGCTGAGCGCGCTCATGCTTGGAGAGCGCTCCAAGCATCAGCGCCAGGTGTCCTGTTGGGCGCGGGGGAGGGGGGGCGGCATTGCGGTGAGTTGAGCGCGCGAGTAAGTATAGATTTTTTGTTTATCTTAACGCTGATCGCGGCTGAGCGTGTGTGCATGCGCACGAGCGCCGCGCGCACCGCGTGAGTGGGGACTTACATATATCTATATATGTAAGTCTCCTCCGCAAGCGCCGCCCGCTCAGCGCTAGCGGGGACTTAGCCTAAGGAACAGACTCTCCGAAGATGTACAGGCATACCCCGGTTTAAGGACATTCACTTTAAGTACACTCGCGAGTAAGGACATATCGCCCAATAGGCAAATGGCAACTCACGCATGCGCCTGTCAGCACATCCTGAACAGCAATATCGGCTCCCTGTCTGTACGGATGCTGTGCGCAAGCGGGGAGACTATAGAGCCTGTTACAAATGCCTTATTTACATCAGTTATGCACGTATATGATGATTGCAGTACAGTACATGCATCGATAAGTGGGGAAAAGGTAGTGCTTCACTTTAAGTACATTTTCGCTTTACATACATGCTCCGGTCCCATTGCGTACGTTAATGTGGGGTATGCCTGTATTAGGAAACACAGCACATCCAAGCATTATTAAGAATATACACCATTCACTTTATTTTTCATTCCAGTTCTCATTAAAGGGGCGTTCTCTGTTGCCATCTTTTTTGTTTTGCTTTAATAAATGCAACAGTTCTATACCTTTTTAAGGCAACGTAATTATGTAAGCTGCCAATCGATCTGTTCTCCCGTGATCGATCGGCGAGGATCCTGCTTCCCCCGGACACCCAATATGTCTGCCTATTTCAAAAGAGAAAGTGCTGTGCTTTTCTAAATGGTTGCTATAGTTACCCAAGGACACTTAACTAATTAAAAAGGGCATAAAGAGTGAAAAAAATATATACAAATATATGTATAAAAATACAGAAAGACCGTAAGGTTTATCTAATACTACACAACTGATTTATTAAAAAAAAAAAAAAACACATTGTGTATGTAGGTTTGCCAGGTGGCTTCTCCAAAAATAGTGGACACAATGGTGAAAGATGCAACGCACTCAAGACACATCACACACACCTCTCCGCTCCATGCTATTTCCTCCTCTCCTTGGCCCCACCCTGAGGCTCCTGACATCTCCTCCTGATTGGCTACATTACCCAGCAGTAGCCAATCAGGATGGAGGAAGCTGTCCGGCCCCCTAGCAACAGCCCTGCTCTCTGCCTAATTGGGGAAATCCTGCGGCCCCCCAAGCCGGTTAGGTCACTATGTCCAGAGAGGTGATAATGGTATACACATACATGTCCAGTATGCACAATTACCTCTATTTGTTTACTGGACATAGTGTCCAAATACAGGACAGTCCGGTTTAATACTTGACACCTGGCACCCCTATAATATATATATATATATATATATATATATATATATATATATATATATATATATATATATGTATATATATATATATATATATATATATATAACTGCATTTTTATTACAAGGTCCTTTCTCCCAAATATAACTATAAAAGGATAAGGCATACAATGTAAAAGTGGCCAAAACGAATCTAAACCAGCTATTTAAAGGATATTCCTATATAAGAATAAATGGAAATGATTACGAGAAAGTTTACAAAGGCGTCTTAAAAAGGGACATAACAATGTCTATTTCAATCTTGAGTACACTTTAACCCATGGGTAGTGGTTCCCAACGTCAGTCCTCAAGAACCCCCAAGAGGCCAGGTTTTAATCATATCCCTTCTTCAGCACAGGTGGCACAGTCAGTGGCTCAGTCCTTTTGACTGAACTATCTGTGATCAAGCAGGGATATTCTTAAACCCCGACCAGTGGCACGCTCTTGAGGTCTGGAGTTGGAAATCACAGCCATGGAGGTTAGATTCCTCTTCACGTACATAGTAGTACAAAGCACATTCCTTCCTTCTCCCACAGAAACCATCTTTGCCATCTTTCGGAATGGCGTAGTTCTCCCTGATCTGCTCAAACTACGCACTCCCAAGTCCTGAGAATTACCTGCCCATTGTCCTTAACTTTTTAAAACACAGTAAAAAAAAAAAAAGCATTTATTAATAAAATATATGGGGGTCTTTGTGTAGCAAAAATTAGGAACAAAATTAATCCCGACAAGGTGTAAATGCATCAAATGACTCCAATGTTGCAGAGTTTCTGCTTGTGATTTAGGGTCTGTCAGTGGTAGGAGATAGGTGGAAGTTACATGCTGACACACAGGATGTAATGGGATGCATCAAATTCGGCGCCTTTTTTTTTCTCCTTTACCCTAAGTTATCATGTCTGCCTGTTTTTTGTTTTTTTTTGTTTTTTTTTTGTAACTCAAAGTTTTTTCATTTTCATAGGGGTAAGGAATTTATGGATACAGAAATTTAAAAAAAAAAAAGAGGGCGTGGGATAGGGGGTTAGGTGCATTTACAATCCAATGTATAGTTTACCGTTTCATAATGCACATGTACATGGTTTAGACTGCTACATTACAGGGGTTCATTAGGACTAGTGGCATACTTGAGTGAATCCGTCATTAACAGCATATTACTAGCTACTAACCTCGATTGGGTATTGTGGAAAATCCATGGTTAACATATGTCTGTAAAGCCAGACTGTTTATCCTCCAGAAAGCGTGTGAGCGTCTCCATAATCATAATATCATTAACCTTATCCCTGACAGTCTTAATTGACGGTGGATTCACCTGCTTCCAGTGACTCGCAATTTTAATTTTTGGCAGCTGAAAATATATGTTTTGTCAGAGCCTCTGTATTTCTGTCTCAGCGTTTCTGTATGTCTGCCAGGTTTTTAATGGTGTAAGTCTCCCCGCCAAACAATGCGAGTGAAAAGTAGTAACATCACCCATGTTTTTTTTTTTTTTTTACAAACGCCCAGAAGAAGCATAAAGTGGTACAGTGCATCAAAATACACTTTGCGTTGCTTTGATGTGTAAATTCCATTGTGTGTATGTAAGGACTTTCAGGTCCACCGTTGTTTACAGTTTATACTGCAGTATACTGCAGAACCAACCAATCATATAGATACTTCTGCGGTGGAATGTGATATGTCTGGCAATCCCTATTACCTGGCAAGCCTCCAATATGGAAAAGGTATTTAAAACCACCTTGTCAATGGGGCACAAAAGCTATGACCTGGACGGCTGGATCTATGGTATGCATTGGGGATCTGCCCTCTGGCATCATACTCAGTAGTAGAGTTATCATGGAAAGTGTGGAATATCTTGGGAACCTGGCTAATGTCCCATTGTCTCAGAGTCAGGGCAGACTTGCACATGGCACGCGTTTGCTATATGCCGATGGCTTTAGTTGATAATGCCGAGGGCAGCAAGGTAAACTCAGCACCCACATGTTGAAACCAAAGAGGAGCGCACTTGTTCTTCCAGCACCCAGTAGTGTGCTGACTGCAGTAAAAATAGAACTGGAAACAAAAAAAATTGCTGTTTGGAATAATAGAGGTTGTAATTACAGCCAAATATAAATGCTGGGATTATTCTATTTGCCAAAATATCGACAAGTAGTTTGTTGGAAATATTGGCAGACTGATGTTTTAAGTAAAACTTAAGCTTTATCACACCACTCTCCTACGGACTGTACAGAGCAATGGTTCCTTTTCAGACACATCCTTTTAGTGCTGGGCCTCTATTCTAATAGTGGCAAGGAACGGGCAATCAGGAAAGTCCCTCTCAACACCAGAGGTGCTTTAGTGTGAAAAAGGTCCCCGATAATAGAGAGCACGTGTGCATAGAAATACTGTAATACACTGAAACTCATGTGCACTGTATGTATAGGTAATAAAGCATATATTATTTATAACAACATTTATATAGCGTCCTTATCCAGGGCGCTATACGTTAGTTAGTACAGACACAATCTATGATTGTGGTGGTTGAGGCACAGGGAGATAAAGTGACTGGCCCAGGGTCACAAGGTGCTGTCACCGGGAATTAAACCAGGCTGCCCTGATCCAAACTCAGTGTCATTGTTTTTAAGAGTCAGTGGGGGTTATGCACTAAGCAGTGATAATTGCTTTTAAGTGAGATAAAAAGCCATAATAGCATGATATTGCCTGCTGTGATATTCACAAAGCAGTGATAAGTCTTTTAAGTGAGATAAATGCCTTTATAGCGTGATACTGTCTGCTGTGAGATTCACAAAGCAGTGATAAGTGCTTTTAAGTGGGCTAAAAAGACATTATAGCACGATACTGCAGTTATCACTGCTTTGTGACTCTCACAACAGGCAGTATCACGATATAAAGGCATGTATCTCACTTAAAAGCACTTATCACTGCTTAGTGCATAGCACCCAGTGTCTTTACTCACTGAGCCGCTCCTTCTCAATATGCCTATTCTTCCCAATTTCTATTCTCTGATTCACTTCACCCGTTGGCTTCCTGTGGGCCCTGACCAGTGCTGAAAGGCTCTCTGCCAGCAAAGGGTTTAAAGTAGGAGTGGTCAACTCCAGTACTTAAGGGCCACCAACAGGTCAGGTTTTAAGAATATCCCTGCTTCAGCACACGTGGCTCAATAATTGTCTGAGCCTCTGATTGAGCCACCTGTGCTGAAGAAGGGATATCCTTAGAACCTGACCTGTTGGTGGCACTCGAGCACTGGAGTTGGCCAC
Source organism: Ascaphus truei (assembly GCF_040206685.1). Taxonomy (NCBI): domain Eukaryota; kingdom Metazoa; phylum Chordata; class Amphibia; order Anura; family Ascaphidae; genus Ascaphus; species Ascaphus truei. The sequence continues at coordinate 109,774,662 of NC_134488.1, read as the reverse complement.
CCCTACCTTAAAGGCAGGCTCATTGGAAGGCATTCCCATCCCAATCATTACCAGTATTAATGCCAACATACATTTTATTGGCTCGAGGCTTTTGGAAATTGTAATGACTCCATTCAAATATATTTTTATATCCTGTTGCCCCTTTTTTATAAACTTTGAGAACAATGAAAGCATTGAAGTAGCATTTCCGGCTGCTCTGTTTTTTCTTTAGAGGATGGTACCCAGGAGGTCCCCGGAGGGGAACGGTCCTGTTTTTATAGCTCCTGGACCCCCTAGGTTCCCGAGATATTTACTGGTGAAGATACTAGCATTTCAATCCCCTCCAGGGGAAACAAAATGGGTGTTCAAATGTCTCACATCACGCGGGCCAATGGGAATTGCACCATTATCCATGGTGCCTTTCCATTGGGCGCCCATTTAAATCCCAGCGCGAAATCAGGAAGTGATACTGGTATCTTCACCAGTAAGTATCTTTATTGCAAGTGACAAGATGGAGGCACAGCGTTTCAGGGGACAACGCAGGATCAACCCGAATATTGTGACCCAGTGAAATAAATACCCTCTTACACACAAACCCTCCTCGCCATCTTTTTGTCGCCACAGCAAGTTGACGTCACACTAGTTCCGCATGCAGCGATGTCACATATATTTAGCATACATCCTCAGCGTATGCACACAAAACAGAAAGCAGATGGAAGGTAACAAACATAGTCATTTGCGTCAACCATATAAACCCAGCAGTCCATGACTTGAATAGAATATTGAGGATGATAGATTTAATTAGTATACCAATACTGTAGTAATAAACTGCTTCAAGCGGCTCACAACTGCAAAATGAAATTGGCGACTGCAGAGCTATGTCAGCCATCTTTACTGCTTACCACGGAGAGCCTACACCAGTATTTCTAATGTCCTTTATTGTCTGTTCCTTATGAAAACGTGTTCAATCTCCGATAACCCTTGCTCATCGTGTGGTTATATATTATGCTAGTCCTGAACATACACACACAGTGGTCTGCATGTCACAAGTACCAGTAGTGATCCTGTTTGATTGCAGAAGCACTAAATGTATGTATAATGTGACAAGGCCAGCGTGACTATTCTGCATCATTGTAACAGCTAGGAGGAGACGCCTCGTGAAACAGCCATTTCTTTGAAAGAAATAGGTACGACCTGCAGTAGCTTGGTGAGTAAAATGAAGTACAGTATTACTAATTACACTGTTCCACAGCTGTGAATGTGAGGCATAAACAGGCAGGTGAAGTCTGACATATATCTGCGGAACCAGATGGATACATGTATTTTCCTCTTAAACATGTTGTGTTGCTGTGTTGTTGTGTTGCTGTGTTGTTGTGTTGCTGTATTGATGTGACTGCAGTTGCAACTTTCTCTGCATCAACCCAGACGGTGATCAACATACACAGACTGTATAAAAGGTCAAGAAACCGCATCACTGGTCAATGTGGCTGTAATTGGGTCTGATTTAAAAACCAATCTACATTTCTGATGCATTGGGATCATTCTCTTCGGGCTTTATTTGAGGAAAATGTATACAGTAATTATGACAAGGGAACAGAAAAGGGGAATCTTTCCAAAATAAAGAAAGTGGAAAAGTAAGTGTGGGATAGAAAATACGGGACGGTGCACTTTGTCAGGTAGAAGGTGTGCAAAGGAGGAACTGAGAGAATGGAAAGAGGAAGAGTCAGTCTGGGTCATTTATTCCTAGCAATAAGTAGCACAAACTGCTGAATGTGGGATACTGCAATACTTAAATGATCTCAATTTAATGGAGTAACCAATATGCACTTCCACTTTCCATACCAGAAAATACGCTTTGCGTGTACTAATGACGCTGGGTTAGGATTGACAGGTAAAGTAGAATTAATGATGGATCATTGGTGGGGAAAAAACCATGATCAACGCATTTTAAACCAAAACTCTGGAAAACGGTCTTAAATTAAATATCACACTTTGCATGGAAAAAAACAATGTTTTAAAGAACCCTCCTGTGCCGAAAATATAATGAAAAAGGATTTAACTGTTTCAACCGGAATAATATTACGACCAGAGGACCTTACACTTATAAAATTCAATGTACATTTAACGGCGGCTAGATGCGCTGTAGCAACAGCGTGGAAAAGACACACCCGCCCTGCAGAAGGAAGGTTATTAGAAGGGTCAATGATGTTCAATTAATGGAGAAACTCACCTCATTCTTGAATCATACCACAAGGAAGTATGATAGGGTCTGGGAGCCCTGGGATGCTGGATAGGGGTATGACCCCGGAAGGAGAGAGGGTTTGGGAGTGCTGAGTGTAAAATATGGTGTTTATCAAATGTTGTAATATATTTTATGTGACTGTTGTGTTTGTAAGAAATGTGATACAAAATTGTTGTTCCCCCCCTTCCCTTTTTTTTCTTTTTTGTACCCCTTCCTTCCCCATTTGTTTAAAAAATCTAATAAAAATACAAGTTTAAAAAAAAAAAATCAATGTACATTACAAGCCACTATGAGAAAGACGTATACTTTTGTATAAGAAACTACTGGAATGGTAAACAAAGCCATATATCCGGTAATGTAGAAAAGGACGTTTTGGGTGTATACATTAGGAATTACCTGGACAACTCACAAGAGAGAGAGATATTTTGGTGCACAAACTGATGAAGATAGTATGGGTCACTTGTTCACTTTAAACTAAAAGTAAGTTAATAACCTTACACTGTATTATTTGGAGAATTAGGTACTGTACTTTTTGCCGTGCGCTTCCATTAATAATAGCATTGACATATGTTTTAACGTATGAATCATATTAACTACCCTTCTTCTCATTTTTATTCGTGCTATTAGAACAATTACAAAGCACCCTGTATGAATAATTCTTGTTTTCTTTTTCCTGAGACTCATACCATGCTTATGAAAAATTACTATGCAATTGCAGTATTAATCAACCAGTTCCATTAGGGTATTTCCTCCTGAGTATTAAACATGCCTCTTAACCTGCACCTGCCAGAAAGGTTCTATCATTCGAGTGATTATTTATTGCATATACACTATTTGCTCTCTACATACTCCGTTTGTACTGAAATCCAGTGCTGGAAGCGTATTGATACTTGTTGGTACCATTTTCGTATTTATTATTTTTCTTAATTACAATGTGTTACTTTTTGGTTCTGCTTCATTATAAGAGATCGGTGCATTTAAAGAAAATATCTCCAAGCGTAAAAAATTTTTTTTACGAAGTTGGTTTCAAAATCTGTATGTCACAAGATATTCACGCAGCCTTCAAAACCGTGAAAGTTCCTTGCATTGAATTATACGTTCTATGCAAAGGAATGAGGGGAATGAGGGGTAGGGACTTAAGAAGCATTAAAACAGAGAGAAGGAAAAGGAACAAGAAGATTCAAATAAGTGGGGGGGGGGGGGCATGGAAAGAAGAGGCACAAGAATAGAAGCTGGTAACAGATGAGAAGAATTGTAGAATTATTTCCGTATTAATAAATATATATTTTCTTCCATGGCACTGAAAATGTACACAGTGCTGAACATGGAAATTTGCAGACACAATAACTCTGATTCCACTGGGAGTTTATGGATTATTTTGGTGCCTGAGGCAGCAACCTTAAAGCGACTTGTTCTAGGTCTCAAGGAGAGAACACTTGGGTTTTAACCATGTCCACCTGCTTCAAAGGCATTGACAATATTACCACTGAGTTATTATGAATCCTTTCATCGCAATCACCTATTACACTGCAGGAATTGGGCTTGGCGCACTTTATTTTTGCTTCGAAAAAAAGAGGATTATCTGTTGGTAATTAAACTACTGCAGTGACTCAACAAATATTCACATACTGTAGCTCCTAAAAAGCAGGTGTTACCATCAGCGTTCACCCAGTATATTCCAGGGTCAATGAGTTTACATACAGCTACAGCAGGGAGCAGGGCAGCCAGGCAAACCCTTTAACACATTCTTGTACACAGGGGGAATATCAATAGCTTCACAGCTCTCTTAAAAGGTCTCAGGTCCATGTGAGCCTGCAAAGTCACTTAACCTGCTGCCTGTTGCACCAGCACAACTATACTGCCTGTATATTTTCAACTGTTTGGAACAGAGATTCAAAGTGCCTGTTTTAATATATGTAGAGGGATGAAAACGCTGACCGTGTGATGTGAATATACATGATTATAAATTTTTATTTTCATAAAAGTCTAATGTTGCTATTTAAAGGGCGGTGTAAGGGAGAAAGGTGGAAAGGTGAAAAGGTGTCAAAACACTGTCACAGAGAGTTGCGGCGCATAGAAGAAAAACAGGACTAATAACCCAATGCAGTGTGTGACCCTCCTGTGCTATAGGGACTAAGCAATTATATATTTTGTTCCTACCTGGAAAACAGCTTGCTAGTCACTCAGCATATACAAGGATCCCACCAAAACTTTCTAAGCCTTTCCTGAACACTTGAGAACAGACTTGATTCTACAAACTTAACACACACACACATACACGCACGTATAGCATGGAATTTGGTATTTTACGTACTTGGTTAAAGTGCTAAAAAAAAGTAATAATACAGAATGCAGCAGAGTATAATTAGGCCATAAGGAATATTATCAAAAGGATTAAGCTATATTGGGAGGGGGGGGGGGGGAAGCAAGGGATACATTTCAAAATAATTTATCAAAGTTATTTTATTCTCTAAAAAATTTAAACTGCATATTTCATAAAAGTACAGTCACTTCATTACCATGGCACGTTAACCAATGCACCGTTCAATCTTCTGTTCACCAGCCCTTTGGCTATAAACTAAAAGCAGAGAAGGAAGTAGGGAAGAGGGAAGTTTGTTCTATCACCTTTCAGAGGCAGGAGCTCTTCTGCGAACCCGGGCACATCTCCACACTTACGGGTCTTCCTCAACCACAGCTGGCAGCCGCTCCAAATGACTGTGCCACTCTGAAGCAGTAATGAATAAATACGTTCTCGGAGCTATGAAAACCAACAGGATGGTTCCTCTTGGTGACACTTGTACTAACCATTAATGTCATGTTTGAACTTAATTCTACAGAATGGTTGGGGGAAGGGTGGGAGAGAGCGAAAAGGAGGGGAGTAGGGGAATGCATAGCGAAAGGGAGGGGAAGGGATAAGAGTAATGAAGGGATGGGAAAAAGGGGAGGAAAGATAACAGCAGTCCCCGAGTATCAGCCATGGTCTGTTGGCTGAAGAGATAGCTGCTGAGGTTTGTGGCAGGCCTGTCAACTCCAGTCAGGGTTCGAAATGGGCAGCAAATACATACGTAACTAAACTGAGCTTGTTTCTGACACACAGCAGTATCAGGCAAAGCATCAGTGCCAGACAGTGGTGTTAGAAGCAAAGGAGTGAGACCTACCTGAACCTTCACAGACATGGCAGCAAATTACCATGTGGGACATTAAACTCTCCAGTGCTCCCCGCACATCATTCACTCCCATTGCTCCATTTTGCTAAACGGTCTGCACTCAGTACAAAGAGGCCCATTTATTAAAGCCTCCTAGGTGCAAAATTGGGACAAAAACCAGTGCAGAAAATAGCACAATGATTATTAAAGAAACTGGTGCAGTCATTTTTTTCTAGTTTTGCTCCAGTTTTTGCAGCAGAATGAAAACAACCCCCTATGTCTCAAAGCAAAAGAGGTGCAATTCTGGGCCACAACACGGCCCCGTAAGTAGTGATCGATTGCAATAGGATTTAAAAAAATATTTATAAATATGTGGGTATACATATAGATATATATAGATTCAATACCTCCCACCGAACCCCAGCATGATGGACACAGCACACAGCAGTCACTAAGTTGCAAGACATATGTGTATTATACAAAATCCATATTTAGAACACCAATGTTTCGGTTCACAAATCAACCTTCATCAGGGCTACGTCAATGTATCAAAGAGCTTTGCAACCATTTTTTTTGAGAAACTGGGGAAGCAGATAGTCAGTGCAATTAAAACCAGATTCAGTATCAAATGTTACACCTATAACTGGCCCAGTTTTCATGTATCTTTGCTGTGAGTATATCCGGCAGGTCTGCGGTGAGTATATCCGGCAGGTCTGCGGTGAGTATATCCGCCAGGACTGCAGTGAATATATCTACCAGGTGTGTGGTGAGAATATCTGCCAGGTCTGTGTGGTGAGTATATCTACCAGGTCTGCGGTGAGTATATCCGCCAGGACTGCAGTGAGTATATCTACCAGGTGTGTGGTGAGTATATCCGCCAGGTCAGTGTGGTGAGTAAAGGGCGTTGTCAGAATGCTCAAATACCCAGCTATGTATTAAGTAATCAATCCCAAAGCATAGGTTGGTGTATAACATGAATGTGAGTTAGTCCATGAAGTCAAATAAAGCCATGAATCCCTGAAAACCGAGAGTGAATGAGGAAACTCACCACAATCAATTTCATTGGGGGCAATAAGTAAACAATAAGAGCTGTAGACTCACAGACACCTCCTTGTAGGGATGACATGCTTCTGCTGGTAAGGTCCAAGTAGATGTGAGAAGAGTAGAGCACCGACAGAAACTGGAGTCAGGAGAGGATCCGAGTAACCAAAAAATCTTTAATGGAGTTAAAACAGCACAGGGAAAAACCTCCTACGCGTTTCGAACGTCTTGTTCTTTATCAAGGAGTTCTCCTTGATAAAGAACAAGACGTTCGAAACACGTAGGTAGGAGGTTTTTCCCTGTGCTGTTTTAACTCAATTTTAGATTTTTTAGTTACTTGGATCCTCTCCTGACTCCAGTTTCTGACGGTGCTCTACTCTTCTCACATCTACTTTGTGGTGAGTATATCCACCAGGACAGGGGTGAGTATATCCACCAGGACAGCGGTGAGTATATCCGCCAGGACTGCGGTGAGTATATTCGCCTGGACTGCGGTGCGTATGTCCGCCAGGACAGCGGTGAGTATATCCGCCAGGACTGCGGTGAGTATATCCGCCAGGACAGCGGTGGCGTTAACCTCTGCTCCAAATCTAAGAAGTAAGATTAACCCGGTTCATACATCTGCCCCTGGCACAAACTGATGCAGATGAAAATGTCTACACCATTGTTATGGAGACTTATCCCCTTTCTAGGAACAGTTGCATTTGTATAATTTGTTAAGATATGGAGCATGTGCAGGATTAGAGGCACGTGGCTAAGTTTGCCAGGTGTCCAGTATTGAACCGGACTGTCTTGTATTTGGACACTGTCCAGTAAAAAATTGGAGATAATACTGGACATGTATGTGTCTGGTATTACCTCTCTGGACATAGTGACCTGACCGGCTTGGGTGGCCGCGAGATTTCCCTGAACAGGGAGCGAGCAGGACTGTTGATAAAATATGTTAAACTTTTCATGCAGTGTCTTTATACATAATGTATAACCCTGTTCACTTAATGTAACCATGTATTTGTCATTATAACTCTGTGCCCGGGACATACTTGAAAACGAGAGGTAACTCTCAAAGTATTACTTTCTGGTAAAACATTTTATAAATAAATAGGGGGCTGGGCAGCTTCCTCCATCCTGATTGGCTGCCTTACCCAGTAGCAGCCAATCAGGAGGAGTTGTCAGGAGCATGGGGTTGGGGCCAAGGTAAGGAAGAACCAGAATGGAGTGGAGAGATGTGAGAAAGGTGTGTGTCTCGACCGTGTCGCACCTTATACCATTGTGTCCGGTATTTTTGGAGAAGCCTCCTAGCAACCTTATGACGTGGCACCCCTAGGTGATTGCATAATTAAACCAATTGTGCACAGCATTTAAACAGTACCCAAACAATCTCACTGAGGTAACTACGACCCCCTAAAGCAAGAAATACTAGTATTAAAAATTATAAGAATTTAATAAACCCCCCATTTAGAATAAAGCTGTACAATGATAACAGGTGGGAAAGTATTTCTTTCTTTAGGGGGTTTTAGTTACCCCAGTTAGATTATTACTGTTTGATTGCTGTGGACAATTGGTTTAATTCTGTATGACAGTGGTTGGGTGGGTGAATGACAGTGGGTTGAATGACAGTGGGTGGGTGAATGACAGTGGGTGGGAGACAGTGACTGGGGGGGTGACAGTGACTGGGTGGGTGACAGTGACTGAGTGGGTGACAGTGACTAGGTGGGGGGCAGTGACTAGGTGGGGGGCAGTGACTGGGTGGGTGACAGTGTGTGACAGTGACAGTGGGTGACAGTGACTGGGTGGGGTGACTTACCTTGACCGGGTGGGTGCAGCTTGCTGCCAGACGCTTCCCCCTCCTGCCCCCGATATCCCTGCGGCAGCTGCCCAGGATGGGAGGTGGGCTTGGGGGCATGGGAGGTGGGCTCGGGGGGCGCGCGGGAAGAAGTGGGCCACAGGAGGAGCTGGTACTTCCCCCTCCGTCCCACGTTGGGAGCGGGGGGGAGGAGTGGGCCGCAGAGGAGCTGTTACTTCCCCCTCCGTCCCATATTGGGAGGGTGGGAGATGGTAGCGGGCCCTGCTTGTCCTGCGCATGCGCACCAGGACCGCGGGGAATCGCCGCCATTTTTAAACGTTTTTATTATTATTATTATTTATTTAATTAACTGGCGCCCGGGACGCCAGTGCCCTTTGTCCCACCCTGTTGGCGGCCCTGCCCTTAGTTAGCAGTGGAACACCACGCACACTACGTGCTTGCGCGATGATGTCACAGTTCTACATGTTTCGGCGGCGCTTGCCGACTTCGTCAGGGAACACAATTGTGCGTGGTGTTCCGTGGGTGGGTGCTCCTACTGCAGCAAGGGATTCTGGGAAAAGACATGCAAATGAACACACAATGTGTCACCTTTTGCCTGGAATATCCATTCACATGTGATATTCTTTATTGGCTATATGCTAACGGTGGAGGTTTTCTGTTGCCTTTTTCACCCACCATAACTTAAAATTTATATGGTAAACCTACCCAGCCTAGAAATATTTCAAGGCAAGTATAAACCAACCTCACACTGATGATACCCATCAAAGTTGAAACATATCTGTGAGTGGTTTGTACTTGCTTTGCTAGTCCCATGCTGTGTTTAAAAGCTGTGTGAACGACGATGCATTAACTTAAATGGGCTCCCTGTGAATGGATATTCCAGGCAAAAGGTGACACATTGTGTGCTCATTTGCATGTCATTTCCCAGAATCCCTTGCTGCAGTGGGAGCACTGTATGCGAGGTGATAATGGTTGAAAGGCAGGGTTGCAGACCTGTCTAAGACATGTGAATGTGCTCACAAGTGATATTCTTTATTGGCTATATCCAATCCTGAGAGGGTTGAAAGGGTTTCTTGCCTTTCCGGGCCCAGGTATTAGTGCTCTTGGGCCCAGCAACAGGTTGGGGAGTGTCAGGGCTAGCAGGGGCTAAGGCCTTCGGCTGGTTCTATAGTGCGGCCGCGTGCTACGCCGTGCGCGCGCATGACAGTTATAGATGGCTGAGATCAGCCAGCCCTTCTATACAAGGGCCGCGCGCGCACACGGCAGGGAGCGGGGAACCGACAGACTGCGGCGAAGACGGTGGGAGGGATGATTTTGCGCCGCTACTGGCGCTCAAATGTGTGTGTGTGTGTGTGTGTGTGTGTGTGTGTGTGTGTGTGTGTGTGTGTGTGTGTGTGTGTGTGTGTGTGTGTGTGTGTGTGTGTGTGTCAATGAGTGCACAAATAAAACATTTTTTATTTATTCAACTTTTTTTTGTTTAAAAAAATCTTATTTACACCATTATTTCCCTCACACAATCTATATACACACACATATACTCACACACAGACATATACACACACATATACTCACACACACACACAGACATATACACACATATACTCACACACACAGACATATACACACACATATACTCACACACACACACAGACATATACACACACATATACTCACACACACACACAGACATATACACACACATATACTCACAGACATATACACACACACACACACACACACACATATACACACACACACACACACACATATACTCTCACACACACAGACATATACACACACATATACACACACACACACACACAGACATATACACACACATATACTCACACACACACAGACATATACACACACATACTCACACACACACACACACACACAGACATATACACACATACTCACACACACACACATATACACACACACACACACACACACACACACACACACACACACACACACATATATACACACACACAGACATATACACACATATACTCTCACACACACACAGACATATACACACACACATACTCACACACACACACACACACACACACACACACAGAGACATATACACACATATACTCACACACACACACACATATACTCACACACACACACACACACACACACACACACACACACACACACACACACACACACACACACACACACAGACATATACACACATATACTCACACACACACACACACACACACACACACACACACACACACACACACACACACACACACACAGTACCTGTTGCTCCTGGCAGCAAGATTCTATACAAACTAAAAGCATGCGACACATGCACACATGCGAGCACGGCCGCAACCAGTATAGAACGACCCTTAGGCTTCTCAATGTCTCTGGGCGAGTCCAATGTTTTTGGCCCAGCTTCCCCCCGGGCAGTCACTTTACCCGGCAGTTATTTCTTGGGTTCCGGTTCTGGAACCAGGGCACCCTGGAGCATCCGCTCCCAAGGCCTCAGTCCATGCCACACTTCTCTGCACGTAGGCCGCACCTTCTCTCCTGGATGCCGCAGGCAGTGACACCGCCAATTTAAGGTAGAAGGCCGAGGGCATGTAGCAGTCCGGCTGGCATCTCCACCGGGGAAGTCGCAGCAGGGACAGATGCTTTTCAAGAAGCACTCCCCATTTACTTCCAATACCAGGAAGCCTCCTGGTAGTCGATACTGAGAGATCTTACAGCTACTCATGGTAGGATAGTATAGTGGAGCAAAATTCGAAGTACAGTTCGCTTGCCACGAGGGAACTGAGGGTGCGGCAGCTCGCATCCGGCACCACCCCTGTCATTGGACAGTCATTGTGGGCAGGATTAGTGCCTCCACCCCTTGGTGATAAGAGGAGCACAGAGTATAGTGGAGAAAGGCGTGGCCTCGGCTTTGGCACCGTGCACTCACAGCAGATGGGACGCGGCTCCTGCTTTTGAGCCCTTGCACAATCTTGCAGAAAAGAACTTGCAAAATTTTGCAGATAACACGCTGCTCCCGTTTTCGGCGGGAACTACCATTTTGTATGACCACGTCCAGCATATGGCTCACTTTTCAGGGGAACCTCCATTTTGGTTTGAATAAAGTACATTTGCAGCTCCCTTTTCGGGGGCGTGTTGTGCATAGCTGCAGCTCCTCAAACAAAGGGTCTGCGGGCGCCACTCCTCAGATACCTGCCCGCTCACACCGATTAGTAAAGTTGGGTAGGCAATAGTTTCCCCGGGGATGCATCAGGGAACTACCCCCATAATCTTTATAGTGTAGTTGGTTAGGCAACAGTCTCCCCGGTGTCGCATCAGGGAACTGCCCCCACCTTCTTCTGGTAGCAGAGTGGACTGTAGTCTCCCTGGAGGTGCCTCAGGGAACTACCCCCAGTCTTCTTCTTAGGGTAGCATAGTACGGCTCGCAGCTCCCCCAGGGAAGCCTGGGGTAGCGCTCCCGCACAACTTCTAAGGGTAGAACCATGCACAGCGGCCCCTTGCTAAGGGGACTGCCATAGTATAGTGCAGCTCTTCAAGACTTGCCCCTCCTAAGATGCCTGCCAGCATATTCAGTACAGAGGGTAGTGCAGGCCTGCATGGCACAGACCACAGTCCCTTACACACCCTAGAACACTAAACACAAATCAGACATACATGTGCATGGTGACTAGGAGCATGTCTCCAGCTCTGCTGTGAAAGCCTGCCCTGTTGAGGATCTCAGCAGCGCCTCCAAATGTAGCGGTGTTTCCCCCATCCTCTGAGAGATTCCCCCATCTACCAGGTGTGTGGTTGATGCTGCATACTTGTTGATTCACAGAAAGGCTGAGATACAGCTGATGTTGTTGGGGAAACAGGACAGGCTTTAGGGGTGATAGCTGGTTCCCCTTTCTTCTGGTGTCAGCACCTCATCTGCCACAGGCTCCAGGAGAGCTGGAATCAGCCCGTGCGGAAGAACTCTCTCGTACTCCCCCTGACTGACTACAAGCCCAGGTAGGAGTATATTTGAAAACAGGAACATCTTTATTCTTCTCCATCATAGAGTACAGCATATAGGCAGCATTACATACTATAACACTGGTCGCCAGCCTCAGGATAGTCCCTAGACTCAACCCCCGGTCATGGGCCCCAGAGGTCGGTCCTAGCTCTTCCCCTACTCCCTGATGGAGCAGGGGGTATGGTACTCACTCCCACTCCCCTAAGTGAGTGGATAGAAGATGACAGAGCCCTGAACACCTCCTATGTGAGACCAGTCTCTCTCAAGGGGGAGAGACAACTGAAACAATAAAAGGGCAGAGGATCCAAAATGGCCCCGGAGCCCTCATAATGGCCGCCGGGCATCCGGAGTTTGCAGGGATTAGCTTTCTCCTCCACTCCCCCTCACCACGAGGCAGCGTGGAGTTGCGCGCACAGCAGCCGGGGGGGGGGGGGGGAGTAGGAGGACAGGCTATTTAAACCCGCAGCACGAGGGAGAATGCACTAATCCTGTTTTTTCCCACCCACCATCCCAGGAAGAATGCTGTTATGTCTAACCATTTCTTATGAATCTGTTAACAGATCCATTGTTACAGCTTTGGCGGGCGGAACTGTCAGGCCAGTCATCATAGGGACACCGTAAATACCTGAAATGGGGCTTCACCCGATGCGGATGGGCCGCCAGGTAACAGTCCCCCGGAGAAGATCGTGCTGGCTGGAGGCACCGACGCAGGCGGTCGGTCGCAGTACACCTGGCACCAATCTTAGGTAGCTGGGCTCTATCCTATGTAGGTAGGCCCACGCGGCCATGAAAAGGGGGACCTATTGTGTATGGATGACAGGGCCGTGGTAAGGGGCGAGAGTGCTCCTCGCGGCAGAGACTGTGTCTCCCGGTTGATGCGTGTCGTCATTTATGGCCTGACAGTTATTTGATAGTATTGTTAAACAATAAAGCTGTGACCATTTTTACTTCCACAAAAAACTGTGTCGTCTAAGTTTGTATGGGGGGGTAGGCAAACCACGCAGTAGGCCCGCTAGGCCGTTATTGGGTGTGCAGCCCCTTAAGTACCCTGGGGGAGGGTCCACGGTCTGAGCTCCTTATTGGGCAGAACACAGGCCTTGCCTGATTCCCCCCTTGTCACTCAAGGGAGCTGGATTGGGCCTAACACTGCCTGCACTGTACCAGGACTTAAATGTCAGGCAGGGTTGATAGTAGCAAAGCCAGGCATGGCTACACATATCAGAATCTTATAAAGCAATTTTGTGTTTACTCCTGTTTCAGTTAGAATTTACTATTTTTTATGACATAGAAACATTGTTTTAGGTTTGAAGAGAAATCTATGCTGATAGTGAAGTGTGGACTTGCCTTTTTTAGAAGCAGTGTTTTGTAACACGTCGGCATACCCTTGATGGGCAAAGAACAGATTCTGTTTTGCCGAGGTAAGGAAATTATTAATAAAAAGAAACTTGCAAAATAGGCATGGGCGTTTTTTATATTGATAAATTCTGTTCTCTATTTCATCCAATTTTGAATTAATTGTGACTACAGCAAGATGTCTATTCGTACTCTACACTTCAATATCACATGGTGTCTGGAGCAGAAAGGTTCTGGAGTTTTAAAGGAGCATACCAAGCAATTGAAAAAAAAATAGGTAGGAAGCATGAGGTGTCTCTGGAACTGAACCCCATTCATTTCAGCTACAGGGACCCCCTGTTTCCTGAGATATTTCCCTCCATAGGTGCTGTCGATGAACTATGATTATTAAATCTTAACCACTATATTGTTTACCTAGACGGGAATTCTACCAGGGGCACTTGCGGACAGGGCCGACAGGGGGGGGGGGGGGGGACAGTGATATTGCTGTCCCGGGCCCGCCCAGCAAGGGGCCTGGCCTTGGCAAAACTACTGTTTCCATTCTGTGCAGGCAAGCCGGGCCCTCCCCTTTCCTGGCTGCCGCCCTTCTCCCTTCTTTCCTGCAGTACTGCAGGGCCCTCCCCTTCCCTCAGCACCGCCCCCCCTTCCCTCAGCACCGAGTGGGAGAGGTAGGGGTGTAAGAGAGAAAGGGGGGATGGAAAAGGGCGACGGAGGAGTGTAAGAAGGGGTGTGTGTGAGGATTGGACCCCAGCTCCGCCCCAGTGATGCGTCTCGTGACGAGATGGGTGACGCACGTCACGCTACCAGGTTGGTGGATACCGTACACACCGCTCGCAGGCTCTGCCCCATGATGTCATGGCTGATGCGCATCCTACACGAGTTACAACCAGGCACCACACGGCCCTCCGAAGTCTTGCTCTCAGCAATTATGCTACACCTGCTCTTCTCCCCGCCCCTGCCTATTGGTGGACTGAATACATCTGAGGGGGCGGTTCCCATTCATTACCTTGCAGCCTTGTGCTAACCTGCAATTGGTTACCTGCCCTATTTATGCTCACCAAATCCTCCCCCAATTTGGCTGAGCATAAACCTCTGTGTATATGACGAAGTGCTTGCCCCAAACGCACCCTGCTGCCTTGCTGTTACCTTGCCTGTACTTATCTTGTTTATCTTGTTCCTGTTTTGATCTCGGCTTGTATCTGGATCTCGGCCTCTCTGACCCCGTACTTCGGCTCGCAATTGGACTTCTACCTTCTCTACTCCTGGACCCCGGCTACGCACTACGACCATCCGACTTCTCCAACCCCAGACCGCAGCAAGCACCACGACCATCCGACTTCTCCAACCACGGCGAGCATCACGACCATCCGACTTCTCCAACCCCAGACAACGGCGAGCACCACGACCATCCGACTTCTCCAACCCCAGACCACGGCGATACCACGACCATCCGACTTCTCCAAACCCAGACCACGGCGAGCATCACGACCATCCGACTTCTCCAACCCCAGACAACGGCGAGCACCACGACCATCCGACTTCTCCAACCCCAGACCACGGCGAGTATCACGACCATCCGACTTCTCCAACCCCAGACCACGGCGAGCATAACGACCATCCGACTTCTCCAACCCCAGACCACGGCAAGCACCACGACCATCCGACTTCTCCAACCCCAGACCACGGCAAGCACCACGACCATCCGACTTCTCCAACCCCAGACCACGGCGAGCACCACAACCATCCGACTTCTCCAACCCCAGACAACGGCGAGTATCACGACCATCCGACTTCTCCAACCCGACCACGGCGAGCACCACGACCATCCGACTTCTCCAACCCCAGACCACGGCGAGTATCACGACCATCCGACTTCTCCAACCACAGACCACGGCGAGCACCACGACCATCCGACTTCTCCAACCACAGACCACGTAGAGCACCATGACCATCTGACTTCTCCAACCCCAGACCACGGCGATACCACGACCATCCGACTTCTCCAACCACGGCGATACCACGACCATCCGACTTCTCCAACCCCAGACCACAGCGAGCACCACGACCATCTGACTTCTCCAACCCCAGACCACAGCGAGCCCCACGACCATCCGATTTCTCCAACCCCTGACCACGGCAAGCACCACGACCATCCGACTTCTCCAACCCCAGACAACGGCGAGCACCACGACCATCCGACTTCTCCAACCCCAGACCACGGCGATACCACAATCATCCGACTTCTCCAACCCCAGACCACGGTGAGCACCACGACCATCCGACTTCTCCAACCCCAGACAACGGCGAGCACCACGACAATCCGACTTCTCCAACCCCAGACCACGGCGAGCACCACGACCATCTGACTTCTCCAACCCCAGACCACGGCGATACCACGACCATCCAACTTCTCCAACCCCAGACCACGGCAAGCACCATGACCATCCGACTTCTCCAACCCCAGACAACGGCGAGCACCATGACCATCCGACTTCTCCAACCACAGACCACGGCGATACCACGACCATCCAACTTCTCCAACCCCAGCAACGGCGAGCACCACGACCATCCGACTTCTCCAACCCCAGACCACGGCGAGCACCACAACCATCCGACTTCTCCAACCCCAGACCATGGCGAGCACCACGACCATCCGACTTCTCCAACCCCAGACCACGGCGAGCACCACGACCATCCGACTTCTCCAACCCCAGACCACGGCGAGCACCACGACCATCCGACTTCTCCAACCCCAGACCACGACGAGCACCACGACCATCCGACTTCTCCAACCCCAGACCACGGCAAGCACCACGACCATCCGACTTCTCCAACCCCAGACAACGGCGAGCACCACGACAATCCGACTTCTCCAACCCCAGACCACGGCGAGCACCACGACCATCCGACTTCTCCAATCCCAGAGCACAGCGAGCACGACCATCTGACTTCTCCAACCCCAGACCACGGCGAGCACCATGACCATCCGACTTCTCCAACCCCAGACCACGACGAGCACCACGAACATCCGACTTCTCCAACCCCAGACAACGGCGAGCACCACGACCATCCGACTTCTCCAACCCCAGACCACGGCGATACCACAATCATCCGACTTCTCCAACCCCAGACCACGGTGAGCACCACGACCATCCGACTTCTCCAACCCCAGACAACGGCGAGTATCACGACCATCCGACTTCTCCAACCCCAGACCACGGCGAGCACCATGACCATCCGACTTCTCCAACCCCAGACCACGGCGAGCACCACGACCATCCGACTTCTCCAACCCCAGACCACGGCGATACCACGACCATCCGACTTCTCCAACCCCAGACCACGGCAAGCACCACGACCATCCGGCTTCTCCAACCCCAGACCACGACGAGCACCACAACAATCCGACTTCTCCAACCCCAGACCACGGCGAGCACCATGACCATCCGACTTCTCCAACCCCAGACAACGGCGAGCACCACGACCATCCGACTTCTCCAACCACAGACCACGGCGATACCACGACCATCCGACTTCTCCAACCCCAGCAACGGCGAGCACCACGACCATCCGACTTCTCCAACCCCAGACCACGGCGAGCACCACAACCATCCGACTTCTCCAACCCCAGACCATGGCGAGCACCACGACCATCCGACTTCTCCAACCCCAGACCACGGCGAGCACCACGACCATCCGACTTCTCCAACCCCAGACCACGACGAGCACCACGACCATCCGACTTCTCCAACCCCAGACCACGGCAAGCACCACGACCATCCGACTTCTCCAACCCCAGACAACGGCGAGCACCACGACAATCCGACTTCTCCAACCCCAGACCACGGCGAGCACCACGACCATCCGACTTCTCCAATCCCAGAGCACGGCGAGCACGACCATCTGACTTCTCCAACCCCAGACCACGGCGAGCACCATGACCATCCGACTTCTCCAACCCCAGACCACGACGAGCACCACGAACATCCGACTTCTCCAACCCCAGACAACGGCGATACCACAATCATCCGACTTCTCCAACCCCAGACCACGGTGAGCACCACGACCATCCGACTTCTCCAACCCCAGACAACGGCGAGTATCACGACCATCCGACTTCTCCAACCCCAGACCACGGCGAGCACCATGACCATCCGACTTCTCCAACCCCAGACCACGGCGAGCACCACGACCATCCGACTTCTCCAACCCCAGACCACGGCGATACCACGACCATCCGACTTCTCCAACCCCAGACCACGGTGAGCACCACGACCATCTGACTTCTCCAACCCCAGACAACGGCGAGTATCAAGACCATCCGACTTCTCCAACCCCAGACCATGGCGAGCACCACGACCATACGACTTCTCCAACCCCAGACAACGGCGAGCACCACGACCATCCGACTTCTCCAACCCCAGACCACGGCGATACCACGACCATCCGACTTCTCCAACCCCAGACCACGGCGAGCACCACGACCATCCGACTTCTCCAACCCCAGACAACGGCAAGGATCACGACCATCCGACTTCTCCAACCCCAGACCACGGCGAGCACCATGACCATCCAACTTCTCTAACCCCAGACCATGGCGAGCACCACGACCATCCGACTTCTCCAACCACAGACCACAGCGATACCACGACCATCCGAGTTCTCCAACCCCAGACCACGGCGAGCACCACGACCATCTGACTTCTCCAACCCCAGACAACGGCGAGTATCATGACCATCCGACTTCTCCAACCCGAGACCAGGGCGAGCACCACGACCATCCAACTTCTCCAACCCCAGACAACGGCGAGCACCACAACCATCCGACTTCTCCAACCCCAGACCACGGCGATACCACGACCATCCGACTTCTCCAACCCCAGACCACGGCGAGCACCACGACCATCTGACTTCTCCAACCCCAGACAATGGCGAGTATCACAACCATCCGACTTCTCCAACCCCAGACCACGGCGAGCACCACGACCATCCGACTTCTCCAACCCCAGACCACGGCGAGCACCATGACCATCCAACTTCTCCAACCCCAGACAACGGCGAGCACCACGACCTTCCGACTTCTCCAACCCCAGACAACGGCGAGCACCACAACCATCCGACTTCTCCAACCCCAGACAACTGCGAGCACCCCGACCATCCGACTTCTCCAACCCCAGACAACGGCGAGTATCACGACCATCCGACTTCTCCAACCCGACCACGGCGAGCACCACGACCATCCTACTTCTCCAACCCCAGACCACGGCGAGTATCACGACCATCCGACTTCTCCAACCACAGACCACGGCGAGCACCACGACCATCCGACTTCTCCAACCACAGACCACGTAGAGCACCATGACCATCTGACTTCTCCAACCCCAGACCACGGCGATACCACGACCATCCGACTTCTCCAACCACGGCGATACCACGACCATCCGACTTCTCCAACCCCAGACCACAGCGAGCACCACGACCATCTGACTTCTCCAACCCCAGACCACAGCGAGCCCCACGACCAACCGATTTCTCCAACCCCTGACCACGGCAAGCACCACGACCATCCGACTTCTCCAACCCCAGACAACGGCGAGCACCACGACCATCTGACTTCTCCAACCCCAGACCACGGCGATACCACAATCATCCGACTTCTCCAACCCCAGACCACGGTGAGCACCACGACCATCCGACTTCTCCAACCCCAGACAACGGCGAGCACCATGACAATCCGACTTCTCCAACCCAAACCACGGCGAGCACCACGACCATCTGACTTCTCCAACCCCAGACCACGGCGATACCACGACCATCCAACTTCTCCAACCCCAGACCACGGCGAGCACCATGACCATCCGACTTCTCCAACCCCAGACAACGGCGAGCACCATGACCATCCGACTTCTCCAACCACAGACCACGGCGATACCACGACCATCCAACTTCTCCAACCCCAGCAACGGCGAGCACCACGACCATCCGACTTCTCCAACCCCAGACCACGGCGAGCACCACAACCATCCGACTTCTCCAACCCCAGACCATGGCGAGCACCACGACCATCCGACTTCTCCAACCCCAGACCACGGCGAGCACCACGACCATCCGACTTCTCCAACCCCAGACCACGACGAACACCACGACCATCCGACTTCTCCAACCCCAGACCACGGCAAGCACCACGACCATCCGACTTCTCCAACCCCAGACAACGGCGAGCACCACGACAATCCGACTTCTCCAACCCGACCACGGCGAGCACCACGACCATCCGACTTCTCCAATCCCAGAGCACAGCGAGCACGACCATCTGACTTCTCCAACCCCAGACCACGGCGAGCACCATGACCATCCGACTTCTCCAACCCCAGACCACGACGAGCACCACGAACATCCGACTTCTCCAACCCCAGACAACGGCGAGCACCACGACCATCCGACTTCTCCAACCCCAGACCACGGCGATACCACAATCATCCGACTTCTCCAACCCCAGACCACGGTGAGCACCACGACCATCCGACTTCTCCAACCCCAGACAACGGCGAGTATCACGACCATCCGACTTCTCCAACCCCAGACCACGGCGAGCACCATGACCATCCGACTTCTCCAACCCCAGACCACGGCGAGCACCACGACCATCCGACTTCTCCAACCCCAGACCACGGCGATACCACGACCATCCGACTTCTCCAACCCCAGACCACGGCAAGCACCACGACCATCCGACTTCTCCAACCCCAGACCACGACGAGCACCACAACAATCCGACTTCTCCAACCCCAGACCACGGCGAGCACCATGACCATCCGACTTCTCCAACCCCAGACAACGGCGAGCACCACGACCATCCGACTTCTCCAACCACAGACCACGGCGATACCACGACCATCCGACTTCTCCAACCCCAGCAACGGCGAGCACCACGACCATCCGACTTCTCCAACCCCAGACCACGGCGAGCACCACAACCATCCGACTTCTCCAACCCCAGACCATGGCGAGCACCACGACCATCCGACTTCTCCAACCCCAGACCACGGCGAGCACCACGACCATCCGACTTCTCCAACCCCAGACCACGACGAGCACCACGACCATCCGACTTCTCCAACCCCAGACCACGGCAAGCACCACGACCATCCGACTTCTCCAACCCCAGACAACGGCGAGCACCACGACAATCCGACTTCTCCAACCCCAGACCACGGCGAGCACCATGACCATCCGACTTCTCCAACCCCAGACAACGGCGAGTATCACGACCATCCGACTTCTCCAACCCCAGACCACGGCGAGCACCATGACCATCCGACTTCTCCAACCCCAGACCACGGCGAGCACCACGACCATCCGACTTCTCCAACCCCAGACCACGGCGATACCACGACCATCCGACTTCTCCAACCCCAGACCACGGTGAGCACCACGACCATCTGACTTCTCCAACCCCAGACAACGGCGAGTATCAAGACCATCCGACTTCTCCAACCCCAGACCATGGCGAGCACCACGACCATACGACTTCTCCAACCCCAGACAACGGCGAGCACCACGACCATCCGACTTCTCCAACCCCAGACCACGGCGATACCACGACCATCCGACTTCTCCAACCCCAGACCACGGCGAGCACCACGACCATCCGACTTCTCCAACCCCAGACAACGGCAAGGATCACGACCATCCGACTTCTCCAACCCCAGACCACGGCGAGCACCATGACCATCCAACTTCTCTAACCCCAGACCATGGCGAGCACCACGACCATCCGACTTCTCCAACCACAGACCACAGCGATACCACGACCATCCGAGTTCTCCAACCCCAGACCACGGCGAGCACCACGACCATCTGACTTCTCCAACCCCAGACAACGGCGAGTATCATGACCATCCGACTTCTCCAACCCCAGACCACGGCGAGCACCATGACCATCCGACTTCTCCAACCCCAGACAACAGCGAGTATCACGACCATCCGACTTCTCCAACCCGAGACCAGGGCGAGCACCACGACCATCCAACTTCTCCAACCCCAGACAACGGCGAGCACCACAACCATCCGACTTCTCCAACCCCAGACCACGGCGATACCACGACCATCCGACTTCTCCAACCCCAGACCACGGCGAGCACCACGACCATCTGACTTCTCCAACCCCAGACAATGGCGAGTATCACAACCATCCGACTTCTCCAACCCCAGACCACGGCGAGCACCACGACCATCCGACTTCTCCAACCCCAGACCACGGCGAGCACCATGACCATCCAACTTCTCCAACCCCAGACAACGGCGAGCACCACGACCATCCGACTTCTCCAACCCCAGACAACGGCGAGCACCACAACCATCCGACTTCTCCAACCCCAGACAACTGCGAGCACCCCGACCATCCGACTTCTCCAACCCCAGACAACGGCGAGTATCACGACCATCCAACTTCTCCAACCCCAGACCACGGCGAGCACCACGACCATCCGACTTCTCCAACCCCAGACAACAGCGAGTATCACGACCATCCGACTTCTCCAACCCCAGACCAGGGCGAGCACCACGACCATCCGACTTCTCCAACCCCAGACAACGGCGAGCACCACAACCATCCGACTTCTCCAACCCCAGACCACGGCGATACCACGACCATCCGACTTCTCCAACCCCAGACCACGGCGAGCACCACGACCATCTGACTTCTCCAACCCCAGACAATGGCGAGTATCACAACCATCCGACTTCTCCAACCCCAGACCACGGCGAGCACCACGACCATCCGACTTCTCCAACCCCAGACCACGGCGAGCACCACGACCATCTGACTTCTCCAACCCCAGACAATGGCGAGTATCACAACCATCCGACTTCTCCAACCCCAGACCACGGCGAGCACCACAACCATCCGACTTCTCCAACCCCAGACCACGGCGATACCACGACCATCCGACTTCTCCAACCCCAGACCACGGCGAGCACCACGACCATCTGACTTCTCCAACCCCAGACAATGGCGAGTATCACAACCATCCGACTTCTCCAACCCCAGACCACGGCGAGCACCACGACCATCCAACTTCTCCAACCCCAGACCACGGCGAGCACCACAACCATCCAACTTCTCCAACCCCAGACCACGGCGAGCACCACAACCATCCGACTTCTCCAACCCCAGACCATGGCGAGCACCACGACCATCCGACTTCTCCAACCCCAGACCACGGCGAGCACCACGACCATCCGACTTCTCCAACCCCAGACCACGGCGAGCACCACGACCATCCGACTTCTCCAACCCCAGACCACGACGAGCACCACGACCATCCGACTTCTCCAACCCCAGACCACGGCAAGCACCACGACCATCCGACTTCTCCAACCCCAGACAACGGCGAGCACCACGACAATCCGACTTCTCCAACCCCAGACCACGGCGAGCACCACGACCATCCGACTTCTCCAATCCCAGAGCACAGCGAGCACGACCATCTGACTTCTCCAACCCCAGACCACGGCGAGCACCATGACCATCCGACTTCTCCAACCCCAGACCACGACGAGCACCACGAACATCCGACTTCTCCAACCCCAGACAACGGCGAGCACCACGACCATCCGACTTCTCCAACCCCAGACCACGGCGATACCACAATCATCCGACTTCTCCAACCCCAGACCACGGTGAGCACCACGACCATCCGACTTCTCCAACCCCAGACAACGGCGAGTATCACGACCATCCGACTTCTCCAACCCCAGACCACGGCGAGCACCATGACCATCCGACTTCTCCAACCCCAGACCACGGCGAGCACCACGACCATCCGACTTCTCCAACCCCAGACCACGGCGATACCACGACCATCCGACTTCTCCAACCCCAGACCACGGCAAGCACCACGACCATCCGGCTTCTCCAACCCCAGACCACGACGAGCACCACAACAATCCGACTTCTCCAACCCCAGACCACGGCGAGCACCATGACCATCCGACTTCTCCAACCCCAGACAACGGCGAGCACCACGACCATCCGACTTCTCCAACCACAGACCACGGCGATACCACGACCATCCGACTTCTCCAACCCCAGCAACGGCGAGCACCACGACCATCCGACTTCTCCAACCCCAGACCACGGCGAGCACCACAACCATCCGACTTCTCCAACCCCAGACCATGGCGAGCACCACGACCATCCGACTTCTCCAACCCCAGACCACGGCGAGCACCACGACCATCCGACTTCTCCAACCCCAGACCACGACGAGCACCACGACCATCCGACTTCTCCAACCCCAGACCACGGCAAGCACCACGACCATCCGACTTCTCCAACCCCAGACAACGGCGAGCACCACGACAATCCGACTTCTCCAACCCCAGACCACGGCGAGCACCACGACCATCCGACTTCTCCAATCCCAGAGCACGGCGAGCACGACCATCTGACTTCTCCAACCCCAGACCACGGCGAGCACCATGACCATCCGACTTCTCCAACCCCAGACCACGACGAGCACCACGAACATCCGACTTCTCCAACCCCAGACAACGGCGATACCACAATCATCCGACTTCTCCAACCCCAGACCACGGTGAGCACCACGACCATCCGACTTCTCCAACCCCAGACAACGGCGAGTATCACGACCATCCGACTTCTCCAACCCCAGACCACGGCGAGCACCATGACCATCCGACTTCTCCAACCCCAGACCACGGCGAGCACCACGACCATCCGACTTCTCCAACCCCAGACCACGGCGATACCACGACCATCCGACTTCTCCAACCCCAGACCACGGTGAGCACCACGACCATCTGACTTCTCCAACCCCAGACAACGGCGAGTATCAAGACCATCCGACTTCTCCAACCCCAGACCATGGCGAGCACCACGACCATACGACTTCTCCAACCCCAGACAACGGCGAGCACCACGACCATCCGACTTCTCCAACCCCAGACCACGGCGATACCACGACCATCCGACTTCTCCAACCCCAGACCACGGCGAGCACCACGACCATCCGACTTCTCCAACCCCAGACAACGGCAAGGATCACGACCATCCGACTTCTCCAACCCCAGACCACGGCGAGCACCATGACCATCCAACTTCTCTAACCCCAGACCATGGCGAGCACCACGACCATCCGACTTCTCCAACCACAGACCACAGCGATACCACGACCATCCGAGTTCTCCAACCCCAGACCACGGCGAGCACCACGACCATCTGACTTCTCCAACCCCAGACAACGGCGAGTATCATGACCATCCGACTTCTCCAACCCGAGACCAGGGCGAGCACCACGACCATCCAACTTCTCCAACCCCAGACAACGGCGAGCACCACAACCATCCGACTTCTCCAACCCCAGACCACGGCGATACCACGACCATCCGACTTCTCCAACCCCAGACCACGGCGAGCACCACGACCATCTGACTTCTCCAACCCCAGACAATGGCGAGTATCACAACCATCCGACTTCTCCAACCCCAGACCACGGCGAGCACCACGACCATCCGACTTCTCCAACCCCAGACCACGGCGAGCACCATGACCATCCAACTTCTCCAACCCCAGACAACGGCGAGCACCACGACCATCCGACTTCTCCAACCCCAGACAACGGCGAGCACCACAACCATCCGACTTCTCCAACCCCAGACAACTGCGAGCACCCCGACCATCCGACTTCTCCAACCCCAGACAACGGCGAGTATCACGACCATCCGACTTCTCCAACCCGACCACGGCGAGCACCACGACCATCCTACTTCTCCAACCCCAGACCACGGCGAGTATCACGACCATCCGACTTCTCCAACCACAGACCACGGCGAGCACCACGACCATCCGACTTCTCCAACCACAGACCACGTAGAGCACCATGACCATCTGACTTCTCCAACCCCAGACCACGGCGATACCACGACCATCCGACTTCTCCAACCACGGCGATACCACGACCATCCGACTTCTCCAACCCCAGACCACAGCGAGCACCACGACCATCTGACTTCTCCAACCCCAGACCACAGCGAGCCCCACGACCAACCGATTTCTCCAACCCCTGACCAAGGCAAGCACCACGACCATCCGACTTCTCCAACCCCAGACAACGGCGAGCACCACGACCATCCGACTTCTCCAACCCCAGACCACGGCGATACCACAATCATCCGACTTCTCCAACCCCAGACCACGGTGAGCACCACGACCATCCGACTTCTCCAACCCCAGACAACGGCGAGCACCATGACAATCCGACTTCTCCAACCCAAACCACGGCGAGCACCACGACCATCTGACTTCTCCAACCCCAGACCACGGCGATACCACGACCATCCAACTTCTCCAACCCCAGACCACGGCGAGCACCATGACCATCCGACTTCTCCAACCCCAGCAACGGCGAGCACCACGACCATCCGACTTCTCCAACCCCAGACCACGGCGAGCACCACAACCATCCGACTTCTCCAACCCCAGACCATGGCGAGCACCACGACCATCCGACTTCTCCAACCCCAGACCACGGCGAGCACCACGACCATCCGACTTCTCCAACCCCAGACCACGACGAACACCACGACCATCCGACTTCTCCAACCCCAGACCACGGCAAGCACCACGACCATCCGACTTCTCCAACCCCAGACAACGGCGAGCACCACGACAATCCGACTTCTCCAACCCGACCACGGCGAGCACCACGACCATCCGACTTCTCCAATCCCAGAGCACAGCGAGCACGACCATCTGACTTCTCCAACCCCAGACCACGGCGAGCACCATGACCATCCGACTTCTCCAACCCCAGACCACGACGAGCACCACGAACATCCGACTTCTCCAACCCCAGACAACGGCGAGCACCACGACCATCCGACTTCTCCAACCCCAGACCACGGCGATACCACAATCATCCGACTTCTCCAACCCCAGACCACGGTGAGCACCACGACCATCCGACTTCTCCAACCCCAGACAACGGCGAGTATCACGACCATCCGACTTCTCCAACCCCAGACCACGGCGAGCACCATGACCATCCGACTTCTCCAACCCCAGACCACGGCGAGCACCACGACCATCCGACTTCTCCAACCCCAGACCACGGCGATACCACGACCATCCGACTTCTCCAACCCCAGACCACGGCAAGCACCACGACCATCCGACTTCTCCAACCCCAGACCACGACGAGCACCACAACAATCCGACTTCTCCAACCCCAGACCACGGCGAGCACCATGACCATCCGACTTCTCCAACCCCAGACAACGGCGAGCACCACGACCATCCGACTTCTCCAACCACAGACCACGGCGATACCACGACCATCCGACTTCTCCAACCCCAGCAACGGCGAGCACCACGACCATCCGACTTCTCCAACCCCAGACCACAGCGAGCACCACAACCATCCGACTTCTCCAACCCCAGACCATGGCGAGCACCACGACCATCCGACTTCTCCAACCCCAGACCACGGCGAGCACCACGACCATCCGACTTCTCCAACCCCAGACCACGACGAGCACCACGACCATCCGACTTCTCCAACCCCAGACCACGGCAAGCACCACGACCATCCGACTTCTCCAACCCCAGACAACGGCGAGCACCACGACAATCCGACTTCTCCAACCCCAGACCACGGCGAGCACCACGACCATCCGACTTCTCCAACCCCAGACAACGGCGAGTATCACGACCATCCGACTTCTCCAACCCCAGACCACGGCGAGCACCATGACCATCCGACTTCTCCAACCCCAGACCACGGCGAGCACCACGACCATCCGACTTCTCCAACCCCAGACCACGGCGATACCACGACCATCCGACTTCTCCAACCCCAGACCACGGTGAGCACCACGACCATCTGACTTCTCCAACCCCAGACAACGGCGAGTATCAAGACCATCCGACTTCTCCAACCCCAGACCATGGCGAGCACCACGACCATACGACTTCTCCAACCCCAGACAACGGCGAGCACCACGACCATCCGACTTCTCCAACCCCAGACCACGGCGATACCACGACCATCCGACTTCTCCAACCCCAGACCACGGCGAGCACCACGACCATCCGACTTCTCCAACCCCAGACAACGGCAAGGATCACGACCATCCGACTTCTCCAACCCCAGACCACGGCGAGCACCATGACCATCCAACTTCTCTAACCCCAGACCATGGCGAGCACCACGACCATCCGACTTCTCCAACCACAGACCACAGCGATACCACGACCATCCGAGTTCTCCAACCCCAGACCACGGCGAGCACCACGACCATCTGACTTCTCCAACCCCAGACAACGGCGAGTATCATGACCATCCGACTTCTCCAACCCCAGACCACGGCGAGCACCATGACCATCCGACTTCTCCAACCCCAGACAACAGCGAGTATCACGACCATCCGACTTCTCCAACCCGAGACCAGGGCGAGCACCACGACCATCCAACTTCTCCAACCCCAGACAACGGCGATACCACGACCATCCGACTTCTCCAACCCCAGACCACGGCGAGCACCACGACCATCTGACTTCTCCAACCCCAGACAATGGCGAGTATCACAACCATCCGACTTCTCCAACCCCAGACCACGGCGAGCACCACGACCATCCGACTTCTCCAACCCCAGACCACGGCGAGCACCATGACCATCCAACTTCTCCAACCCCAGACAACGGCGAGCACCACGACCATCCGACTTCTCCAACCCCAGACAACGGCGAGCACCACAACCATCCGACTTCTCCAACCCCAGACAACTGCGAGCACCCCGACCATCCGACTTCTCCAACCCCAGACAACGGCGAGTATCACGACCATCCAACTTCTCCAACCCCAGACCACGGCGAGCACCACGACCATCCGACTTCTCCAACCCCAGACAACAGCGAGTATCACGACCATCCGACTTCTCCAACCCCAGACCAGGGCGAGCACCACGACCATCCGACTTCTCCAACCCCAGACAACGGCGAGCACCACAACCATCCGACTTCTCCAACCCCAGACCACGGCGATACCACGACCATCCGACTTCTCCAACCCCAGACCACGGCGAGCACCACGACCATCTGACTTCTCCAACCCCAGACAATGGCGAGTATCACAACCATCCGACTTCTCCAACCCCAGACCACGGCGAGCACCACGACCATCCGACTTCTCCAACCCCAGACCACGGCGAGCACCACGACCATCTGACTTCTCCAACCCCAGACAATGGCGAGTATCACAACCATCCGACTTCTCCAACCCCAGACCACGGCGAGCACCACAACCATCCGACTTCTCCAACCCCAGACCACGGCGATACCACGACCATCCGACTTCTCCAACCCCAGACCACGGCGAGCACCACGACCATCTGACTTCTCCAACCCCAGACAATGGCGAGTATCACAACCATCCGACTTCTCCAACCCCAGACCACGGCGAGCACCACGACCATCCAACTTCTCCAACCCCAGACCACGGCGAGCACCACAACCATCCGACTTCTCCAACCCCAGACCACGGCGAGCACCACAACCATCCGACTTCTCCAACCCCAGACCCTAGATCAATAAAAGTATAATTCCAACAAGTTTCGTAGCAACTATAAAGGCCACTTCATCAGGGAAATCATTCCCTGATGAAGTGGCCTTTATAGTTTCTACAAAACTAGTTGGAATTATACTTTTATTGATCTATTAGTACCCTTAGTATTCTATCACTTTGCTGGTTAAGTGAAGAGTTCTATTTCGGCATATTCTCAGCCGACGCCTCTCCGGTGACGTCATCTTTGTTTGTCGGCGTGTATCGGCACTCAGTGCACTAGCGTGGGAGGCAGAGCTGACCCTGATCGGTGAGACTGTCCCTCTACCAGCTACTCCTAAACGGAGCTTGGGACTTGTCTACCTGGATTACGTGGAAGCCTAAAGGGAACCCTCCGCTTCTAAAAGAACCCAGCAGATGAAATTGGGTGATCCGCTGCAGCCTTCTCCTGTGTTCTGATACCTGAGTGGTAACAACTGTCATAGTTACAGTTACATGCCTGTTTTACCTTTATCTGATGTACGCAGAACCTTGAATTACTTTTTAATATAAATTGTTCATTCTTACTTCACCATGAGCGTTGTGCGCTGTTTTGTGGGGGTTTTTTTGTCTAGATTCAGGGTCTTGGACCACCCTATCACAGCAGCAGACGCTCCTTATTGGTAACCTAGTTACTTATACTCACTTGGGTATTAAGTGGTTAATGCACTTTATTTCAATTCACTGTTTATTCATTATAGTTGCGCACTTGTACTGTGTTTTTCACTTGCCACATCTCCCTTTTGGGGGTGCGGGCAAAGGGTGCTACATTTGTATTTGGGGGGGTATATGTATTGTTTTTTTTATATGGCTTGCGTTTTTTTATACGTATTTGGGGGTGTTATATGGATTTGAGGGGTTTATATGGATTGTTTTTTATATATGTATTTGGGGGGTTGTATATATTTGGGGGGGGAATTTATTTTTTATGTATTTGGGGGGGTTATTTTGGTAGGTATTTGGGGAGGGGTTTGGTATGAATTTTGTGGCGAGATTGTGTGAGGGGGAGGGAATGAGTGAGGAGGGGGCATTGAGAGAGTGGGGTAATTGACAGGGATGAGAGGAGCAAGGGAGGTAGTAAGAGTGAGACGCAGGGGAGAGAAATACATGTGAGGCGGGGGGAGGGATTGAGTGAGAGTCGGGTAATTGATAGAGGGGGGAGAGTCAGAGGTGAGACGGAGGGGAGAAAAAAAAAGAGGGAGAGAAATAGAGGGGGCCCGTGAGGTGTGAAATGGGGGGGTTCGCAAGACCGCGGACATGGGGGGAGGGGGGGCAGGCGGTCGTAACTCTAGTCCTGGGCCCCGGGAAATTTATCCGTAGCCCTGCTTGTAGCCCACCAACCCCCTCTTATCAGAGAGAGATTTTGATTGCAGTGTTACCAACACACTCTGCTGATATAACAATTCAATCAATTCTTTGCTGGACCAAGTCCTGATTTAGAATGCAAAAAGCACTCAGGATATGGGTAAATGCCAGGTGGTCATAATCTGTGTCAGCATAAATCTGCTCTTCTGTTGATGGCTGTGTGCAAGAAATTCTCATTCTGCAAGTCACCTGGGATTCACGACGAAGGACGCCGAATTCAACACAGCATCTGGGACAGGGATCTGCCGTGGAGGATGTTAAATATTAACAGCCGCGTACCGGCGAGACTAGCAAATGCTTCACCCTGATTTCTCAGAGCATGCCAGCCTGGAGACAAATCAACCTTCTTTATTCACCCAGAGGCATTAACAAGCTTGGTCATTGACCCACATGGACCTTTGCCACAGCACAAGGAGGATGAAGGGTCACATATGTAATGATGTTAATTGGAAAGGGACATGAAGCTTGACTGATGACACTGCTGTTAATAATGTAGGAGAAGGTTGGATAACATTGCATTTTGTTTTAGTCCATTCACATTTACTGTTATGACGAGAAACTGGTGGTTATGTGAAACACTAGTTAAATAAACTCTTTTCTCTGTAGCTCCTTGCTGTATATAGGAAATATATTTAGCACTTGATTTGCCGGTGCTGTAGAAACCCTCTTTAAGGTAATGAGTTCGTTCTTTACAGGTGCAGTGATTGACCCTTGATTTTGAGATGGCAACACAGTGAATGAGATGGGACAGCAGCTGAGGTGCAACTCTAGTTAAAGACAAAATAGGTATTAACCATGGTGTTATCTAAAAGTTACACCACCCCTGCTGCACTCATTTGCAAATCATGCAAACTTGATCTCTCTTACACGTTATAAAAATGTTATTGCAAACAAATAATAATAACTGTCTCTAGTACTAGCTGGATCACTTCAATCTATGTAGTAAATTGAAGTCGCTCTAAAACTGCATGTTTATTTCCCTAGGGGGTTTAAGATTTTTTGGGATTGTCAAAACCCAAACTTTTGCATCTCTGATCCAGTTGAAAAACACCGCTTTGGAATGATGGGCGAAGGACCAGTTTGCATTAAACACTATTCATTCATCTTCTCTGAGCGAGTTTTAATTTTTTTAAAAAGTACAAAGTAAAAGTGAACAATATTTTTTTTTAAACCATTCAGTATTGTCAGGAGATGGAGCGCAACCGATGTTACAAAGCAGAGGGAAGAGACAGGTAACCCAGAGGAGTCAAACCTTGGCACCTCCATAGCAGGCCCATTGGGGACGCTAGGGAAGGGAATACGGAGAGCACAAACAATAAAGAGACTATGCAAGCTGTAACATATATATTGTTATTGAGCTTTCATCAACAGTGATTAATAACGCTAAGTTCCTGGCGCCCATCATTGCATTACCAACACCCAGCCTGCGCGAACCCAGCACCCTGACAGGGTAACCAACACTGAGCAAGCCAATTTATGAGACACTTGATGTAAACGCCTTAGGATGCCGGGCAAGGAGAGTTACATAAGATTATTGGATGAATGGTTCATTTTGCATCCGCATTAACTAGTAAAAAAATAAGTCACAGTAAGTCACATGATGGAACGGGATTATTCTCGCAGGATTATTGCTCCCTTAAAACCCTTAGTAAATAGCGATGTTGTTCATGATCAACTATGAAACCACTTGTTAGAGCTTAGTGAATATGACCAAAGAAGCACTAATTTCTTTATGCATGTTTCAATATCATCTGCCAGCCAATGTGTGTACAAAAGTGTTTGCAATGTATGCAAACAAGGCTGGGTCGCCGTGTTGGTCCTTTCTTCCATAGAGTAACATAGGAGGGGTAGGGGGTATGATACCTTTTATTGGAGCAACAAGTAGTTGATCTGTTACAAGCTTTCTAACCTCTCAGTAGAGTAGGACCTGATGAAGGACCCGGAGAGGTTGGAAAACTTGAAACATATCAACTAGTTCTTGGTCCAATAAAAGGTGTCATACCCGCTACTCCTTCTCCCTCCTTTGTTACTACTTTGCAATGTATGAATCCTTTTTTTTTTATCAATTCTCTTCTCACTGCCATTCCCTTTATTTCAACCCTATTATAATCCTCCTATTTAGCTTCCTTATATCCCTTCTTCAAAACCCATTCCCTCCTTTTCACCGTTTCTCCTGTATGGACCCCCCTCCTCTCCTGTACAACGTGTAAATGTTTAATTCATGTACAGCGTGCGCCTGCAGCTTCATCTCAGGCCAGTGACACCAGATCCTTTGTGACAGGCCCTCCTGCTCTCTGCAGACATCTCAATCCCAGATTCCATAACCTGAGGGCGCTAGATCTGCACCGTGCTAAAGGCAGCTATCAAGAGGCCTGATGTGTGTCGTTACCAAACTCTGAAACAAGACACAAAGGGTACTGTACCTACACCGCCTCTAAGGCAAAGGCACCTACTATATCTCCAAGGCAGCGCTCGCCTTGACATGCTCTCAGCTGCTTACTTTCCATGTTCTGTATGTCATCAGTATGTACCTACTATCAATGCACACAGAGAACCATCACTTTCAACGCATATGTGTGCACTGAAGGTGAGAATTATCTTTGTGCCTTAATGGGGGAGCTTCGGTACAGATATAGGAGCAACACAGAGTACAGGAGAGAGAGTGGAAAGCACATGGAGAGAAGGCAGAGTATAGCTGGGTACACGAGAGAAGATGATAGCACTGTCATCAAACACAGTACAGGAAACTGAGAGCAGGGAGAGCAAAGTAAAGAGGAACTGATAGTACTGGCAGAAAACAGCTCTGAGTACAGGAGGCTGGGAGAGCAAAGTGAAGGGGAGCTGAGAGCTCCCTCACAGGAGAATTCTATGTGTGCATAGCTTGGGAGCTAGCTGTGTGCACAGATAAAGGGATCCCTGGGAAAGGAAGAGGAAGCAAAAATTACAAGGGAGCGAGATATTGCTTGAAAGAGCCTTGTGAGGACACAGGTAAATGGGAGCTGTGTGCATATGTATCCTTAAGCCGTTAGGTTTCCTGCACTTGTGCCGTAACCTGAGTGCAATTAAATCTGATTAACATTAAAGCAGCAGTGCCCATTTTTTTATGCACCTGAAGCGGCAGGGGGGGAGAGGGGGGTATGAGTTCCCAAGATATTTTGGTGTTTCTTTGCTGGTGTGCGACATAATAATAAAAAAAGTCGCAACGTCATCTATAAATGATGTCGCAGCTTTCTATTGACTGCCAGAGCAAGCCTGATCCTGCGGCCATATTGTGTCTGTGGTACCAGTATTCTTGCCCAGTGGACAAAACTAGTTACAGGTGCGCCGACGAGTATTCTAAAACTTGCCTCGGAAAATCTGGGGAAACTGGGTTACGCCCTGGAGGTCAGCGGACAGCAGATTATTTTGAGGGCATAAAAACATTCTCCCACCACCCCCCTGAGCAGCACAGATCACTGCTTTAATATCAACTGTTTAAACTACACATGAGAACTCCTCGAGACTCGCAACTAATTACGTGAATAAAGGATTTATCTCCCAATATATAGTCAATTCAATAACAAAAAAACTCAGTAGGTGGTAGAACTGGGCCCTAATTTATACAGGTGTGAGACTGTCCTGACTTATAATACCGTGGGGGTCTTAGCTTACTGTTAGTCATTCATTCCAGGATGTGACCCCCCCACCCCTTACTGGAACCTGCTTACTACAGTGGAGCCTGTCCAGTGAAGCACCAGACAAGCCCTTTTTTGGTCCTTTACAACTGTTATTCCTCCTCCATCCTCTTGCAGAGTTGTCTTTGTTCCGGTTGTTAGTTTATATGTCCCAGAAGAGTAGACCACCCTCTCCCCATAGGGTAACAACTCACTGAATCCCAGCACAGCCTATTCTGGATCCAGGGTCACGTCTGGGGTATGAATGAACCCAGCTCGCTTCAACTCAGCCCTCTTTCCAAAGCACAACAAGTTCTGTATATTTTCTACACTTTATTTAGGAAAGCAGCAATAAAAACCGCCACTTGTGGATGAGATGTTTGTGTTGGAAAAGTGTATCTCTGTGGGTGCTTTGTAGTAAGGGTAGGTGAAAAGAATTGGCCTTGTCATAGGGGTGTAACATGAATGTACTCACTCTGCCAATGCCAGGAAGTAAAGACAGTGGATACTGCTTGTAACACAGGGATAGGGGTCAGGCCATACTAACTGTCAGCAGGGACAGGGGGGAATGGGAAAGCCCATTAACTTGGAGGACTGGAGATGTTGCCAGGGCAACCAGGGGTGTGACAGACTGGAAGGAAAAAAGGCAACATAATGTATCCATTCCATCTGCACTGGGAGTGAAACTGCAAGGAAAGTGACATCCAAATACAGCTAGCATGCAGAACTGCCAAGGAAATGGGGGGGGGGAGGGGTGAAACAGAGAAGGCAGACATGGGTATTTCTGTTCCATGACACAGCCGCTCCCTAAACTAACAGGGCTTGTTCATGGCATAAATGAACCATTTCCTTATCAGATGCTATGCATAGACTGGGTAGTTTTGTACAGAGCTGGAAGGCTAATTAAGAGTACAGAGAAGGGGGAGCTTAGAGCACAGGGAAGGGGGAGCTTAGAGCACAGAGAAGGGGGAGCTTAGAGCACAGAGAAGGGGGAGCTTAGAGCACAGAGAAGGGGGAGCTTAGAACACAGGGAAGGGGGAGCTTAGAGCACAGAGAATGGGGAGTTTAGAGCACAGGAGCTTTGAGTGCATGGAAGGGGGAGCTTAGAGCACAGGGAAGGGGGAGCTTAGAGCACAGGGGAGGGGGGATTTAGAGCGCAGGGAAGGGGGAGTTTAGAGCACAGGGAAGGGGGAGTTTAGAGTGCAGGGAAGGGGGAGCTTAGAGCGCAGGAAAGGGGGATTTAGAGCACAGGGAAGGGGGGTTTAGAGCACAGGGAAAGGGGGATTTAGAGCACAGGGAAGGGGGGCTTAGAGCACAGGGAAGGGGGAGCTTAGAGCACAGGGAAGGGGGGATTTAGAGCGCAGGAAAGGGGGACCTTAGAGCACAGATTGAGCTAAAAACCACTATATTATTTAAAACAAATGTAGCTCATTACAAAGTGTAAAGTGAATTGCTGTGTATGAGAAACACACAACCTAATAGTAGAGAACAATTCAGTACTTAGGTAGGTGAAGCAATCTGCATGAACAGCCGCAGGAAGCTCGGTGCACAAGAAAGCAAGTCAGGCCCCACAGCGTGCAGCCAGTCACCATATTTAAATAGTTGCTGCCACCTACAGGAGCAAATATGAAGAACTATCTCAACCTTCCCCTAATGAGTGTGTACAGTTCTGACAAGCCACACACCCAGGTAAATACATTAACCAGGGATTTCATTACACAGATATCCAAATGGATCTGATCTCACGCACACACCGACTCTCTGTCTCACAAATGCTCTGCATTCCCCAGTTCTCCGCTGCTATACTCAGAACCAAAGGGCTTTCTTTTAGAAATGGCCGTGCTAGGAAGGAGATCTAAGGCTGCGGCCCCGCTGGCGCTGACCGCGCTCATGCTTGAGAGCGGTGACGTCACCAGCTCTCCAAGCATGAGCGCCGGGTGTCCTGGCTATTTTGCAAGCACGCGCGGTGGGCATTGGGGGCATGTTGAGCGCGCTTCAAACTTTTTTTTTTTGTCTCCCCCAAGCGTCAAGCTAGGGAGAGCGTGCGTGCCCGCGCACCGCATGAGCAGGGACAGGACATTTTAAATTGCAGAAACGAAACTCGGAAAGCTCCGCACGCTCAGCGCTAGCGTGGCCGCAGCCTTAAGCATTAAT
Source organism: Ascaphus truei (assembly GCF_040206685.1). Lineage (NCBI taxonomy): Eukaryota > Metazoa > Chordata > Amphibia > Anura > Ascaphidae > Ascaphus > Ascaphus truei. Next base: position 109,738,290 of record NC_134488.1, on the reverse strand, counting down.
GCTATCTAGTGGGGGTCACAGTGGTAATTACTGGAGCCCCTTTGGGGCCATTTCTCTAAGCCATCCCTCTCCCGTTCCTGATATCGGGACAGATCTCGGTCATATCATCACTACACTAGTGATCATATAACCAGGAAACCGTACGTTCGGTAGCACTGGGTGCCTCATACCTTCTGGCACCCAAAGAGTTAAAAAAAAAAAAAACTGCTTCCAGGAGCTTTAAACAATTGGAATTTAGTAGTTATCATCAGTGTTACTTTATACTCCATTTTGTTTACCTTCAGGGCATAGAGTACTGAATATAAATGACTGCTAGAACTTCAGTGCTGCTAGGCCCTGCAAACAATGCTTACACACCCTCCGTCCCAAACCCTGACATGAACCTGGTGGATGTATTGAGCGTGACAGAGTGTCCTGATCCCCCCAGGACCCCTTCACACATGAGTCAATCTGCTTTGCATTTTTAATTGACGCCGTCTCCGGTACAGAGGAATCTACTTATCTCTGCACGCCCCCGTGAGCATGCGACTGCGGTGAGCGGGGGTGACAGCCTGGACAACGCCAACCCCCCCCTACCACATCTCCTTACTCTCATTGTGTCCCTTCGAGTTACGGCTACTTACAGCCGCCCTCTCTTCCACTTCATACCCCCTGAAGCCTATAGTCGCAGAGCAGGGGGAGACATGAGGACGGCAAAGGAACCCAATGGACTTCTATCCTTAGCTACGCTCCGAGATTCCTAAAGCATTTGCACTTATTGTCTATGAATGGATGTTTACCGAAATACCAATAAGATTATCAGCCTTGTGGGACGGTGACTTTCTGCGCTCAGTACCTCCCTGTGCACTAGTATTATTTTCCATCTTTTTTTGTAACCTTTACCTTTTCGTTCCCCTAAATGGGAGCAGTGATTTTGCTGGCCTCTTTGGCAGTGAAAGGGTTAAAGGGTTGAGTACCTGACACTATTAAAATATTAAATGCACAATAAACCCCAAAATGTCATTGGAGGCCAGTACGGACGCGGAAGTCTCTGCATCACACAGTAATGGCCGAGATGTCCCAATAGTCATCCATGCTGTACTTAAAATCAAAAGTTTTCTGAGAAGCTACAGTATTGCAATGTGAATTCTAGGGAAATAAGTAATCAACCCCTTGCTGGGGTACAGATGTGCACATCTGCTCGAGACAGGCAAGTGTCTCCAATCAGCTGAAAGCAGCAGACTGCATTTTTACTCGTTTTAAGAGGTCTCCTTTTGCCCTTTGCAAGGCTGTTTTTATATGTAAAATCTGATGCTTGGTTCAGGAGATAGAGAAACTTGAAATATTAAGTGTCTGGGAGGATAAAACAAAGCTTCCCTTAGAGCCTATTTCAGAAGCTAAAGATTAAGAAAACCATGTTTTTTTTAAACAATAGCAAAACTTTCGTTCTTTTCTGTTTTCTAAAGAGCAGGGCATGCTCAGGGGGCCAGAAACTAACATTATGCGAATTAAACTCATATAAGCTTCTGGTAAGGACTGCTGCTTTATAATTTAAAGGATTCATACAAGCTGGGTTGCCCCGCAGAACACGGGCTAAGGGTTTGGCTGAAAAATCTCTGGGCGGTGGCATCACCCCCTGCAAATCCCGTCAACATGGCAGCGTGACGTCAAATTGCGCCACGTTGCCATGACAACGGGACGCTACGTGACATCGTGGCGTCACGTAATGCCCATTGCCATGACAACAGGATGAAGCATGATGACGCTGCATCATGTGCCGTTACATTGCCATGACAACAGGGCGTCATAAGGCATCCGGTTGTCATGGCAACTTGCTGCAGCGCAACGCTGTGCCGTCACGTTGTCATGGCAACACGTGCCATTTGACGTCGCGGAGCCATGCCGACTGGAACTTGCAGAGGGTGAAGCCTGGAGATGCCGCCGCCGCCGCCGGTAAGAGAAATAAATGTAAAAATGTTTCTTGCAAAAAGTCCCCGGGTTAGCCTCCACTAGAAGGTGGCAACCCTGCATACAAGCCAATCTTTTACACTTCGACAACAAATCAATGAAACTCTACATCTGGCTTCTGGGGCCACAGTGGGCCCAGTGCCAAACATTTCCTTAGTTTAAAGGCAAAAATGCAAGAAAATAGAAGTTCTTGCTATGATTAATAATCAGGGACTTGTGTAACCTTAAATAGTTGTATGTATTTGTATGTATGTATGTATGTCTTTATTTATATAGTGCCTCACGTTCATGTACATAGCGCTTCACGTTAATGTACATAGCGCTTCACAGCAGTAATACATGTGACAGTCATATAAATGAGAAATAATACAAATAACAGATCATGGGAATAAGTGCTTCAGCCATAAAAGTAACATTTAGGAAAAGGAGTCCCTGCTCCGAAGAGCTTACAATCATATTGGTAGGGAGAACGTACAGAGACAGTAGGAGGGCATCCTGGTAAGTGCATCTGCAGAGGCCCAAGCTTTATGTATCAAGTGTATAGTATTAGCCAGAGTGCACTCATATGCCTAGTTAAGCAGGTGTGTTTTAATGTGGGTCTTAAAGGTGGATAGAGAGGGTGCTAGTCGGGTATTGAGGGGAAGGGCATTCCAGAGGTGTGTGGCAGTCAGTGAGAAAGGTTTTTCATCTCCAATCACAACTGGTGAAACAGTGTCTAGCCTATATAGAACGAAAGACCAAGTCAATAAGTACGTTAGAACGTTTGCTCACATTAAACTTTATTACTTCCCATTCATGTTACACGAGAGGCAATTTTTTCCCCTGCAACATGGACTCATATTGGATATGCTCTGAAGTCGTCTTCATTTGAGTGGGACTGAAATCTTCCCAAGTAAGGGGAATACGGCTTCACAGTGTATTGAATAGGGGGCAGTTGTGCCTAGGTATGACTTGTGTCTATTATATCATCTGAACGTAAATACAGTACGATATTCTCTATTGGAATTGTGGAGCTGAAAGAGTAGCTCATTGGTAATGACAATGCTATGTACTAGGTCAGGGGTAGCAAAGTCCAGTCTTCAAGGGCCACTAACAGGTAGGGTTGCCAGGTGTCCAGTATTGGACTGTACTGTCCTGTATTTGGAACAGTCTGTCCAGTAAAAAAAAAATTGAGGTAATATTGGATATGTATACTGTATCAGTATTAACTCTCTGGACATAGTGACCTGACCGGCTTGGGGGTCCGCGGGATTTCCCTGGGCAGGGAGAGAGCAGGGCTGTTGGTAGGGGACTGGGTAGCTTCATCCATCCTGATTGGCTACATTACCCGGCAGCAGCCAATCAGGAGGATGCGTCAGCAGCCTGTGGGTGGGGCCAAAGAGAGGAGGAAACAGCATTGAGCGGAGAGAGGTGAGAGGGGTGTGTGTCTCGTACGCGTCGCACCTTTCACCATTGTGTCCAGTATTTTTGGAGAAGCTACCTGGCAACATTACCAATAGGTCAGGTTTTAAGTATATCCCTGCTTCAGCGCAGATTGCTAAATCAGGAGCTCAGACTTAAGCCACCTTGTCTACCTGTACATCAGGCACCAAAATGATACTGTAAGTGCTTCCTAGCAGTGACTCATTGTGCTTATGAAATGATATGTACAGCCTTGTGGGGGCTGTTAGTGCTATATTTAAAATATATGTATTATTATTACATAGCCCCTTCTATGTTATGTCATTGCTTTGAAATGTTTAAAGTGAAAACATACATAAAAAAAATAAAAATATAAATGTCTTTTTTTTGCAAAAGACCTATGGAGGGCTGGCCTCGGGATAACTTTCTGCATCAATTACCCGTGCGGGGTGCAGCCGTGCACCTGATGCAGTTTCCAACCTGTGATGTGAGCGCTCCTACCCCTTTCTATTAAAGCGAAAACATTACACTGAGGATTCCAAGACTGAAAATGCCGTTTCAGCATTTCTCACTACTAAAAGGTACTGACAATTATTGAGACGGAAACGGAAGGAAAGTAAATTTGGGGGGGGGGAGAAGCTGAATTTTTAGTAAGTGTAGAGGAAAAAAGGAGGAGCACTTTTTTCTACCAAAATGTAAGCTGGCGTGGGTGCTAGCAAGGCCTGGAGCTCTTCCAGGTACCATACTGGAGACAAAAGAAGGGGGGCTGCACTCAGGTGGTCTCGCAGAATAAAGTGGTTTCATCAACGATCGACGTTTCAGCCCTAAGAACTTGAGAAAGGTCCATATCTTAGGACTCAAACGGTGATCATTAATTAAACAACTTTATTCTGTAGCTGTAGCCAGTGCTTTTAGTAAGTGTAAGAGACGCTGGCCATGGCTTGGGAAATAAAGTTGCCAGCTACCCAAGAGTTTGGCATAGTTAGCAATGGAGGCTGGTGCACACGAGCTTTGCAGAAGAGGTGATTTTTTTGAAAGCTTGGAAGGTGGGCGCTTCCTTGATGTTGATAGGGAGAATGTTCCAGAACCTGGGCTCTTCTGCTCAGAAGTCTCCTTTTCCAGTCCTAGTGGACTTGAATCATGGAACACTGAGCAGTAACGTTGTTGGTTCATCTGAGTATTCTGGTTGGTTGAAATGTTGTGATGCATCCCAAGATGTATGTTGGTGCTAGGCCATGTGCGGCCTTATAGATTGTTGAGAAGACTTGGAATACAATCCGCTTGCTGCTAGCCAGTGAAGTGACATGGTCATAACAGATTCTTGTACTTTATGTAAGAGAAAAAAAGGGAAAAGGATAGAGACAGAGCTTCATTTTCACAGTATCATCTTTCCAACTCTGTGAGTTCATGTGCTGGAACAGCGGGGGCGCGCCCACAAGGGGAGGCAGTGGATTTTGGGGGGGGGGGGGCGCTGGCGGTTGCAGAGGCCCTGCACTCTTCCCTGAGGCATTTAAATTAAATGCCAGGGGACCGCGCGAGGCCTCTGCAACCTGTACTTACTGGGATTCAGCCGGATTCTGCTCACGGCGCAATGACACCGCGGGGTCATGTGACGTGCCGCGTCGTCATGACAACGCGCATTAAATGATGCTCTGGGGTCACGTGACGTGAGGTCACTCGGGAGGGGGGCTTGAGCGCAGGGACCAAGACACAACGGGGGGGAGGGGTGCAGCCAAAAAACTTTGCGCGCCCCTGTGCTGGAGTATGGTGGACTGTCCTGTTATTTCAGAAACACATATATCCTATAACAGCGCATAACTTCCACTTTATTTATCCATTGAATTCATCTCATAGACAGCAATGAGAGAAAGGTTTATGTTCGCTTCCCACAAAGTATCCACCAGGTATGGAATTTGTTTTGTGCAGAAAAAGTGTAAAAGATGGAGAGAAGTGTCACAAAGACTCCTAAATTCAGCAAATTCCAAAATAATATGAAGTCCATTCTATACACAAGGATGAGCAAAAGCCTTCTGTTATTTAGAACTTTGAATAAAATATTCTCACATCTCTACTACAACACTCACTTGCTAGTGCAAACAGCCCATACCTTTCTGAATTATACTCCCTATCTCAGTGTTACTATCTCCAGTCATGCTATGCTATCTATCTCAACTGCTTTCAGAATTCATTTACAAAGACTTATCTTTAATTCAGCTTCATACGCTGTCTCTTTTCAAATGCTCATTTTCTCTAATTCAGCTTCTCACGGAGTCTGGTTTTCATCCTCTTGATATCGCCTCTTACAAATCACATAAGAAACCAGGGTACATACAGTTTACCATTAATATTGGTATCCAAGCATGCATTTGTCTAGTCCTGGCAATTCCTTTGCTTCTTGAACTTGCCCTTTCTCCCCCTTGGCCTCTCTTTACCTCTGCGTCCTTGCAAATAATATTGCTTTGTTTTCTTCAGACGAGTCTCCTCACACCAGCACCATCATATTCGATTAGGTTATGTTGCTGACAGGTTCCTGATTTGGCTAATTGTAGTTTCCAAGCGGATGCGTACGCCTGACGCCCAGAATCAGTCCAAGAATTTCCCCCTCTTACTTCCTGCCTCTGAAATGAAACACAGATTCACTCTCAGATGGTCATGTTACAATAGGGTAAGTGGCTGCTGTGAGATTATTCTTTGCAAAGCTTGAACGCCAGCCCCAATGGAATTTTATAACAACAGTAAAGTATTCTTATTAGTCATAACCTTATATTATTGTTAAATACTACTTTAAATCGGCTTTAGATTGTCACTGAAAGTAACACTGGTTGTTCAGTTGATGTTTTTCAGTGACGGAGGAGCCTGCAGCACAAAACAACACAACAGCTCTGCTTGTACATGGATCTGCAAAACCATTGTGTATGTGGTCACAGGTTAACTAGTTATATGGTGGAGATAACCGTGCACTCCACAACTGGAACAATCTACCGCCACCAGTCTAAGGGGCCTATGCAGAGAGCAGCGCTTTTTAAAATTGGAGAGGGGAATAAAAAGTAGGTTTAATGGAGAGTTTTATTCTCCATATGCAGAAATGGGCGAAATCCGCTATTTTTAGCATTACTGCATGTGGAGGATTGTAAATGAGGAGATGCGCGCAGCTGAAAGGGGAAAAAAAATATCGCGCATTTTTTTTTATTTTCCCTATAGCTAGCGAGCTCCTGCTTCTTGCCGTTGGCAGAGAAAATTGAAGAAAATCGCGCCAAAAACAGCCGCTAGATGGCGAGCGCGCCTTTCTGAATTCGGATATTTTTCAGACTGGCGAGATGTAGTTTCTCGCCAGCCGCGCGGCGAGATTTTCAAATAGAAAAAAAAAATGGCGCGTTTTTCCTATCTCGCCATTTTCAGCTGTTTTTTGCGCGATTTTCTCCGGAAAATGGCGAGATTTTAAATAGCGCTGCTCTCTGCATGAGGCCCTAAGTTCTTTCAAAACTAAAGCTGTAACGACCAGTTCTCTAAGGTAGTCAGATGACATAGAATCTCTGTCTGTTAATGTCCGTAGCTGAAAGGAACTTTCCCTGCACAGGTGTCAGCCTTGTGCTTATTCTATATCCGCTGAAGCAGCCAATTAGGTTGTTTTCAGACTAAATTCCCTCTTGATATCAATAAGGGAATTTTGGTTGAAAACAGGTCAATCGGCAACTTTGGCAGATATAAAATAAGCCTTCCTTTTTATAGCCTGGTTTACATAAAGCAGTATCACTCATAAAGTGCAGTCACTGACTGGGGCAGTTTCACTATCGGATAGCAGGTCCTACGGTTTACAGGGTCAGTCTCTTGGTTTACTGGGAATATCATGTTGTTTGAGGAGGGCATTGCGCTCACTATAAAGTGGAGGTCACTCTTTGGTGGTGTACCCTTACATGTTAAAGGGCAGCTAATTGAGGCACTGCTACTAACTAGGGGAGCCCTCTCTATTCATGGGTGGAGGGAGGAAGTGTCTCTCGCTGGCTCCTTGTCCTACTCAATATGTTGCAAAAGTCTCCCCTTTGCTTAGTAAGATTTCAGCTCTCGTCAAATGCACAGCAACATACTGGACAGGTGCCTCTGTAAGCGGTGTCACTTACTGTACTCGTGCAGCCTCTCCTCCCTCCCTAATTCAGGAGCTCGTGGGATGTGTAGCAGTTGATCTGACGGTCAGAACTTTTGTCTGCTCTCTCCAGTCAGCTGGTGTGCCCATGGTATGAATCACAGGTCACTAGTAAAAGACTTAAATCCCATTGCAGGGGGGGGCAACTCCAGTCCTCAAGGGCCACCAACAGGTCAGGTTTTAAGGATATCCCTGCTTCAGCACAGGTGGCTCAGTCAATGGCTGAGCCACCAATTGAGACACCTGTGCTGAAGCAGGGATATCCTTAAAACCTGACCTGTTGGTGGCCCTTGAGAACAGGAGTTGTCCCCCCTGACCTATTGTATATTATTACTAATTAGAATGAAGAATTAGGAGTATATATACAGTATATACATATATATATATATATACACACACACACACACACACACACACACACACACAGTTGTGTGAAAAAGAAAGTACACCCTCTTTGAATTCTATGGTTTTACATATCAGGACATAATAATAATCATCTGTTCCCTAGCAGGTCTTAAAATTAGGTAAATACAACCTCAGAGGAACAACAACACATGACATATTACACTGTGTTATGATTTATTTAACAAAAATAAAGCCAATATGGAGAAGCCATGTGTGAAAAACTAAGTATACCTTATGATTCAATAGCTTGTAGAACCACCTTTATCAGTAATAACTTGAAGTAATCGTTTTTTGTATGACTTTATCAGTCTCGCATCGTTGTGGAGGAATTTTGGCCCACTCTTCTTTACAACGTTGCTTCAGTTCATTGAGGTTTGTGGGCGTTTGTTTATGCACAGCTCTCTTAAGGTCCAGCCACAGCATTTCAATCGGGTTGAGGTCTGGACTTTGACTGGGCCATTGCAACACCTTGATTCTTTTCTTTTTCAGCTATTCTGTTGTAAATTTGCTGGTGTGCTTGGGATCATTGTCTTGTTGCATGGCCCAATTTCAGCCAAACTTTAGCTGTCAAACAGATGGCCTCACAGTTGACTCTAGAATACTTTGGTATACAGAGGAGTTCATGGTCGACTCAATGACTGCAAAGTTCCAAGGTCCTGTGGCTGCAAAACAAGCCCAAATCATCACCCCTCCACCATCGTGCTTGACAGTTGGTATGAGGTGTTTGTGCTGATATGCTGTGTTTGGTTTTCGCCAAACGTGGCGCTGTGCATTATGGCCAAACATCTCCACTTTGGTCTCGTCTGTCCAAAAGACATTGTTCCAGAAGTCTTGTGGTTTGTTCAGATGCAAGTTTGCAAACCTAAGCCGTGCTGCCATGTTCTTTTTAGAGATAAGAGGCTTTTTCCTGGCAACCTTTCCAAACAAACCATACTTGTTCAGTCTTTTTCTAATTGTACAGTCATGAACTTTAACATTTAACATGCTAACTGAAGCCTGTAGAGTCTGAGATGTAACTCTTGTTTTTTTTTGCAATTTCTCTGAGCATTGCACGGTCTGACCTTTGGGTGAATTTGCTGTAAAATGATGGACTTTAAATTGTTTGAAAATGGCCTTATAACCCTTTCCAGATTGATGGGCAGCAACAATTGCTTCTCTAAGATCATTGCTGATGTCTTTCCTCCTTGGCATTGTGTTAACACACACCTGAATGCTCCAGACCAGCAAACTGCTAAAACTTTGGCTTTTATAGAGATGGTCACACTTGCCGATGATCAATTAATCAAGGGCATTTGATTAGCAGCACCTGTCTGCTACTTACAGTAGCATCTTAATTCCTATGGAAGCAGTAAGGGTGTACTTAGTTTTTCACACATAGCTTCTCCATTTTGGCTTTATTTTTGTTAAATAAATCATGACATGGTGTAATATGTGTTGTTGTTCATCTGAGGTTGTATTTACTTAATTTTTAGACCTGCTAAGGAACAGATGATTGTTATTATGTCCTGATATGTACAGTAAAACCATAGAATTCAAAGAGGGTGTACTTTCTTTTTCACACAACTATATATATACACATAAATACACACACACACACACAAACACTGCAATTCTCAGAATGATTACACATTGTAGCGTTTTTATTTTCACATAAAGGACATTAAATAAACTTCTACTTCATGTGACTTACCTATTTCCTTTAATCCTATATTATTACTCTTTCCTTGCCCTTCAGCCTCTCTCACCCTCTTCTCTGTCACTCCTTCCCTTCTAATTGCTACAGAAAATATGCTGGGAAATTAAGATACCATAAATCAATTACGATATCCTACTCATGAGTGCTCCTATATGCACAGACCAACAAGAGGCGGCAGAATTTCACAACCTATCAGAAGCTTCATCCCCCAGAACGTAATGGGTGTCACTTCCATCTTCACTGGCTTAAAAAGGGCAAAATATGTGGAGCGCAAAAGCTCTGTCGTCTTGCTGTCACACACAGTATTTATTTCTTTGGTGCACAATTCCAAAAGAAGCGGCAATATTTTTTTTTGCCTCAGGGAATACACTATTTCTTGCATCATATTTTAACTCAGTAGTTGCAGCTCCATTCCAGTATTCTATGCTCCTATCTCACTGAGGTAACGAGGGAGATGGAGTAGGGGGTATTATACCTCTTATTGGACCAACAAGCAGTTGATATGTTACAAGCTTTCGAACCTCTCGGGGTCCTTCATCAGGTTTCCACCCTAGAGAGAGGTTCGGTAGCTTGTAACATATCAACTACTTGTTGGTCCAATAAAAGGTATCATATCCCTTACTCCCTCTCCCTCTTATGTTACTACATAGAAGAATGGACCAACACCCTTCTTTGCATATCTCACCGAGTAGTTCCCACCTGGGATTAGAAATATAGGGTACTCAAATATGTACTGTGCAACTGGCATGGCTGTTATTGTTCCGATACATTACACACGTTTGTATCTATCTACAAAAAATAAATATATATATATATATGTTATGGTGGGTGAAAAACATGTGAATGTTCTCACAAGTAATATATACTAGCTGAGAGACCCGGCGTTGCCCGTGAGTTAAATTTCCCGCTAGGAAAAGGTGGGGGGAGGGACAGTGGACAGGAGATGGTGAGGGGGGAGGGACAGTGGACAGGAGGAGGGGAGGGACAGTGGACAGGGACAGTGGACAGGAGGGGACAGTGGACAGGAGGGGACAGTGGACAGGAGGGGACGGGGACAGGAGGGGACGGGGACAGTGGACAGGAGGGGTCGGGACAGGGGACAGGAGGGGATGGGACAGTGGACAGGAGGGGACGGGACAGTGGACAGGAGGGGACGGGGACAGTGGACAGGAGGGGTCGGGACAGTGGACAGGAGGGGACGGGACAGTGGACAGGAGGGGACGGGACAGTGGACAGGAGGGGACAGTGGACAGGAGGGGACGGGACAGTGGACAGGAGGGGATGGGACAGAGGAGGGGATGGGGACAGTGGACAGGAGGGGACGGGGACAGTGGACAGGAGGGGACGGGGACAGTGGACAGGAGGGGGGGGCAGTGGACAGGAGGGGGGGGGGGTTTAAATTTACGGGTCCCTCCTCTCCACTCCCACTGTATGTTTCTCTGCTCCCCCCTCTCTCTCTGCTCCTGCCCCCCCGCCCCCCATGCGTAGCTCCGGTCCCCACCCTAGAGTATCTGACACACACACAGTGTCCCACACACACACACACACAGTGTGTCCCACACACACACACCCAGTGTCACACACACACCCAGTGACACACACACACACAGTGACACACACACACACACACACGTCACCTCTCCTTCCGGCCACCGCCATCTTAGTTACTCCGCGAGGGAGGAAGGGGGTCCTTCCGGCCGCCGCCATCTTAGGCGCCACGTGGCAGCTGCAGGCTGCCTGGCCACTGCCTGTCCCCGCGCCGGGGAGGGAGGTGAGTGGAGCGGGAGGGAGGTGAGTGGAGCGGGAGGGAGGGAGAGGGAGTGGAGAGGGAGGGAGGTGAGTGGAGCACCGGGGAGGGGGGGAGGTGAGTGTGATGGGGGGGGGGAGAGGACAGAGAGAGAGGTGTGTGTGTGTGTGTGTGTGTGTGTGTGTGTGTGTGTGTGTGTGTGTGTGTGTGTGTGTGTGTGTGTGTGTGTGTGTGTGTGTGTGTGTGTGTGTGTGTGTGTGTTGGACCTTTGGCCCGTCACTCCGCCTCAGGCCAATGAGAGGTGTGCGGGGGCGGGCGGGCCAAGGGACCAATGAGATTTCCCCTAGGGACACAGGACATCCAGACAGGCATACAGTGCTTTCACTAATATAGTATAAGATACATATACACGTATATATTATCAATACAAGTATTTTATAGTAATATTTTTTAATAAGGAGTTTTCTTTTTTTATCACATCTTTTATTGATATTTTGTAGGAAGGGGAAGGATGCAAAAAAGAAAAATGGTGGGGACGGGGAAAGGGTACCACCATTATTATACAGTCCCAGATTAAACATAAGGTACATATGTTTTAAAAATTCACTTAATTTCCTCCTGAAACCAGCCCATGTGGGTTCCGCTTTTTTAAACCTTATCTGTAAATCCAAGGATCCCATATCTTTGTAAAATAAAATATTGAGTTATGTCAGGAATGCAGAGAACTTTCCATCAACATCACTTCATTTATCCTCTGGACAACGGTACTTTTTGAGGGTCATTTATTTCTTCCAAGCAGCCAAGATTGCAGTCCGGGTATGTGAAATTAGCTTGTGATTGGATCCAGCAGAATTCTTGTAAAGGGTAAGGATTACACCTTCTTGGTATCGTCTGCTTCTGCAAAGATTCTCAAAAGCAGTACATTTTTAACTAAGATGCTGAAGATCCAGGTAAGTTTGTATAATTGTGGGTAAAAGATTGTGTTAATGTACACTAACTGATAGAAGAAATGGGGAGAAAAATGAAAAAGGTGCATAGTGTACCTGGGTGCGTGCCCTGTACTGGATTGTAGTAAGACCCATACTCGGGGCACTGGGCTCTAGGGGGGACATGCTGACTCCAGGCATTAGGGACTTCAGATACAACTGCCCGGTGGAGACACCTGCCATGTTGCTTAATCTGGGTCTGTATGGACAGGGGAAGAGGGGGACTCCTGTAGTGAGAGTTGTCAGGTCATCTAGTGGTTGCAAGTCAGTTGAAGTTCTCAGGTCAGAGAGTGACACCTCATCTCGGGCCCTCCACAATTCTGGACTTACTGTGGCTCGGACGGCACACCTGAAGGTGTGTCAATTCTTGATCTCCTCTCGTCAGGCTCAGGCCCAGACGTCCAAGAAAGCTATTGGCCTCGTCCAGTGTTCACAGTGAAAACTACTTTCCATACTTGATTAATAGCAGCCTAAAGGGGAATCCCCAATGATATCAAATCCCTCGCTCTTGTAGAAGGCTGGTAATTGCATGTAATTCCCTACACTTGAAGATAGTGATCCTTGCCAGGTTATTAAAGACTTGTAAAGTTTAGTTCTCAAATTCAATATCCTCTCAGGTTCTGCAGCCATTTAGGATTTTGTCCTTCATAGCGTAGCAATGTAATTTAACTCAAAAAAATGGGTAAGACAGCACATCAATCTTTGGTTTAGATGTTGTAAATATCTGTGTGGTGCACAGGATATGAGGACCACCCCAATAGGTCCAAATTAAGGTTGTATAAAAATGGAGTCCCAGCACTCAAAGATCACAATAAATACATATTTTATCATTCACAATTTTTGTGTATTAGATCCCAAGGATAACAAAAAAAAAGATTTTTTTTCAAGGACAACTGGTGCAACATGAGAATATTGTCACTTGAACTGAGAGATAATAAACACCCCTAGTTTAAGGCAAGGTTAAAGGTACAGTATTGAGCTCCGGGTACCCCCTGCTTCCAGAGATACTTCCCTCCGGAGGTGCTGCCGGTATCTGAGCAGTTTAATGCTTCCGCATGAGCCAATAGGAAGACACACAGTATATGACATTGCGGATTCCTATTGGCCCGTAGCATGCAGGACTTAAACCGCCATATTGTGAACCAAGTCAAGGCTCCTACCGGCAGCACCTACCTACGAAGATATCTCGGGAAACAGGGAGTCCCCAGAGCTGAAATAAACGAGGCTCACCCGATTCAAACTTTAATTTAGTTTTTTTTCAGTTCTAGCACGTTGTTTATTTGGAAATGGCAGGAGACCTTCTGTGGGGCCGATCTGTTACTCTTCCCGGCATCCTATGTGAGTCTGTTTTTAATTTACAGGTTCATTTGTTCTTATTGGTTTCTGAGCAGTTTATGATCTTGGGTATAACGCGGCTCCCCGGAGATGCACCTTCGTGCATCCACCTGCCTTAGGGTCACACATGCACCACCTAAAAAGGAGTTTTCTGAAGGAAAACAGAGGTAAGATTAATATAATGGTACCTGGGTTTATTTTTAATAGAACTGCTTCATTACTGCATCCTCACTGAATTACCATTGGAATTGCTGCAGGTTAGTTTCCTTAGTTGTAGATACATCGAAAATAAAATGTATTGGTCTTTCTCCTGATGTCCCTTGAAGTATCATTTTTGCACGTGTGTAAATGCGTAGTTCAACCTTCTAGTATCCGTATTGGTAATAAAGACGTGTACTTTTGTTGTAGGTTGCGATACCTTTTATTAGCGTTACATGAAAGTCCTTCATAGTTAAAATCATAGCGTACAAATATGGTAAAACACGCCAGGTCTCGTCTGATGATCCATAATGAAAAATAGGTGTGACGTTTCAAAATATGAAGTACATTATACAAATGCCCTATTATTACTCTCTAGCCCTACTTTCAGATCTGCCATCTCCCAATATAATTCACTATCCTGCTACTAGTGAACAAGAAAGCTTTGGGACCTCTGTATCTCTCTACCTATATCTGAATTGCGTTTCCACATCATAGAGGCCTATAGGCGACATTTCCTCTCTCCATCACTTTGTGCCGAGATACCGGCACACTCTGTATCTCTGGAATCATGGGGTCCCCGGAGCGGAAATTAACGCAGTTCAGCTACAGAGACCCCCTGCTTCAACCCAGTAAAAATAAATGGAGCCGTGCTACATGTTTCGCTGCTTTCATAGATTGATCCAGCCACCTGAATCACACAATGGTGACTCAAGGCACTCTGGGGGGAGTGAGCACATGAAGCAGTGATAAGGCTCTCAAACAGTTAACTCTGCAATTAGCCATACGGAATTTACCTGAATAATAAGAGACACAATGTTATACTTGTATTATAGAACAGGTAAAAGAAACAAAAACAGTACATGAACAGATATACAATGGCATGACAGCAGGAAAATGTGAGAAAGTCCCATGTTATAGCTAACTGACATGCCAAGTTTGCAGGATGATTCTAATTAATCACTTAACCTTAGCCACAAGACAACCTGCTGTGGTATGTACTACCCTGAACACCTAGGACAGTCAAGGCCTAAACATGGCCAGTCCTGCCTTACAACTGCAGGAACAACGGCTGTGACATGTTGGAGAAGTCAAATCTTGGCGATTGACTTTTTTTACAAACATTAGACCTCTGTGTATTTTTACATATTTGTGTAAACATGTTAAGCTTCCATTTTGTGTGATATCACACAAACCGCGGTGGAGGTTGAGTACAGACGGGGCGAGATAGTGGTTGAGTTCAGACTGGGCGAGATAGTGGTTGAGTACAGATTGGGCGAGATAGTGGTTGAGTACAGACTGGGCGAGATAGTGGTTGAGTACAGAATGGGCGAGATAGTGGTTGAGTTCAGACTGGGCGAGATAGTTGTTGAGTACAGATTGGGCGAGATAGTGGTTGAGTACAGACTGGGCGAGATAGTGGTTGAGTTCAGACTGGGCGAGATAGTGGTTGAGTTCAGACTGGGCGAGATAGTGGTTGAGTACAGACTGGGCGAGATAGTGGTTGAGTACAGACTGGGCGAGATAGTGGTTGAGTTCAGACTGGGCGAGATAGTTGTTGAGTACAGATTGGGCGAGATAGTGGTTGAGTACAGACTGGGCGAGATAGTGGTTGAGTACAGACTGGGCGAGATAGTGGTTGAGTTCAGACTGGGCGAGATAGTGGTTGAGTACAGACTGGGCGAGATAGTGGTTGAGTTCAGACTGGGCGAGATAGTGGTTGAGTTCAGACTGGGCGAGATAGTGGTTGAGTACAGATTGGGCGAGATAGTGGTTGAGTACAGATTGGGCGAGATAGTGGTTGAGTACAGACTGGGCGAGATAGTGGTTGAGTTCAGACTGGGCGAGATAGTGGTTGAGTACAGACTGGGCGAGATAGTTGTTGAGTACAGACTGGGCGAGATAGTGGTTGAGTACAGACTGGGCGAGATAGTGGTTGAGTTCAGACTGGGCGAGATAGTGGTTGAGTACAGACTGGGCGAGATATTGGTTGAGTACAGACTGGGCGAGATAGTGGTTGAGTACAGACTGGGCGAGATAGTGGTTGAGTTCAGACTGGGCGAGATAGTGGTTGAGTTCAGACTGGGCGAGATAGTGGTTGAGTACAGATTGGGCGAGATAGTGGTTGAGTACAGATTGGGCGAGATAGTGGTTGAGTACAGACTGGGCGAGATAGTAGTTGAGTTCAGACTGGGCGAGATAGTGGTTGAGTACAGACTGGGCGAGATAGTTGTTGAGTACAGACTGGGCGAGATAGTGGTTGAGTACAGACTGGGCGAGATAGTGGTTGAGTTCAGACTGGGCGAGATAGTGGTTGAGTACAGACTGGGCGAGATATTGGTTGAGTACAGACTGGGCGAGATAGTGGTTGAGTACAGACTGTGCGAGATAGTGGTTGAGTTCAGGCTGGGCGAGATAGTGGTTGAGTACAGACTGGGCAAGATATTGGTTGAGTACAGACTGGACGAGATAGTGGTTGAGTACAGACTGGGCGAGATAGTTGTTGAGTTCAGACTGGGCGAGATAGTGGTTGAGTTCAGACTGGGCGAGATAGTGGTTGAGTTCAGACTGGGCGAGATAGTGCTTGAGTACAGATGGGATAGGATAGTAATTTTGTGGAGGGAGAAGGACCTACATATTACGACACAGATCGACAAAATCTGGAACATAAGGATAATGGAAAAGCCGTCATCCATGTTACACGACCCTCAACTTAAATTCCAGAAAGTATGGGGCCCGGGGATTACATTTAATGGGGGTTTGGCAGATCCTAGGCCATGGATAAACAACATTATTAACCCCTGAATTGGAGACCACCCCCCCCCCTTCTGTAAAGAAAACGTAGATACTCTTGTACGCCTATCTGTGAATGTACGAAGATTTTAACAGTTCTGTATTTCCTGAAGTGTGAAGACTTGTTTGCCCAGCCCACATTGGAATGTGGAGTAGGTCGGGTTTTTTGAAGGAGACGGTAGTGGACGCATGTAACCAAATCCTAGAGCACCGCTTGTACAGATATGGGGATGGATCTATTAACACAAACTGAGGTTTACGTAGGGTCTATGTACATTTCAGTGGGACAAGTTGTCCTCACATGTGGTCAATTTTTTAATATAGGTGCAAAGTCCCTTTTGTAACGATGATGAGCCCGGGATCCTAAGCAAACCAACATAAAAAAAACATGTATATATAAACTTCAACAATTTGTGGTAGAAACGGAATAGAATCTACTTCCAGTTACTTGTTGATTACTTGCCTTGGAGTTACTTGATGACCCTCAAAAAACGGGTGCTGTATCTGAGTCCAGAGTACCCCCTGCATATAAACTAGGCAGAGCTCGTAAATATTTGATGTGAAAGTTGGTTCAATTATCAATACTGTATATACAAATATCACAGCTACAATTTGAGCACTGAATGACATCGGCGCCATCTGGTGTTAAATAAACGTAATAACGCAATCATTTTTTTTTCTAATAAAGCACTGACAGTATACACAGAACTGTACACAGACTTTTGCAGACATGAGTCCCTACCCTGTAGAGCTTACAGTCGAAATGTTGATGCCTGAGGCACAGGGAGATAAAGTGACTTGTCCAAGAGCAGACACCGGCATTCAAACCAGGCTCCTTGCTTTAAAGTCGGTGCCGCCGTTTTCAGAGTCCGATTCTTTCCGCATGAGCCGCTCCTTCTGCCCATAACCTAGGTGCAGGTTGTCTGTGTGCAAATAAATGAGTAATTCAATAGAAGCATATTGTACCTTTTTTATTTGGACAGGATATATGTTCTTGAGGTCAAGCAGTGCTGATGTACAAATGATGTACATACGAAGTCTAACAAACAGAATAGGCAGTGCTGATAAAGATCAGGAAGATTGGCAACGGTGTCTGTGAGCAAACAGGGGACAGCAGATGCTAACAGGATGGGGCCAAAGAGACAGGCGAAGGGTTAAAGAGGCGCTCCCTAACATCTGTGCCTTTCCTAATCACTGCCACTAAATGAAAGGCACACGTTGCTATGTATAGTAATACGGAGTCACTGTTCGCAAGCAGCAACCTAGAGTTCTCATTAGCTGGTGAAAAAACTATTATAGCCTAGCCTCTCGGACGCTACTTCTCTTTCCTGGGCCCTTCCAGTGTCAGTCCTGTTAGGAGCAGGCAGTGGATGGGTTAATTCCTTCTTTAGGCCTCGTTCATGGTTGCTGCTTGCTGGTGGAGGTGCGCTGAGGCGCGCTCCCGCTCAGCACTGAGCCCCTACAGCCACAATTAGAGCGGCTTTAGTAGGGGCTCGCCTACGCTTCCGCAAGCGTGCGGAAGCGTAGGTCTTACCAGAATGTCAGATTTCCCCGCTTGCCGGCGCGCAGGGCCGGTCACGTGATCGGCCCGCCCCCTGACGGCGCGCAGGGAAAGCACCCGCAATGCCAGGGAAAGCACCCGCTTTCCCTGAGCCTCAGCGGGAAGCTTGGCCGAGGCCTTAGGCCGTGTCCATAGATGGACAGGCCGTGTTGAGGCGTGCGGACGCTCAACGCTGAGCCCCTGCATCCTCAATGAGGATGCCTTGAGAGGGGGCTCGCGCGAGCGTCCGCAGGCGTGCGGAGGTGTTGGAGGTTTCAGCCGAGCGCCAAGCTGTTTTTCAGCGCGCTGTCGACTGAAAACCTCCAATGAGAGTGGGGCTGCGTCAACGTCACGGCACCGTGACGTCGGCGCCGTGACGTCAGTGCGTCGCGGGCGATTGGCCCAGCCACGTCACTGCCCTGCCTCCCTCAGTCTCCTCCCACCTCCGATCGCAGACGCTGGCTCGCCTGTATGTGCGTGGAATCGCACAGCTTCTGCAGGCGAGCCTCAGCGTCCGCGCGGTTCAGCACGGCTCCCCCCCCCCTCTATGGCCCGGGCCTTAGGCTCTGTGTGAGTGTGTGTGTTACAGACTTGGATACAATTCAAGTATCCAAGGACAGGCCTAGCAACCACGAGAGAGTGTCAGCCTGAGAGATGGATACTGATTGGTTCATCCAAAAGTAGTGATCACCAATCAGCATTCAACCTGTTCTGATATGGGACAGGGTTCCAACCCCCAATCTCAGGTTATACATTCTGACACTCACAAATTAGTGAGTTCTGGAAGGAGAAGAGTTCTGTTGATCCTGGTTGATCTTCCTCCACGTGTGGAGTGAGGAGCCTCTTCCTCCATCCCACCAGGGGATAGGAGGAAAGTGTAACAGGTCTGAAAGGGGCCAAATGCCTGAGTCAGGGCTCTGACCAGCATGGGAGACAAGAGAGAAAAGGGATGCATCTGTGATTGCTGTATTATTACCATCAGCCTGCAATAAAGCCAGTTGTACCAGAAACAGTGTGATTACTGCCTACTGCTGTAAAGGAAGATCAAGGTGTCAGCATGGCTCATCCCCTGCCCCTGCAGAGAATCTGTGCTGACTGGAGGCGCTGCACCAATGAGGAATAAGGTAACCTGCACCCCTGTTCTGGCTCTCCCCACACCATCGCGGAGCACTCAGCCCTCCTGTTTACCCCAGGTACACAGCACCAACACACTAAGTAGTAGCCAGAGATGAAGCATACCCCCCACTATCACTTAGGGTGGGGGTAAAAGGGCTACACTATTTATATAAATAAATATTCTAAGCTAACGGAAGAGTTTGATCACATGACTTTTACATGGGACTGAGCTGTAGAACACACAATGAGGAATATCTGTGGTTAAAATCCAATCCATAAAGATGGTTTTGTGTGCTCTATTTGATTGATGTCATTCAGTATCCATTTTGTTTCCCCAGACTATTTTGTAATGTCATTCAGAGTGACCTGTTCAATTTGCAGAATCCTTCTATGTTAGGAAACCCGATTTACAGAAAACAACCAATTTGTAGGAAAGTTAGAACAAGTGAATTGATGTTAGGATTTTGGGTACAACATGGAGTCCATCAAGGTTACAGGCTTTGTGCCAGTCTTTTCCAGGGATGAGAATGTTATTGTTTAATTGTATTATTGCTTCATACGAACAAAGCCATGCATAGGTTAATCTGTAGATTAATAAAATAAGAGTGCTCCATTCTCTGTCTATAGTGTGTTTTAGTTTGGCCTGTAGCTGTATCAACCTCATTGTTGTTTTGCTTTCGATAAATAAATTAACTACCAAGTGCTCTGTTTTCAGATTTCATTTGATATTGGATAAGGGAAACACATGATTGCAATTAAAGGGACAATTATTTTCAATAGACAATGGGAAAAAAACCTATTTGTTAATTTTTGCCTGTTAATGTTTTTACATCCTGTATAGCCATTAGCTCATTTTTATGCTGTTGAACGTTGTATATCATCCTTTGTTCAGTGGAGAAATGCTTTTGTTAATGGCAGATATTTTACTTTCTACAAGTGTTTTTCTACATGATATATTTTTTATTGTCTTTTTTTTTTAAATTAAATGCATGTAATTGAATGTTCTAAATGGTATAATGTAGGAAGATTTTAGTGTATGTAAAATATATAATCCAAATCATTGAGACAATATTTGTAAGTACTTTGGGAATGTTGGCTGGGGTCCCATCATGTCACAAACATTTTAAAAGTGTTGTGTAACCCCTCTCTTAGCTCTCAGACTTACGATTTTAGCCAAGGCTGGAACCTGAGTCCCTGTCTATAACTTACTTGATCCCATGTAGACTACGCTCAGATAGCAGGACGAACACAGACTCAGTATGGGCGTGATCACTAGTTTACTATTCTAACTGACTGATCCTCACGAGGATCACCACACACAATACACAGGTTAATACACAATCCCCAAATAACGCTGTGTGGGTGTGAGTCAGCGGTGTAGTAATCACCTGGGTATGTTGGCTTGTGATGGTACCGGCACACATGGGAGCTCGTTGTACATGAACCTGTCGCAGGCCTGTTCTTCGAAAAGGGTGCTTCGGTACCACTGGACTCGCTCAAGACTGGAACAGTAGCTCTCAGCTCCTGTTTCCATGCGCTCTCCCTGCAGACCTGGAAGCTCTCAGGTCCACGCAGATCTGAACCAATGGTTTTCTTAGACATTTTTGGGGAGAAAGTACAGATTGTACACCAGAGCAAAGGGGGGGGGGGAAGGTGTCTAGAATAGTTTGCAGTCCACCTAGACCAGGGGTGGCCAACCCCAGTCCTCAAGGGCCACCAACAGGTCAGGTTTAAGGATATTCCTGCTTCAGCACAGGTGACTCAGTCTTTGATTGAGCCACTTGTGCTGAAGCAGTGATATCCTTAAAACCTGACCTGCTGGTTAACCTTCAGGACTGGAGTTAGCCACTCTGGACCTAGACAATGAAGAACTTTACACACACACACAAAAAAAATATGATCTTAAGTACAGATGCGGAACACTATCGCTACAATGTGGCAGACTTTTGACACTTGTTTTTCCTTTTTGTGTCACAAGATGTCACTGCGGCCTAAATGTTTCCTACCAGAGCATCCAAGAAAAAAACACAGCGGTCACTTGCTGACTGGAGAATATTAATTCCCACTGTGGCATTCCTCCCACCAGTGGTTGTAGACATGACGATTTAGCTACAGCACGCAAGGCAAACACACCAATAGCCTTGCAATGTACACCAAACTTGCCTTACCCCTAAGTCTTTTTGTAAAGCATAAGAACCAATAGGTCTTCAGTCAAAAGAGTAGGAGTAAGTGTTTCTGCACTTAGAGACTCCTTGTAAAATTGGGGTGCATTGCCCTAAACACATTGACAGCAGCTAACTTTGCGGCCTGGACAAAAGCTTCCAAATTGGACGTACCTCTAATCAGACTCATTTGGAACAGCAACAAGAGACCTCTGCTTGTTCACAGGCTGCGAAGAAAATTTGCTTTAAGAGTGAATGTGTATAGATTGCTGCCATTCGAACATCAATTCAATTATATTGTCATTTAAATGCTCAAGCCTGTGATCTGAAACCGTAACAGCCCTCCAATATTGCATTGATTAACTTATGGAATTTACTAGAAAAAAAAGTTACAGAACTGCATTTCCCTGGAACCTCAATAGAAAAATGCCAGCTCTGGATAAGACCTTGAGCACTAAAAGCACAGGCTAGACCACTTCTATTACTGTACCTTAACTCAATGGTGTGCAAACTGGGGGACGGGAGATTTGTCAGGGGGGGGGGGGGGCGCAGGTAGTTGCAGAGGACCCACGCTACTCCCCAAGGAATTTCAATTAAATGCCGGGGATCGCGTGAGGCCTCTGTAACAGTAACACTTACCGGGATTCAGGCGCGTCTCCATGGCAATGCGGCATCAAATGACGCCGTGGGGTCATGTGACGTCACCGGCATCAAATGACGACGCGGTTCACGTGACGTCACGCGGCCCCGGAGTGTCATTTGACGCAGCTGGCAGGTAGGAGAGGGGGAGCGAGACCGGGGGAGGCCAGGCAGGGGGGGGCGCAGCTTCAAAAATTTGCGCTCCCCTGCCTTAAAGTGGTAGGACGGTTAAACCCGCTCTGATCACTTTGAACACGAAAATATAAATATATATTATTAGTGGGGACTTGGTATGAAGCTCCATACATTTACTTTAACAGAACAATTTTTGGAAATCCCTCAAAGATCAATATATCAAGGTAGTTTACATCTGTATTGCCCTTCAGCAGCAAGCATTTGGGGAAATGACCATGGGTAGCAACGAGGAGTTATTAGGCCCACCTGAAATAGTATTCATTAGACCTCATTACTTTCATTGCTGCTACCATTAAATGTGCTAAGTTTAGGCCTGGTGAAAGCATCTTGTTAGACAGAACTGCACTGAGCGTACAAAACGTAGATATGTTTCTTACATTTTACAGCAAATAAAAATATCACTTGTGAGCACATTCACATGTCTCAGACAGGTCTGCCACCCTGCCTTTCCCCGTTATCTCCCAGCATACAGTGCTTCCACTGCAGCCAGGGATTCTGGGAAATGACGTGCAGTGTCACCTTTTACTTCATGTTCATTTCAACATGGACCCTTACACATATATGTAAATACATGCACATCTTTAAAAATATATATTTATTAAATATGATAATGCAAACAACACATAGTGGCTCTCCACAAAAAAGGCCCCAAGCTATTACGGTTTGCTTCGTGAAGACTCCTTCAAATGTTTTAAATAATTTAGAAGGCTACTTGTGGATTTGCAAATCCAAAAAGTGTACTTCTCCATGTTAATATGCAGAAGGGAGGGGAGGCCAATCTTTAGTGATGTTTGGGATCATTGCAACTGTTTTGCCTGCTTCAAATATCCAAGACACACCACAAAGGCAAGTGTTCTGCACATCTTCACCGTCAGATATCATTTATACATACTGCACAGCAAATCTGAGTGTGGTAAAACAGAATACAAGCATACCCCGCATTAACGTACGCAATGGGTCCAGAGCATGTATGTAAAACGAAAATGTTCTTAACGTGAGGCACTACTTTTTTTCCACCTATTGATGCTTCGGTACAGGCAGGGAGCCGGTATTGCTGTTCAGTCCGTGCTGACAGGCGCATGCGCGAGCTGCCGTTAGCCTATTGGGTGAGGGGAATCAGCGCATCACTACTACAGTGTTCTGTAGGGCAGAATAAGTGTCCGTACACAGGGGTATAGAGCTATTGAAAATATGTCCTTACTCGCGAGTTTGGAAGGAGCACATGATGTTTGTATTGGTTTTAGACGAATGTATGGACAATTATTTTCCTAGCTGCATACTCTAGAAAGGGATTGAATTATATAGTGTTACTGATACATTCATTTATACGGGTATGTGTGTGAGCTTACTTAATTCTGTCTCGTTAAATAATAATTGCATCTCAGAATAATTTATAATGGCGTATTGTCATGGGAGGGGGGTTTGGCCCGGTATTAAAGGGGTTACACCCCATTTGGCCACCCCCTGCTCCCACTTGGGAAGCAAGGGGTTAACTGGACTGCGGTCCAGTAAAGTGTTTTTACCCTGCTTCAGAATCCAAATGTATATTCCCCTGTAAAAATGTATTGTTCTCATCCCAGTGTTTGCACAAACACATACACTGGGGTTGATGCGGGAGGGAAGGGGTTAATGTTAATTCAGTGATTATAGCCCTTTATTCCCTTTTCCCGCCTTTTCAGGCTCCAGTTTGCAGCCTTCCATAGGTCGCCATTGCAGCTCCATGCATTCCAATGGCAGATTTAGCGGTTTTGGACCTGTTTCCAGCGACAACCAGCAGGTGGCGTCCGAGAGGAGGGGCGGCGGTTTCCCATTGTAAGTCAATGGGGCCATTGACTTCAATGGGGATTCCTCGACGCCGACCTCCAGGAACAGGTTGGCAGCCATCCAAACCGCAGACCGCAAGAGCGGAAACATTTTCTAAAAGAGAGCTTTGATCACTGTTAGTTCAAGGTCAACAACATGTGGCATGGGAACCTTAGGTTCTAGGGCACCTGGGAATAAAATTCTTTTTGCCCCTAGCTCCTAGGCCTCCCCACACTCGACCACCATCGGGTCCGGGAATGAGGGACCCCCGTAAGGGGTCGTACTCATGAAAGAGGGTCGCACCATTGACTTTAATGGCGGAGCGGAGGTTCCATTGGATCCAATGGCGGCGCGCGCCCATGCATTGCCTATGGCGGCGCCGGCCATTGATTCCAATGGGGAAAAGCTGCGTGGCGAGAAAATGGCAAAGTCCGAAATGGTAAAAAGTGTAAGTCCATATCTCCGGTTCTGGAAGGACCAGAGGGCTGGGATTTGGGTCGCATGTAGCCAAGGTTCCGGCATGAATGCATGGCCATTCCCAGCCCTCTCCGAACAACCAGACGGAGTGTGAGCAAATTTAAAGATTGGTGAGTTTCCCCATAGCCGTCAATGGTGGCGTTTCCCCATTGAAAGGCTATGGCGGAGGAACCTATTGACTTCAACGGCGGAGTCGCTCCATTGAATGCCTATGGCGGCGGAGCCCGTTGATTTCAATGGGGAAAGAGTGAAAAGCAGAGATTCATTTTTAAAGGGAAAAATCCTGTATTTAAAAAGTGTTTTAAACTGCATTGGTATATCTCCGGTTCTGAGGGTCGCAGAGGGCAGAAACTTGGCCACAACGGAGAGTCACTTCCGGTCGGAAGAACTGGCAAGTATCAGCCCACTGGGCCCAGCAGAACGGATTATTTTAATATGTGAAGATATTAAACTATGAATTGTATTTTGGGTCTGGTATGAGAACTCAGAGCCCATCTGCTATGTTAATAGGTCAGGATGGCAGACAAGTGGTCTATCATAAACCCTCTGATCAAAGGTAAATTGTATACAATAGGGCGGAGGAACAAAGGGCCTGAGTGGTCTGTAAGTATCATAATTCGCACTTGCAGATAATGGAGTTCCTAACTTCAAAGGAATCTGCTAGACAGCCAGGCGCCCCAAGGTTAAGGGATATGTTGCAGGGTGCATGCAACTACACACGCGGGTTTCTTGACAAGGCTTATTTATTTAGCCTTGAAAGATATACAGCACACAAGACAAAAATAGCTTTTCATCAGCAACAAAAGAAAAATGGCGTTTCTTCAGCAGACAAACAAAAACAGTTTCTCTTTAGCAGACAGTGTATAAATCAGGCAGTTACCCTTTTCTATGCAGGGGACAGACAGTTCACAATTCATCTACTTTGCTAATCAGACCTTGTATCAGGAAATCTCTCAGCAGCTTACTCCTCTCTCCTCAACAGCCAGGCTCCATGTGTCTACAGCCTGGGTTTAAACACACCTTGATTAGGCAGCTGGGATCCAACTAATTGTCCTGAGGTTCCCAGCTGAAGTTAACTTAGTCAGTGCTGCACTGCAGACTAGACATAGGTTTTCCAGGCATATAACTGGTGGCTTTTATTTACCCTGTCACATTCCTCCCCTGTTAGTGTGTGGCTGAGGCTACGCACGGCTGAAGCCTGACCATCCACCACTTCTCTAGAAAAGAAGTCAGCATTTGCGTTCTCTTTTCCCGGCCTATGCTGAATGTCAAATGTGAAGGGTTGGAGGGCCATATACCAGCTAGTCAATCTAGCATTGGAATCCTTCATGCTATTTAACCACTTCAGTGGAGCATGATCCGTCACCAAAGTAAAATGGACTCCTGCCAGGTAATGCCTCAAAGCCTCAATTGCCCACTTTACTGTGAGGCACTCTTTCTCAATCACGAAGTAGTTTTTTTTCCCTTGGGAACAATTTCCTACTCAGGAAAAGAATAGGATGTTCAACTCCCTCAAACTGTTGTGACAACACTGCCCCTAGCCCTATCTCTGATGCATCTGTTTGCACTATAAAAGGGCTGTTGAAGTCTGGGCTTCGAAGGATGGGACCCTCTGATAGACACATTTTTATGTCCTC
The DNA here is from genome assembly GCF_040206685.1 of Ascaphus truei. Classification (NCBI taxonomy): domain Eukaryota; kingdom Metazoa; phylum Chordata; class Amphibia; order Anura; family Ascaphidae; genus Ascaphus; species Ascaphus truei. The sequence continues at coordinate 109,712,072 of NC_134488.1, read as the reverse complement.
AAAGGCTCTCTGACAATCCCTTGACCACACCACTTGTGTAGGGGCATACTTTTTTGTGAGGTCCGTTAAAGGGGCTGCCACTTCCGAATAGTTGGGGATGAACCGCCGGTAGTACCCTGCTAAACCCAGCAGAGAGCGTACCTGCGTTTTTGTTTGGGGGGTCGGAACTTCTTTCAGGGCGTCAATTAATCCGTCCACCCTTGGCATCGGATATGCGTCAAACTTGGATACCGCATTGACCTTTCGGAGGTCCACAACAAATCTTACCTTCCCATCTGGTTTAGGGACCATAATTAGTGGCCTACACCACTCACTGCATGATTCCTCAATCACTCCTAAGTGTAAGATTTCTTGTACCTCCTTCTCTACCAGAGCCCTACGACTTTCAGGCAACCTATAAGGACGGGAACGTACTTTTACCCCAGGTGCTGTCTCGATTGCATGGGAAATTAAGTTAGTTTGTCCTGGTAAGTCAGAAAAAACATCCTGGAATTGTGTAATTATTGCTAACAAGTCCCCTTTTTGTTCAGAGGACAACTGTTTACCCATTGGGATTTTATCGTCACTCACGATGTTCTCCCGTGGAGGCTGAGGACCCAAGTCCGTTTCCTCCTCCACCGGGTGGATGAATAGAGACCGCTGCATCTTCCAGTGTTTCAGCAAGTTCACATGGTAAATTTGTTTACCCTTCCTGACCCTGGTTGAGGGATCTCGTAACCCACATCACCCGTATGGCAGAGTACTTCGAATGGGCCCTGCCATTTGGCCAGGAGTTTACTCTCGCAACTGGGTAACAATAACATCACCTGGTCTCCTGGGTGAAACACTCTCATGCGAGCATTCTGATTGTAATGTCTCTCCTGACTGTCCTGGGCTGATCTAAGATTCTCCCTGGCAAAATGGCCGACCACATCTAGGCGCTTCCTAAGGTCTAGTACATATTGCAGGGTATTCTTAGAAGGGGACCGCTGTTCCTCCCAGGACTCCTTTAGGAGGTCTAGGATACCCCGGGGTTGGTGGCCATAGAGCAATTCAAATGGAGAGAATCCCGTGGAGGCCTGGGGAACTTCCCGCACTGCAAACAGCAGAAAAGGGAGAAGTTCATACCAGGCTCTCTTCTCTGAATCTACAAATTTCCTCTGCATCCCTTTTAGAGTTCGGTTAAATCTTTCCACCAATCCGTCAGTCTGTGGATGGTATACCGATGTCCGAACAGACTTGACCTCTAGTAACTTTAAGACATCCTGCATCAGTTTAGCCATGAAATTTGTACCTTGGTCTGTCAACATCACCTGGGGAAGTCCAACCCGTGAGAACAGTTCCAACAACTTGTTGGCTATTTGCTTCGCCGTTGCTGTTCTCAGGGGGAACGCCTCAGGATACCTTGTTGCATAGTCAACTATTACAAGGATAAACCTGTGTCCTTTCGCAGAAGGTTCTAGAGGTCCTACCAAGTCTACCCCAATCCTCTCAAAGGGAACTGACACCAAGGGTAGAGGAACCAAAGTGGCTGGTTTTTGTCCTTTTGGACTAGTTAGCTGGCACTCCGGACATGCTGCACATAGCTTAGCAATATCACTATGCATCCCTGGTCAATAGAATCGGGATGAAATATGGTCCAATGTTTTATCCCTGCCCAGGTGACCACCCCAAGGGACAGTATGGGCTAGAGTGAACACAGATTTAACAAATGCCTTGGGAACCAATATCTGTCTGGTGACCTCCCCTGTTTGTGTCTGCCTATTCACCCTATATAGAATATCCTTTGATAGCTCAAAATGGGGGAATACTATCACCCCCTGTGCATCTAAAATCTGTTCATCAATTTTCACCACCTTGTCATACTGTCTAGCAAGGACTGGGTCTTCCCTTTGCTTCTGGCGAAAGTCAGGGAGGTACAGGTCTGGTAAATCTCCAGGGCCCATATCCCCCTCCCTTTGGCCATCCCCAGCCATCACTTGTGACCTCTGACTACTAGAATGGTCACCTTGAAACCCAGATTTCTGCAACCAGTCCTGTTTGTCCAAGCGTCTTTGCTTCCGAGTCTTTTGAACCCGGTGTCTACTGGGAAAAAGGTCTGCTGAGAAGGGGAACAGTTTGCCAGGGTTCTCCTGAGCCCTAGAAGGAGGCTCCTCATGAAAGACTGGGGCCATTAGTTCCTAAAAGAAAGGCCAGTCCCGACCGAGCACAAGGGGGGGCCGGGAGCCAAGGAGCGACTCCTACTTCGAGGTAAGCCTCCTGACCTTTTACCTGTAGCCGGATTTTGGCCATCGGATAGCGTTTTACATCGCCGTGTATACATTCTATGCTCCATGGGGAGTCAAAAAAACACACGTTAGGCAGTAACAGTTCCTGGAGGACCAGAGTTTTCCCAGAGCCCGAATCTACAAGGGCCTGGACGTTTTTTCCCCCAATCAGGGCTGGAAGTAGCCAGGGCTTGTAATTTTCCCCAGTAAAGGCCGAGGCGACGGTTCTGCTGAATGAGCAATCCATCTGTGGACAGTCCACATACCGGTGGCCTTGTTCTCCGCAGGCGGAACATGGAGGGGGTTCCCTCACAGGAGGGGGCTGTGGATAGCGCTCCGCTGGACCGGTTACTGGAGACCAGGCATCTGGTGGGTCCTGTGGGCGACGTCCTCGGAAGTTCCTCTCATTTTGCGACGAGCCGACATCCGGAAGGAGATGAGGGTCTCGGCGGGGACCAGCATTTGGACTCCGTCCTTGCTGGAACGACTGCTCCTTCCGTTGGACTTGGCGGTTGCGTATGGATGGGCCGTAGGTTCCCCATAGATCCGACCTCCCTCTTTGGGCGTCCGCAAGTGCCGGTGGAGTCGGGTCCAGGACACTCGCCTGCTGCTCAGCCCCAAGGAAGTTCTCCACAAGTCGGACCGCCAAAGCTAGGGTTTCATCAGCGTGGCGTTTTACCCACGAGCGTGCGGAAGGGGGTATTATTTGTAGAAATTGTTCCAAAACCACCTGCTCCAGAATTGCCTCCTTAGTGCACTCCTCGGGTTGTATCCAGCGTGTACACAAGTCCAATAATCGCTGAGCGAGGTCCCGGGGTCTCATCTTAGCGGTGTACTTCATGTTCCGGAACTGCTGCCGGTAGGTCTCTGGGGTCAGACCTAAGCGATCCAGTATGGCGGCTTTTACTTGGCAGTAGTCCATTGATGAAAAACAATTGGAGAAAAAAACGAAGCACCGAGTCCAGCTGTGAGTACAGCAATAACACCAATAGGGATACGTACAAAAAAATAAGCTGTTTAATTGGATCAGAACAAAGTAACAAACACACCTACGCGTTTCGGACCTCTACAGTCCTTTATCAAGGTGAATACAACAATAACCCATGGAGTGCAATTTATACTCACCACATAAGCGTGTAGGCCAGTAGCGGAGCACTTCCGCGTACGTCACGTGTGTCGGGTGGGTGACCCTTAACCTGTGACGCACAGTCGCGTAGTCACGCTGCATAGTCAGTAACCTGGGGTCGCGTCATGCGCAAAAGGGGTGGGAGAAACACTACTCGCGCGTATACAAAACGCTCCCGTAGCTAGTGCCTCCCACTCGATAAAGAAATAGCGCGTGACGTCACTCCGTTGACTGACATGTGACCAAGAAGGTCAACATGCTAAGCGCAACTAGGCAACCAGGCCTAATGCGTACCGTGGTGTACATACTACAAAACAAATACATCTTTATTAACATGAACAATAAAAAATAAAAACACTCGTAATGAGGAAAAACATAAAGCTAATAAAACCAGTTAAAAAATAATTTTAAAAACAATTGAAGGTAACCTAAGATATCAGATTATCAAGATCCTCATAGTTAGTTGCATTATGTTGTAAGGGTATAGTGGAAGCATATTAATATAACAAGTAAGTATAATCATACATAAATTTATAGCTTCACTGCCCAAAGAGATAATGAAAAAAGACCTTTGTCTAATTGTAATGTAACTAATTTTTATGTCTCCATAATAGATATTCCTTATATACATGCCTAAGTCTGACAATATTACTTAATCTATATGTTAGCATCTTCAGTCACATGTAAAGAGAGCCTGAAAAATAGGAATTGCGCAAAACTAAGTATCAAACAGAAGGGTCCCAATATCCCAATCTGAATTTAACCCATATGGGGAGCGGGCCAAAGCAGTTGCCCAGCGATCTGTAGCCCAGCCCTGAGCTTCGGCAACTCTTTCAAAAGTCAGTAAAAAAGCCTCTGGATCCTCGTTCGGAGCCATTTTCCTCAGGAGTATCGGGGGTCTGCTTGCAAGTTCTGGACTGGCAGACCCCTGGAATTGGGTCAGCAGCTTGGCCATTCGCTCCTCCTGTGCTGCCTGCTGCTGGGTTAGGAGCTGGGTTTGCTGCTGCAAAAGTCTTTAATCTCTCTCTGCTTGCAGCCGGGCCTGGTCCTGCATTAACTGTCCCTGCTGTTTGGTCTGCTCGCACAAAAACTCTTTAAAAAATTCTTCCATTTTTTTTTCTTCTTGTGTGTATGTATGGCCCTTTAACTGCAGGGGCCTTTCAAAATCTCACTTCTTGACACCATATGTTGCAGGGTACATGCAACTACACACGCGGGTTTCTTGACAAGGCTTATTTATTTAGCCTTGAAAGATATACAGCACACAAAACAAAAATAGCTTTTCATCAGCAACAAAAGAAAAATGGCGTTTCTTCAGCAGACAAACAAAAACAGTTTCTCTTTAGCAGACAGTGTATAAATCAGGCAGTTACCCTTTTCTATGCAGGGGACAGACAGTTCACAATTCATCTACTTTGCTAATCAAACCTTGTATCAGGAAATCTCTCAGCAGCTTACTCCTCTCTCCTCAACAGCCAGGCTCCATGTGTCTACAGCCTGGGTTTTAACACACCTTGATTAGGCAGCTGGGATCCAACTAATTGTCCTGAGGTTCCCAGCTGAAGTTAACTTAGTCAGTGCTGCACTGCAGACTAGACATAGGTTTTCCAGGCATATAACTGGTGGCTTTTATTTACCCTGTCACAGGATAAGACTGAGATTGCATATAAACGAGGCTCAGCCTACACCCATTGTCTTTGTGCTGTTCGTGATGTCTACATCTGAACCTGTATTGTGGAAGAAATTGCCAATCCTGTATCCTGATGGCTTTCTTGTCCAAACCCCTTAAGTAAGTGTATATTTTGCCTGTTATTTGTATATCTTGTGTGTTCACCTTTTTCAAGGAATAAATTATATTTTATCATATCTAAAGTCGTGTTCAGTTCAACCCAGGTATTTTTGTGTATAATACAGCCTCTTATAAGTTACCGTGACACGCATACCTGGTCAATAACATGCAAAAATATATATTACAGCTACTTTCTTTTTAAAATCAAGTTAAAATATGTATATGTAAAAAAATATTCAATACAAGAGACCAATTGGCAATAAGGTGCCTTAAATCTTAGTGCGGTTTTGTATATACATGTAACCCAGGTCTCCAGCAGCTCCTAGAGACCCCCCTCCCTTGGAGCAGCGTGGTCGCGGGTGCCGCCGGAGCCAGCGACGGACCCGACGGCTGCTTCCAAAGGTGGGGGCCGGAGCAGGGAGTAGCGTGCTATCTCCGCGAGCAGGCTGGTTGCCGGGGACGCGATCGGGCCGTTGCTAAGGCCGCGATCGCGTTGCTGCGGTCCCGGCAGCTAGCGAGGAGGGCGCCGCCATTGCGGAGAGACTCGCGCATGCGCAGTGATCGCGCAAGCGCAGGTAAGGCCCCAGAGCTAGGGAGAAGTCGCGCGAGTGTAGGGAAAGTGCAGGAAGGGTTGAGGTGGCCTCCAAAGACTCGCGCATGCGCAGGGCAAGTGCGCACGTGGCCCCAATGTATTTGCAGCCTCCACGGGACTACAACTCCCATGAGGCTTAGGGGCAAGCACATCAGGTGCCTCCGTGTGGCCAATAAGGGCCAAGGATTTCTAGAGGAAGGCCAGGCAGGCAAAGAGATACATTGTTTGGGCTGCAGCACGTTTGTCAGTTGGAGCTGGGGAGCTGTGAGGGAAGGAAGGGTGCAGAGAGCATGTGCAGCTCCTGCATCGAGTAAGGTCCCCACATCCCAAGTAAGGCCCCAACTCCCCACCAGGTTAGTGGGTAAGTGTTGAGGGACGGCCCAGATAGGGACGCTGCCCTTAGTGCGTGTCTGTGTGCTGTCTTGTCAGGATCACGGCTGGCAGGGCTGTGAGGCCTGACAAGAAGGCATAGCTGCTAGTGTGCAGCAAGTTGCTGTACGCGTTATGAAGTTGCAGTGCGTAGCTGCTAGTGTTAGTGTTAGGGTTCAGTGAGTGTCAGGACTGGGATGAGTTAGGGGAGTGGGGCAGGTTATTACTCCGCAGGCCCTAGGAGATTTCCCCAAGCCACCCCAGGTTGCGGTTCATCAGGGACAGGCCCTAGGTTAGGGTTCCTGTCACGTTAGGGTTAGTGAGAAAGAGATAGGGATATAGCGGCGGTTGCTGTTCCCGTGATGCGGTTGGTGTTCCCGTGATTCGGTTGTGTTCCCGTGAAGCGGTGGGACCCTCGTTGGGGTTCCTGGAGAATTACCTGGATAGGATCAGACGGATGCATCGCACGTCTGACCCTTTTAGAAGATTGTTGCGGACCCGAGCATCGGAGTGCTCGGAAGGTATTCACTATGTATATGTGCACCAACAGGCCTAACACATTAATTAGTGACTGCGCAGTCACCCACGTTCTCTACTAGAGTGCGGGACATTGGGTGGGGATTCTCGGGACACTGGGTGGGATCACCTAGTGTTGGGAAGCGTCCTGCGCGACGCAGTAAGTGTCTCCTCTAGAGAGGGACACAGGTTATGATGTTGATATTGCTGTGATCTGTTTCTTGCATGTTGAGTAAAGTCCCTAGTTAATATATATATCTGTGTGAGTATCGATTATTGTGATTGTCCTGTGAGGAACCACTCCCCCTATGGTGGGAGCCATCGCAGGTGGAGGCGCTGCATCGTTGGAAGTAAGTACCCCTAGTATAATGGCCCCAGGTTCCCCATGGCGGACGCTCAGCCCTCCTGTGAGCCAACAGGTATAGCACCACACTAGAAGTAGTCAGATACACCTACACACCCCAATCTCACTTAGGGTGGGGGTAAGAGGGCTACATACAGTATGTCCCAAGGCATCTCTCTGAGAAGTTGAACTCACATGAGAAGCTTATCTCACCTGGATGTGCAGTGACCACCAAGAGAAAGCTGCCATAAAACAGAACTGCTGTACTGATGGAAATACAATAACAAACAGCCATCTTTAATGCCATTCTTGTTATACAAATCATCATCTTTTTCTTCACAGCAACAAACAAAATGGCTCTTTATGGCACTGGTGATCAAGGAATGCTATAATTACTTTATTTGATAAGTTAGCACAAAAAAAAATGTTTATAAAATGTGTAAGCATGTTTATTTAACTTAAGAGGGAAGTACAACTGATGCCCTGACAAGAGATGATAAAACATCCGTTTGTCCAAAGCAAAAGCCCAGGCTGTGACACAACAGCAGTGGTGTATATATAAAAAGCAAGCACATGCCCAGTGCATGAGAGGTAACATGGGCCATTAATGCAAACACATGCATCCAATGCTTTTTTGCTTGCTATGTTTATATAGTTATTCTAATGCCCATCTGAGACAGGAAGGGTAACAAACACAAGGATAACATTTTAACCCGGACACTGTAGGAGACCCCCCATAAGTCCACGTATCAGCCAATGCTTTGCACACGTTATATACATGTAACCCCTCTAACTACTTCACACGTTATATACATAGAACCCCCCTAACTATAGCCTAACCTCCTCCAGCCGCCTACCAGTCAGACAGCAGGCGGCGCGCGCCGTCACCCCGCCCAGAGCCACACATGCACTGCTCGTGCCAACGTGGCGACCGGCAGCCAATCGCCGGCCTCAGCCTTGTCCAGAAGTTCCTCTGGACACGCCTCCTTGAGCGGCACGACATTCTGATTGGCCGCGCTGTCCCATGACTCCGCCCATGATAATGAGCTGGTTTAAAGGGACAGTGCAGATGATACATTGCATCCTTTGCCTTTCATCAGTGCGCTGGAGCAGCAACATTAGGTAAAGTGTATGCATGGGGAGGCTGGATCTGTGCAGCGCAGGGATGCCATGGGCTGGTGCTGTGATGTGTGGATCCCTTTGTATTTGGAGCATGCACGTCAGTGTGATAATCCGTTTGAAATGGATAGCAAGATTGTTTCTCGTATCCCCCTTGTGATTTGCAAGCCCCTGAGTCTAAACTCCTTGTTTGATTCATCTGACACATCCTCACTCCAGCAATGATCTCAATCCTATAGTGATCCAAGGGAACCACAATTCAAAATAGAAAAAGAAGCCTGAAAGCTACTCTGCTAACTTTGTAGATGATACAACTTCACTGGTGCAAAACGGATCCAGTACTGGAGTGAAACACAGCAGCTGACTTGTAGAAATATATCTTATAAAATGGTTAAGATTGGCTGTGTTGATAAAAGTGCTGCTATTTTTGCATGAGTTGTGCTGCTAAATATCCCTTTAGTTGTTTTGCATAGTAACAGTTCACTCTATGCAGTTAATTGATAAACTCTTTCCTATCAATATGATATGCGGAGTTAGCACCTATTTTATGCTTTAAAACATTAGTTATGAGTGATATGGAAATGAATTTAAGTATCTGTGGTTATTTTAATTACCAGAGATCGGGAAGATGAGGTCTGTGCCTGTACTTTTCCTTGTGGCCATCTGTGCCTCCTGGGTTATGTGCAAACCCACCCAGGAGAAGAAAGACCGTGTCCATCACAGCAAGGACCTGAGTGATCACCAGCATGATGATGACAAGGACTTCCAGTATGACCATGAGGCTTTCCTGGGCAAGGAAGAAGCCAAGACGTTTGATCAGCTGACTCCAGAAGAAAGCAAAGAGAGGCTGGGGTAAGAAAATGCAAATGAACCCTTAGGGGATCTCCCCTAAGCCTGAAGCCAGACATGCACACCTGATATCACTCATGCCTCCCTGCCACCTCTTCCCCTGTAAATGGTGTTAACCTTTTCATTTAACACTGACCTTCCTTAAATTTTGCCCCACAAATCAAGCATCCCAATAGCCTGCCCTCATGGCTATTGTCCCACACTCTCACTCCCACCACCCATTGTGACCAAGCACTGCCATCTACAGCACTTACTCCCTCACCTGCTGTCTCTGTGTAAGTTTCCCATTAAACCTCTTGGATTGTAAGCTCTTCGGGGCAGGGATTTCCTTTCCTATTGTCTGATTTTGCTGCACTTATTGTATAATTATAATTCCCTGTACTGTATTCTTTGTGAAGCGCTGAGTACACTTTTGGCGCTATATAAATAAAGACATACAATTTCCTGCCAGAGGGGCAAGAGTCCATCATAGATGCTGCAAATGAGCTGTCCAAGACCTTACGTTTCTGTTTTGTTACATTTGAAGAACTCTCTAATATCACTACTAGCTAAATGCTCTAAGTAATAGCAAAATGGCATAGAGTCCCAAAGTCCTCCCTGCCTTCCAGTGGAATTTCCAACAGTATACATAAGATACTGCCCTGTTTTTTTCCTTATTTAGTAAGAGTATTAATTAGGGTGTGGCGTGCCTATGAGCACTTCAAGTTAACTGGGTGACACCTCATAGGTCCAGAGATGTTCACATGTTGCTGTCTAAAATGCATTCAGGACTCCAATCCTCAAGACCCCCACCCCAACAGGTCAGGTTTTCAGGATATCCCAGGTTCAGCACAGATGGTGCAGTCTTTGACTGAGCCACCTGTGCTGAAGCAGGAATATCCTTAAACCTGACTGGGGGGGGGGGGGGAATCTTGAGGACTGGAATTGAGCACCCCTGATTTAAGGGGTTAAGTCATTTACTTCTTAATCCATACAATGCGTTGCTGGAATTCTTTAGAAGCAATGTCATTAGAGCCTTGTAGAGTGTTCCATTTGAGGCTCTCGTTTGTCCCTGTAAGACTTGCAAATACTTGCTAAGCGGAAGAACCCAATATCTCCCTTGGATAACGGGCACATTTGTGAAGTGATCTTAGTCAAATGCTTGTAGCTGAAAGGTTCGTCTCTCAACGTCGCTTTATAGCCAGAACACCGGGCTTTCCATACATGAAATGTTAGTTGCCACTTAAATATTATTATTATTAATGCTCACTAGTAAGAAGCACATATTCTAATTTAGAATCCAGGTCTTGCTCTTCTTGCCCAGTCTAAATCATTTTTTTTTTTTAAACTCTATTCATAATTCCTTTCTGCTGGGAATCTTTGTTGTACCTTAAAGTGTGTGTGTGTGTGTGTGTGTGTGTGTGTCTACATTGCAAAGAGATGTTTTTATAAAATGAATGATGTGGAGGTAAGACAGCCCCCTATAATAATGCTTCTGTCTTGTATAGCATTGACAGTGTATGCAGCGATGATCATATCATTTTTGTATACACAAGTCACTGCCCTGCAGAGCTTACAATCTATTTTTGTGTGCCTGAGGCACAGAGAGACAAGATGACTTGCCCAAGGAGCTCACACCATGATTTAAACCAGGGTCCCATGCTGCATACTCTGTCATTGGTTGCAGATTTGGGGCCTTTACTCACTGAGCTGCTCCTTCAGCCCTTAACCCCTCTTTGACTTTTCCTGTTGAACCATTGATGATCAGTACCCGGTTGCTGGAAAAGACTGCACTGAATATAAAATCAGGCCTCCTATCAACAACAATAACTGATTGCATCTTCTGCATTATATTTATATGTAACATACTTACAAGCAGATATTGATGGAAGCACCTATCCCATTGCGCTGTTAACCCTTTCGGAGCCAGAGCGGTCAGCACCGCATGGCAGAGTAGTTAAAGGTGGTTGGTATTGCGCTGTAAATATAGCTGACCATGTTGCATTGCTGGATGTGTGAAAAGCCAGGCTAACAATAAGAACAGACATGATATTCATTATCAACGCTCCGTTAATATTATGGATGCCCGTCAGTGGGAAAATTCCTATTGGCTTCATGGGGCATTAAAAGATGGTAGGCCGCTGTGCTAAGCAGCATTGATACAAACGGGGTACAACATGCAGCCTTCAGAAAATTCCCTCTGGGGAAGCTCATACATTCAATAGTGTACCAGCCTACTCCATGTGGAAATATAACTGTATCCTAAGGTGCCTGCAACGCATTGGGGATCATCTCTGCAGCAAAGGAATTAAAGGAGCAATCCATGCAATATCCTACATCGGTTTTTATTTTTTAGATGAATCAGTTCTGTAGTATTTGATAGAACGTACTGCATTTTGTTTTCAACTAAATGCAATTTTTAATGAGCTTTAATAAATTGAGCATCCTCTGATTTCTATAGCATGTTTTAGCCCACTTCCCCAGCACTGCAAGATCTTTGTAACATGTTAAGGTTTGGGATAATTTGTTGCTAATGTTCCCAGCAGCGTCAGCTGTAATCTGTAACAATAGATAATGTTACCTTAGTAATATAAGAATACATTGTAGCTGCAGAGTTGCACTGACTGAAGGATTGATTGGAACTGAAAGGCAGCCATTTAGTGAACCCTGGGAAGCAGGATCTTTGCTGAACGAATCAATCGGCAGCATAAGTAACTCATTTTCAATCAATCAAAAAAAAATTTTTTTTTGTTTTTCGTGCCGGATGGACTGCCTCTTTTTAAGAAGCTGAAGAGCATAGAGATGGGAGACTTTGTATGCTCTTGCTTAGATTTTTTTTTGGCTAGGTCACAGGGACTCGCCCCCTCCTCTGTCCCTCCTCTCCCTTGTATAGCCTTTGTGGGAGGGTCTCTGCACACATTTCCCACCCTATAAAAAGCCTGGGTGAAGCAAGGAAGATTCCAGATTGCTAACGTGGCAATCTCCAGATGTATGTTCTTCTTCCCACCGCCCCCCAAAGGAGGAGGGATAAGATGAGGAAACAGTTAGAAAGTTGATCCATCATCACAGCAGAACTCCACCTTCCACAGTACTTGCAAAATGTTCATATATAGTGAAGAGCACATTCCGTGCATCATCTCACTGCAGATCCCCCCCCAGCCCTGAAGGGGTTAATGTGAAAGAGGCAGGCCCTTGTCAGGTTTTTCCTCGGATTGATACACAGGCGGATTGATACACAGGCGAGTAGAGTAGCAGAGCCAGGCTCTGCATCCACTGTTCTGCTCTCTCCTCTTTATAACTTCTCATTGTTAGCAGTTTGGGAAACAGGCTGACTGTGATGTAGTAAAAGATGGTGAAGAAAACAAACAAATACTGTTCAGCCAGCTCTGAACAGCAAGGACCGGTACACGGATTGGGTCATTTAAAGCAGCAATCCTGGTTGCATTGCTTGTTTTTGATTGAAGCAGGGGATCTCTGCAGCTGAACCCCATTCATTTCCGCTCTGGGGACCCCTCATTCCAGAGATACTTGCCTCTGTAGGTGCTGCCAGTATCTCTGTTAAGTTTTAATGTCCAGGTCACGCGGGCCAATAGGAAGACGCAAGGGATGATGTCACGGCTTCCTATTGGCCGGTGCGACATTTAAACACCACCATTCTGTTCTGCGCACAAGTTCCCTGGCTGCAGAGATACTGGCACTCCCTACTGGAGGTAAGTCTCTCTATAAGCAGGGAGTCCCCAAAGCTGAAATGAAAGGGGTTCAGCTCTGGAGACCCCATGCTTCAAGCCTGTAACAAACAAAACAATCAATGCATCCTGGATTGCTGCTATAACAGTGGATTTGTTTTCGCTCATTATTCCATGTATATTGGAATATCTCAGTCCCTGAAAGCGCAGACTGAATAAATATTGAACATATCTGAAGAATCCAATTATACTGAGATATATAGTAAACTGCTACAGAATAGATTACCACTATGCAGGGATCTAGGTTATATTGCTGTACTTATTTGAGTGCATTCACACTTATTAAAAAATTAACTATTTTAATTGTGACTTTGGAATAAGAATAAAGATTTATTATTTTGTGCTTAAAATTAGGAGGTTCTCTTCCGAGTGCACCTTTCTGGGTTCTGAATCGCACCCCTCCTGTATAAATATATGAACTCTTATTAACTCATTAAATGTGAGTGTAGCAGGGCCTTTACCTTGTTGACGTATCCTTCAAATTAACTTGCAATTATTCTGTGGTGTGTATGATCCCACCTGTGAGCTTGTATATAATACCTATGAATGTTGACGTTGCTGGGTTGTGGATTAATAACTCGTGTATAACCTGTCTTTGGAGAAACATTAACCCTTACAAACTTTTGCTGAAGTTACTTTTTTATTATCTCTTCCAAAATGTTTGAAACACATTTCTCTTTTAATTAAACATCCATACCATAGGCAATTAGCATTTGCATGCATTGCAGGCCTCCCTGGCAGAGGGAGGGTTCGTAATGAAGTCTAGATCCTTTATTAATTCGGATGAATGGCTCTTCACACAAAGCTCTTCCATCTACTCCTTGGTAATCAGGCATTTGTAGTGGAAATGTGTTGCAGGCTCCTTTTGGCAGCGAAAGGTTTGGCAGAAACTCACTAGTAGCTTCTGAGTGCAGGTCTTCATGTAGACCTTTTTTGTAGAGCAAACTATTTGGCCACATTATATATATATATATATATATATATATATATATATATATTACCAAATGGTTGCCATTGCTTCAACATTAATGATCAGCAATATTAACAATGTACCTGTGTTTTCAGAGTGGCTATCATAGATATGCCCTTTACTATGAGACCAGGGAAGCAGCCTCTTGGGTACGTCGGAACTGTGAGACTGAGGTCATTTTGGTTCATTGCAGAATGATAGTTGATAAAATCGACAGTGACAATGACACGTTTGTCACGACTCCTGAGCTCCTGGCATGGATGAAGCGTGTCCATGGACGCTGGGTTTCAGAGGATGTGAATAAACAGGTGCTTCTTTTCGATAAGAACCATGACGGATCAGTGGCCTGGGACGAGTACTCCAATCAGATGTATGGCCATCTCATAGGTGAGATCCTTTTAAACATTACCCCTCTAATCTCTTCCTTTTCTCTCCTTCCCACATTGTTCCTCAGGAGAATAGTTGGTAAAATAGACAAGGACAAGGATGGTTTCATTACCCAAGTGGAGCTGAGAGACTGGATTAAACATGCACAGAATCGTTACATCTACGAGAATGTTAACAAGCATTGGGCAGATTATGACGCAAACCAGGACAATAACATTGCCTGGGCAGAATACAGGAATACTACATATGGTTATTACGAAGGTAAGAGAATGAGAGCAAAGCCTGTGACAGGAGAATGGGCACGTCCTTTAGTACCCACCACACAAAAGCAGCCATTGGGAAGGGCAGGTCTGCATGAGAGCACATTATATCTCTATCTAACTTCTATTCAATGGATTAGCTTTCTCAGAAACTGGATCTAACATCACAGGCTGCATGGCTAGAATCCTACTCTGCAGTGTTAATGGGCGCGTCGCATGGCTAGTATCCTACTCTGCAGTGTTAATGGGTGTGTCGCATGGCTAGTATCCTACTCCTGCAGTGTTAATGGGCGCGTCGCATGGCTAGTATCCTACTCTGCAGTGTTAATGGGCGCGTCGCATGGCTAGTATCCTACTCCTGCAGTGTTAATGGGCGCATCGCATGGCTAGTATCCTACTCTGCAGTGTTAATGGGCGCGTCGCATGGCTAGTATCCTACTCTGCAGTGTTAATGGGCACGTCGCATGGCTAGTATCCTACTCCTGCAGTGTTAATGGGCACGTCGCATGGCTAGTATCCTACTCCTGCAGTGTTAATGGGCGCGTCGCATGGCTAGTATCCTACTCCTGCAGTGTTAATGGGCGCGTCGCATGGCTAGTATCCTACTCCTGCAGTGTTAATGGGCGCGTCGCATGGCTAGTATCCTACTCCTGCAGTGTTGATGGGCGCGTCGCATGGCTAATATCCTACTCTGCGGGGTTAATGGGCGCGTCGCATGGCTAGTATCCTACTCCTGCAGTGTTAGTGGGCGCGTCGCATGGCTAGTATCCTACTCTGCAGTGTTGTCTAAATAATGGGCGTGTCACATTCCTGTGCAGATATGAACACCTTGCAATTGACCAAGCGTCCATATTTGTCATTGTCAGTCGAGAGCTGGGAACAGAAAGTCCCATTTGGACCACACCGTCTATTCATCTTTCTATCTTGTTTTGGATTCTTACATTTTCCTTTTGATCCCTGGCTTTTTTTCCCTACATTAAAAAAATCCTTGTCCCACCTAAAAATCATATGACCACTTTTAATGTTTACTGAATGCTGTTAATCTACTACCCTTTCACAGAAGCACCTCACATTACCCCTGAGCAAACCTGTCCCTCTAGCTCCAATCCGCAATCCTTTTAAGTTCTAGCATCATAACATTTCCGGTACTAATAAATCTCTATTATTTGCTGTGTCTATTAAATACCATGTTCTGTGGCTGGACTTCACTATTATTTTTGATACCATTCATTACTGTGGTCACTGCTGCCAGTGTGATAGATCTGACACCTTTGGGATTTTTTTCACTTATACCTTTAAAGCATTATGTTCAAAAAAAAATGTTTGTCAATCGACAGGTGTCAGACATGGCTTTAATAATCATAAAGCACTGCATATGTTTCTCTGCAAGTGACATCCAGATAAATCACACTAAGACTAACTCCGAGATGGTGCAGCCTTTACAAATTAATTCACGTATTCTGCACTGCGGGTAGGAGGCTTTATTCCTTGGCTTGCTGTGGTGTGGTTATGGTAAACTGCATGTCACGGAAATGAATTGTGCTTCAGGAATTTTGCTTTCATTCTCTTATCTGCTGCCTTGTATGTGATTTTTGCATTACTCCCTCATGCATCAGAGACCATAAGTGCTGTCTCGGGTGACCTCCCCTACATACTGCTGGAATGAGCATGCAACATGTTGCTGACCCATCTAGCAGCTTGATACACCAACCATTTCCTCAACCAGCCGTGTTCCTACGAGCATGTGTACTCCTTCTAATAACTGATGTTGGTAAATACCAGGAAGGTGTTCTGCTGCTTATCTAATTACAAGGGAGAGCATTGCCCAAGGGCATAAATATGTAGGATCAGGCTGAGCCAAGAATGTACTGTCTGTACTCCTGAGAGTGCTGTTTGTTTGCAATAAGAATAGTGACTGCTGGTGTTTAAACATGGAGAGGAAATGTATTCCCACTTGATGTCTAACTCTGGACTGGCCAACTCCAGTCCTAAAGGGCTGCCAACAGGTCAGGTTTTCAGGATATCTTTGCTTCAGCACAGATGGCTCAGTCTTCGACTGCCCCACCTGTGCTGAAGCAGTGATATCCTTAAAACCTGACCTGTTGGTGGCCCTTGAGGACTGGCGTTGGCCACCCCCGACCTAGATAAAATGCTGAGTTAGGGACACTTTTTACACGGACCAAACTCCTGGTGTAACCATTTATTCCAAATGTTCTGATGCTAAATGGTTTTAAAGCGAGAGCGCGAGACCAGCTTGTATTTTCAGGCAAAGTGGATCCTCCAGATCCCATTCCCTACCTAAAAGTTTCCAGCACGGATCTCCATTCCCTTGGGGGATTTGGGATTGTGAATATCTACATTTTTGAATTGGTGAAAGCGGATCCATGTTAACAGAAAAGTGCAGATATTCTAACCGCTAATTTAAGAGGTTACGAGGGCAGTCCCTCCACAACAATTCATTGTCACCAAAAAATTGTCAAGCAGCGTTTTGGTTTTTTTACCTCTCTCTAATCTCGCTAGAGACTGACACATGTAAACAATTTAAGAAGTATACAAGCCGATATCTCTGGAATGTAATAACGCAAATCTAAATGGCTTTTTAACACGCCACATGAATAATATTTATACACCCACGTTTACGTAAAGCCGTGGTCTGCAGGCCACATCTGGCCTTTCTTGGCACACAGACCATCGGCTCGTGCTTCTATCCCTGCACTTTCTTTCTTTTTTTATATTGAAGCAGGGGGTCTTTGGAGCTGAACCCCATTTAATTCCCGCTCCATTAACCCCCTGCTTCCGGAGATACTTACCTCCTAATAGTAGGTGCCGACAGCCGCTCTGACTGGGCTTTAAAGTTTAAAGCTCCCACATTAACCGGGCCAATAGGAAGCTGAACCTGCTGATGTCACGGTTTCCTATTGGTCCACAGGGCGCGTGAGCTTTGGACCGCTGCTATTATGGGATCCACGGTAGCCGAGTAGAGTGGCTGCTGGTATCTACTACGGAGGTAAATATCTCTGGAAGCAGGAATTAATGGGGTTCAGCTACAGAGACCCTCCCCCCCCCCCCTTGCTACAAACCTGGGTAAAGACCATTAAAAACCGCTCGCTTTAAAGCTGTGCTGCGGACATTATAACCCACAGATGTTATGCATACTTAAAAAGAGGTCCCTTTTTTTTATTGAAGTGTAATTATTTATATTAACAAAATATTTTACGAATTGCATGATGCTACAATACGCTCCCTGACCTTTTTTTCTGTACCAGCAACTTTGAAAAGTAGACAGAACACTGCTGTATTGGGTCCCTGCTCCTCTAACACCCCCCCCCCCCCCCCCCTCAATCCTCATTTCTGCAGGGGAGGAATTCAATGATGTGCCAGACAAGGATACCTACAGGAAGATGATGAAGCGCGACGAGCGCCGATTCAAGCACGCGGACAAAGATGGTGACATGATCGCCACTCGCGAGGAGTTCACTGCGTTCCTGCACCCGGAGGAGTTTGACTACATGAAAGACGTTGTGGTTACGGTGAGCACTTTGTCTCTTTGGTCCCTATGTTCCCGGTAGAGATGGGCACTTATTTTTTTTGGCGGATTTGGATTTCCGCAAATCAGTTTCAAGAAGCACGATTCGCCTTTTCCCGGAGTGGTTTGTGATTTTTACACCGCGCAACGGATTTTCAACGGAAAGCTCGACAAATTCCATGAAACAGATTTTTACAGTTTCACCCCTACAGTATCTCTAGTTCCCTGCACTAAAACATAATATCCCGAAGGCATAATGTGCTGTTGTATGCTCTGCTTCCACCTTCCATGTCTGGATTTATTCTGTATATGCTGCAGTTGGTATTTGGTAGAATCTTTTGTCGGCGCCATCATAAACGTGCCCCCCAAAAAATAGTCGTTAAGAGTATTGCACTTTTTCTGGTGTAAAGTGTGGTCTGCATTTGGAAGCAGAAAGGGGCTGATTTAGAAATAACAGAGGTGAACTAAAACGTCTTGGAAATCTGGGTCTGCTCTATACCAGGGCCTCTCATGTTAGCCTGTATTAAACAAGGATGCTTGTGTTTTCACAGGAAACCTTGGAGGACATTGATAAGAACGGAGATGGGGCAGTGGATGTGCACGAGTACATAGGTAAGGAATTACGAGTAAGCGATACATTCATTAGTTGCAATGTATTTGAGAAATATTTCAGATGTTGCAGTCCATTCTTGGATTTCTCTGTCCCAAGTGATTTTAGGTTATTTTTAATTACTTCTCAATAAGGTTTATAGAATGTTTGCCTTGCCCATCAAGAGGCGAAGGAGCGACTCAATCAGTAAAGACCCTGACTCTGTAAATGCACACATCAGAAGTGCTGCAATACTTTACATTTTACAGTTTGATTTCAAAATCTGGATTGGCTGCAGCAATTTCTGATTATCCTAGGCAATTTTAGAAGCATTTTATTGGAGTTGATCAAGGGGAAACTGGTTTAATTCCCGGTGTTGGCTCCTTGTGACCTTTGGCAAGTCCCTTTATCTCCCTGTGCCTCAGGCACCAAAATTATAGATTGTAAATTTATCTGGGCAGGGACTGTCTGTAAAATTCATACATGCTGCTATACTGTAACTGTGAAGCACTTTGAATCCCATTGAGAAAGCACTATATGAAAGGAAGTGTATTATTATTAATAAGATTATACCTCTTACAAGTGGGATTTTGTCCTGCAATGCCAGGAATGTACTCGGTGCTTTTCAGAATTGACATACAGTACGTTTGTTAAAATACAGGAAACAATTGTACCATATTATGACTTTCTGCCTCAAAGAGCGTCAGGTCTTACATTGACATTGGTTCGTTTCATGTGCCCAACAAAAGAAAATATAATCTGCCTCCTGTTAAAACCTGTTTTGTTTGGCAAAGAAAGCCCAGTGAATGTGTATTCTTCCTGTGTCTCAGGGGACATGTACAATGCTGAGAATGATGAACCAGAGCCTGATTGGGTTCAATCAGAACGCAAGCAGTTTCTGGAATTCCGTGACTTGAATAAGGATGGGAAGATGGACCGGACAGAGATCAGCCACTGGATCCTCCCCCATGACTATGACAACGCTGACATAGAGTCCAAGCACCTTGTCTATGAGTCTGACAAAGACAAGGTAAGACATCCACGGGAAGATCTCCAGCAGTGGGAGATCCGGACAAGATGTTAGGATAGTTTATTCTTTCTATGCTTAATACAGGGGTGCTCAAATCCAGTCCCTACCCCCAACAGGTCAGGTTTTCAAGATATCCCTGCTTCAGCACAGGTGGCTCAGAGGCTGTCTTCAACTGAGCCTCTGAGCCACCTGTGCTGAAGCAGGGATATCCTGAAAACCTGGCCTGTTGAGTGGGTTTGAGGACCAGAGTTAAGCACCCCAGCCTTATTACACTAAGAAAGCAATCATAGAAATATGATTAAGAACCTCCTTTTAATGTAGTGTATAAAACAGGTTGCATATTGGCAAACCTAATAGCCGGGTTCATGCTCCTCACTGCAGTGCTTTGGGAAAGGAATAGTTTGTACCTGGAAAAGGAAAGGCAGTTGCCCCTTCTGATTGTATTGATGAAGCTGGAGCTGTTCACTCTTGTATGTATTTGTGCCTAATTATCGGTGTGTTTCTTACTTCTACTTGATCTCAACCACGTGGGGAAGAGATGAGGAACGGGATCTTCTGTATCTTTAATGTGTTCTGGGAAACAAATGATTGGTTGGTATCATAATGAGAAACGGTAGTGTTCAAATGAAACCGCATACATTTCTATTATAATCCGTTACATATTCTTGTTTTATGTAAACATTTATTCAAAGTACATTCACCCGCTTCATGTAAATTGCTGAATTACTGTGACTGCTTCTTCGGAATATAGTCTTCAAGGGCCTTATTCTATATCTGCCGACCCGGCTGTTACTAGCCAAATTCTCCTGATACACATTAAAGGCTATTTTCAGCCTGAACGGGCCGGTTCAAGTGATGCTGTTGCAAGCGCCAAACTCTCAGGCCCAGATCCAAAAAAGGTGTAATAAACTATAGCACCCCTTTTTTGTCAATCCGGCCCTTAAAATCCAAAAATAAGATTAACCGAGGTCCTGATGATCCTCTGATTTCTGCCAGTTGGAGTCTTTTTTGGGGCATCTTCTGATGCCCATTGCCCGAGTAGAGACTGGATCTGAAATGTACTACTGTTCTTTTTAGTTTATCAAGGTTTTACACCGTGCTGTGATAATTGCTCACACCTCCAATAACCAAAAGCAAAGTGCACATTGTACTGCAGAGACACACAGGTTTGACCGACTGCACCGTGTTTTGCATTCCTTGCACTCTCTAACCCTGCTGCGAGTTCCAGCTCTTTGTGGCAAAAGCTCTTGACAGGACTAGCATTTGGACAAACTGGGTTTAAAACCTTCATGTATATCCCATTGTCATAACACCTATTTGGGGTTCACAGTGTACTGGTAATTTTGATGGCTTAATTCCACTCAATTTAAAATGTTCGCAGAGCTGTGAATAGTAACACAATCTTGAGAAAATGGAAATGCACCTTGTAATACTCCAGATTTTTTTTAAATTAAAGATACACGTTTGCAGGGTTTAAAGCAGCACAACATGTTCAAGTTTTTTTTAATCAGTTTTGTAGTAGTAGATGTGACGTTTTTTTTTTTGTTTTGTTTTAATTCAACTCTTAATGCCATTTTTATGCGTTTGACAGCATCCTTTGATTTCTATAGCAGATTTTAGCACACCTCCCCTGTGCAAGGTGTAACACTTTTCATGTTTGTGATAACTTGTTGCCAATGTTCCCACCAGTTTGAGCTGTAAACTTTAACAATAGATAATTTTACCTTCGTGCTACCAGGATACATTGTAGCTGCTGAGTTACACTGACTGAAGGATTGATTGAAACTGAAAGGCAGCCATTATGTAAGGCACACAATCAGGATTTGTAAACATTTTATAACATGAGCACCAAACCATTTCCAGCTTGGGTAAGAATGTAGAAGTATACATTGCCACATGCTCGACATATTAAAAAAAAAAAAAAAAGTTGGAAAGTAGTATTGCTGCTTGGGTTTTAACCTGTAACAATTTGTTGATCAGCTCCACCAAATTGCATTTAAAATTGAGGTAGCTGCCTCCTGGCCTGTGATACCACAACTTGCTGCAGCCAATCCCAGGTTTTAAGTCAAACTGTAACATGTAAAGGATTGCAGCACTTCTGCTGTGCCTTTAATACAGATGATGGTTGCAAAGACAATCACTTGCTGGACCTCAGGCATATGGAGCCAGTTGGCAGCTTTGATTTTTGAGGCTACCCGGGTTGTAACAAACCATTCTATATTCCCTTCCCAGGATGACAAACTGACCAAAAACGAGATCTTGGATAACTGGAACATGTTTGTCGGGAGCCAAGCAACCAACTACGGGGAAGACCTGACGAGGCGGCACGATGAATTCTGATTGGCTGTAACACGTGTGCTTCTATCTGAGCGCATTGCACATCAGCACCTTACTGGTGCTATAGAGATTGGAGTCCTGTTGTGGCAGTGGGAACATGGAATGATGGGGGGGTGGGGAGTGGGGGGGGGGGGGGGGGGGAGAAATCCTGCAGCTTGATTTATTTATGAGGGTTATGGCTGTGATTTTGTAAGCGGTTTTCTTACAAAAATGACTTGCTGGTTATGTGCACGGCTCAGGAAATATAGTCCAAGAGCTGTTCAGTTGAATGTGGCCTGAAAGAGCCATTATGTAACCCATTTACTGCCAGTGCTCCCAGTACAACTGGCAGTGAATGGGTTAAAAAAAAAATCTGTTTCTTGAGCACATTTCACACCGTCTTGCACCCAGAAAGCAACTTGGAGTTTATATATGCCAATTATTTGTGATTACAGCCCTCTGCCGTGGTAATGTCACAATTGGATGGAATGACATTGGGCTGATTTTTAAGGTCACATCTACAGGGTCCCAATCTCTCCCCGTAAGTGTCAAACGAAACCACTGTTACTATATGGTCTCCATGCGTACAGCCTAAAATTTGGGTGCAAAGGGTTTCTTTTTTAATACTGTTTGAGGAAGATATCTTAATCCATGTATGTAAACACTTTTTTTTTTTTTTCTTCTCGTCTTTATGGTGGGGAAAATAGATTTTGGAAAAGCCATATGAACAACACAATAAATTGCCTTGTAGCCAAAACCTAGACAAGTGCTTTTATTGAGATTCTTAGGAACTTTATTTGGGACAAGCATTGTATATGTACATTTTCTCAGACAAAGCTACCTTTTATGATTCTTGCCAAGGAAAAAGTTGCAGCGTAATTATTATGGCCACATTTACGTGTATAAGTGTGGATCGTTGACACTCGATAACGTAGAAGGGAGTAGGTGGCAGAGAATCTCCTGCTGTAAGATATTCAGGGCCAATGAGATTGGGGTTTGGTAATGGGGTTTTGCATTACAACTCTTACCGGCTGCAATGATCTGAATTTCCCATCACGGTATAGGGGTTTAATTATAGAACCACCACTGTAGTCTTTAGTGTCCTAAAGCCCTGATCAAAAGAGCAGTACCTTCAAACTCCATTTTTTTTTAAATGAATACTTACTGCATTTTTATTATTATTATTTATTTCCCCCCCTCCCCCACACACTCTAGTTTAATTTTAACGTTTTAAGCTTCATTTTTGTTGCTACAGCAACCATTAAAGGACACCACACCACTTTCTCTTTTGAAATGGGCAGCCATTTTGGGTGCCCTGGGAAGCGGGATCAATCTGTACTGTAGCCTGGATAATTACATCGCGTTGCAGGCAAGGAACGGCTGCTTTTTTTATTAAAACCAAAAATGTCAAGAGCCAACGCCACTTTAAAACAGCCAGACTTGGTAGCAAAAAGGTTGTACTGTACGCAATAGAGATTATATTGAAAAAGTTCTGACGTTAACGGGAAACCTTCCAGCGAGTAAACAAGTCGTATATATATATATATATATATATATATATATATATATATATATATATATATATATATATATATATATATATATATATTTTCCTCATTTGATACATTACACAATGGCCAAGAGATTTGAAACATTTTCTGTATTAGGGAATGTGGGACACATCTCAATAAAAATGTTTTAAAAAAATGAGGACACTAGTTTCAATTGTTTTACTGCTTTCTATGGAAATAAGGTATAGGAAGACTACAGAGCTGAGAGATTGGCAGAGGATCAGAAGCATATTGCTAAGCAACTGGATCCAGGCCCTCTATGCACTATAAATGGGTGAAGATAGCACTCGCCTACTTTATTCAAACAAGTTGGATTGTCTAACAGCTTCTCTGGATTATTATTTTTGAAAAGTCTAACAGGCATTAAATATGGATACCCCAAGTATTGGTAATATACGGTTTGCATGTTTCTGTGAACTGCACATTGGGTGAGAGGGGCAAATGTTGCTTAATTGTGAGAGAACAGCAACAAAATAATTACTCCCCATATTTTACATTTGCAGGGTCTTGTTACTTAGACTGCATTGATTTAAAAGTGTTTTTTTTTTTTTTAATGATGTGTATTGACTCCCAACACGCAGGAGTAAAGTGCTCTGTATGACAGGATTCTCATATACCTGATTTCACAGTCCAATTAATAATATTCATTACAGTGTAGCCCTCCTTTGGGGACTACTAGTTGGTATAAAGGGTTAACTGTGGGATCACTCGGGTTACTCCCCTCCCCATCATGTCCCTTTCTGCAGTCATCCTGCGTCACATGATGAGGAGGGGAATGATCTCAGTTAACCCTTTATACTAACTTGTAGCCAGTGATATCCCCATGGGGAGATAGGGGATGGGAATATATATATATATATATATATATATATATATATATATCCCCTATCTCTATCCTCCCTATGTTCTAGAAACAGGTTCCACTGAGTTCAGACTGGAGCCTCACTGTGTGTCCTGGTAAAACATTTTATAAATAAAATACACAAACCTAAGGATGTCCTGTCACCATTTATTTTCAGTTAAGGAATATGCACTATATAATGATATTGTTCTCATGTGGGAAGAGGAGTGAGCATGTGATAATAGGAGTTCTCAGAGGAGTAGCTCAGGAGCATGATTGGATTGGCTCCACCGGAAGGTCCTATGTAAACGCCTGATCCAATATGCATGGAAAAGGTAGGCAGCACACAACAGAGTGATGGGATACTGAACTCAGAGGACTGTATTTCCACCATAGGCCCACCTGAGATGGGGCACTATTTACACTATGTGGGAAATTGCCAATCTAACTGTTTCCCTTAGTAATAATCAAGAGTACCTCCCTAGCATAGGAGTTGTCGTTGTTTGCAAATCCAAATATATAAGAGCAAACTCAGGTTCTTAGATAATGAGTAGTTTATTGCCTGTACAGCATAGAGTATGATCATACACACACAAGTCAATGAGACTCTCTGCCAGGGGAGGGCCCAAGCAGGCTTTTTATACATTTTAGATTCCTTTGTTTAAAATAAGTTACTGGGCAGAATATAACTACTCCCTATTCTTAAACCAATCATCTTACAGATCATTAAAACCTGGTTCAAGCTGGATTAAAACAGCTCTCTATAGGAATCAGGCACTTCTTGATACCAGGAATGTGGGCGTTACTACAGGCACAGTCGTAAATCTACTGTGAGGGAATCTCATTCATACCACACACACACACACAAAATGGACACTAAAGACATACAGTAGCGACATCTTTTATTGCACTGAATGCCGCCGGCAAGCCGGGATCTACCCCAGCTGCCGCCAGTAACAACCGCGCGCCGCCGCGTTTCCCCCACGCACCCCCCCTCCACTTCGCGCGCAATTTAAATCCCTTCCCGACCCCGTACAAGGCTCCTGCTATGCCGCTCTGCTTCCCCGCACCCCCGCTTACCTTCATTTGATCTCCAGGGGTGTCGGGGAAGCCTGCGGAAGCCGGGGAAGACGGGGAAGCCGGGCGCGCATGTTACTGTGACGTCACAGTGCGCCGCCACGCGCCGCGGCTACCCGCTTCCCAGACGCATGCAGCCGGCGGCTTTTACTCGAATAAAAGCTGCCGCTGCTGTAACAGAACAGACAAAATGGAAACAAAACACCGCCATCAATTCTTCAATCCAGAGACTCCCCCCCCCAGTCCATTTCAGTAATATATCATCCATTTCAACAGTATATTCATTTCAGCAATATTATTTCAACAGAGTGACAGCTTCCAGGGAAGCACAGATTAACTATATTATTTGCCACCAGTTCATGCCTGAAGTGAAGTTTATTGTTGTCTGGCGTGCATGATCAACGGATGTGAATAAAGCTCTTGTCTGTACTATAAAATTTCTTCCTCGTGCCCATCAATATTCTATCTGCATATCCACACCCAGCACCCTGAACAGGTATGAGACTGAGCACAGCCGTGTATATATCCAACTTGATGTAAACTCCTCTAGAGCCAGGCAGAGAGGGTTTCAACAGTATATGTAAATAATGTTCCCATTCCTGCTTTGTATTTTGTTTATAGCACAGCAACATCCAACAGCCACCTCCCTTCAGCAGAGCTTTAATCCTACTTTCTTTCCACCTTTGTGTTGAAGGGGTGTTTATCTTCTTTTTTTTTCTTTCTTGCTTTCAATGTCCTTGGGCCAACTCATTTTAATGTGCAAGGTATGGTTGTTATAAGCCTTCTAACCAAATCTGTAAATGACTATTAAAATGGTGTCGCAAAAATGTGATAGGTCTTAAATATATACCAAGCCTCTGACCTCATATACAAAAATTAAGGGGTTGCAGCTTTATTACATAAGGATCTTTGCTTCTAGTTTTTAGAATCTAAATGCAATAGAGAATGTTGATAGTTATTAATAAAGTCAATATGGGTATTTTTTATGCTCCACAGGTATCCCAATAACTTTAGTTAACATTTCCTTTCAATAATAAATCTGTTTTAAGAAGACCATCTAATAATTGCTGTCTTAGACCCAAATATTGCCCCAAAACTTTACACCTGCAACAAGCAAGGTTCTTAAACCCTCATAATGAATTAGATTTGTAGTATGCTCTTGACTTTAACCCCTATCACATCATGCCGCTTTTTGGCACACCTTTGCCCCCCTCCTAGCTTGAAAATTCTACACAGTATGATAAATGGCTATAAAGCAGAATTAATTTGGTTCAAAGATCGTTTAAATGTACAACTCAAATCCTTTTCAGAAATCCAGGATCTTCTGTTTTCTTACTGTCTTTGAAGTTTTTTTTAGATACATTTTTCTAATTCTACTCTGAAAGGTTTACCCCTTAACCCAATTACGCAATGTAATAATTTTATTTCACATAGTGCTTCTTTCCCATTGAGACTTACAGCGCTTTGCAATTACAGTATAGTGCACAGTACAGGCAGTCCTCGTTTTACAACGCTTCGCTTTACAACGAATGGCTTATCCAACGCTGTGCAATGCATACCTATGTTCATTTTTACAACGCCAAAACGGCTTATCCAACGCTCTTCCGACGCTTTGCAACGTTGTTTATGTGTATGTGTGTATATATATATATATATATATATATATATATATATATATATATAAAGGTTGTTTATGTGTATGTGTGTATATATATATACACACATACACAAACAACGTTGCAAAGCGTCGTAAGAGCATATATATAATATATTATACTATATAATATATTTATTATGTTATATTATATATATAATACAGTATATACACTATATAATTTATGTGTGTGCTGCATATCTTATTGCCTGCGTAAAATATTTGGTGTATTTTAGTGTTAAAAATGCCTTCAGAAACGGAACCTTTCATTTAAACAGTGTTCCTATGGGAAAACGTGTTTCGCTTTAAGTTTCGCTATCCAACGCCATTTTGAGTAACGCATTGTGTCGGATAACCGAGGACTGCATGTACAGGATTATTTAGACAGTCCCTGTCTGAGTTTACAATCTATGTTTTTGGTGCCTGAGGCACAGGGAGATAAAGTGACTTGCCCAAGGAGCGGAAACTGGAATTTCAACAAAGGTCCCCTGCTCCAAAGCCAGTGTCATTATCCGAGTCTGTGTCTTTACTCACTCAGCCACTCCTTCCCGCCAATTCCACACGGGTGTCACCTCCAGTTTATATAACTGTCTAGTTGCTACTGGCATGGCTAGTAGAGATAATTATATAATTGCGTGGGAGAAAAACCTTGGCCAATAGTGTGATATGGAAGAATGGCAAGATGTATCGCTGGCAGCATCAAACAGTTCAATTTGTTCTTCTATTGTATACCACATAGGTTGCATGCTATTCCTCTAAACATCCCAAATATACGCTGGGGAGAATGTAAGTGGTCTGGCTCATTGATGCATATCTAAATCGAGTTACCCATTTGATTTCTAGGGTTGTGTGGTATTGAAATCCCCTCCCAGCCATGCGTTTACCTCTTGGGAAGAACTGTTACCTAAAACTTGTCTATCATATTCTAGTTGCAGCTAGCTATGTACTAGGCAGCAATTGTAAAAAGTATTTGCCGGATTAGTTAGCCCACCTTGAAAACAATATTGCAAAAAAAAAATTTTTTTAAAAAAAAGATGTTAATGGCAACAGTTCCTAGTGACTGAAAAGCGCCCTAAAAATAAATATATATATATATATATATATATATATATATATATAAATAATATAAATAAAACCTGGGACTCGTGGATATTTGTAGAGATTGTATAAAATAATATTTTTAAGCCCTCAACTAAATAAGGACTCCATAGAATATTTAATGTAATTTTTAGTACAGGTTTGAAGCAGGTGGTGTCCGGAGCTGAACTCCATTAATTTCAGCGCCGAGGACCCCCTGTTTCCAGAGATAGACCATCAAAGGGGGTGCGGGTATCTCTATGCAGTTTAAAGCACGTCACATGGGCCAATAGGAACTGCACCGGGTCACGTCACCGCTTCCTATTGGCCCGGGAGCTTAAAAAAAAAAAAATGAGCCTGGAGCTGCTACTGGCACCAACTACATAGGTAAGTACCTCTGGAAGCAAGGGGGGCCCCGGAGCTGAAATTAATGGGGGCCACATTTCCTGCTTCAATCCTTTATAAAAAATAAAATAAAACCGGCTTGGATTGCCACTTTAAAAAAAAAAATCTCTTTAACCTGACCCGTGTTACATTTATTGTATACCACTCGAAATATAGATCGATTTCCAACACCATTCCTTTTCGCTCTCCTTGTTCATCTATTGTCCCTATGTATTCTATATAGAACACGTATATATTGTGACCAGACAATTTCCGTATGTAACTTTATTTCTGTTGTTGTACTTCTGGGTGACTGGTCCAGTAAGTTTGGAAGATTCCCTATCCCTTACTTTTTTCTGTACACTCAAATTTGTAGTTAAATATAAAACACAAATGAACAAAACCCAGCTCAGAGACATTGAGGGGCACCGTAGGGCGGGAAGATGTTCGGTTAGATTCACGCTTGCATGACAGGCCTGGACTCCTTCGCCTGTAGCTGGACTCCAGATCCTGAGAAGCCTGTGCCCCCCTGTGACAAAGAAAGGGTTCTATTAAACACAATCCACGGTCAGGCAACCTCACTTTATCTGAAAAGCATCGACACCAGCAACGAGACTTATTTTCAAGAAAATCTGTGAATTAAAAAGGAGTTGGATATATTGGTATTGTAGATTTGAATGTTGTGATAACGTCAGAATGTATAAAAAGAAGCATTGAGGTGTGTGTGTGTGTGTGTGTGTATTTACGTATCTCAGCAGCCAGCATGTAAATTGTGAAATGTATGTCAATATGGAAAAGCCCCATCAGAAGAAGAGGCTGAAAATGATGGTGCTGTAAATGAGAGGTGCTCAACTCCAGGCCTCAAAACCCACCCAACAAGTCTGGTTTTCAGGATATCCCAGCTTCAGCAGAGGTGGCTCAAATCAGTCCCTGCTTCATCATTAAGCCACTTATGTTGAAGTAGGGGTTGATTTAACCACCACCGCTGCTGAAGCTGGGAAATCCTGACATGTTGGGTGGGGTTTGGGAACCCCTGCTGTAAGATATATGCTAGCTCCTATCTTTAGGTTTGATCCAACTACACAGCTTAAGAACGGTGGATGGGACGCACAATAAACAAACATCACCCTCCCAGAGACCATCTCTGTTAGTGGCAGGGCTATACACACTTCTGACATGAGCCCCTGAGGTCTGAGCACAGAGATACACGCAGATATAGGTAGTGATACATTGTGAAGATATGCTACAATCTGAAAGATGTGACATCTGACTGGACAAGTTCAGAAAACGAACATGTCAGAGAATCCAGCAACTTCAGGAATCGATTGAAACTGTTTTTATACGCACTATTTGCACTTTTAATGGGGTACTCATTTTGTAAATATACAAAACCCCTTAAATATACGAAATAGATAATATACAGTGGCAACAAAAAGTTTGTGAACCCCTTAGGATTTTCACATATTTCAAACCTAAAATGTTATTAGACCTTAATCCAAGTCCTAATAATAGATAAAGATAACCCGATTAAAACAAATGACAAAAACATGATACTTTTTCAACATTTATATATCCACAAATGATTCAACATTCAATATCCATGTGTGAAAAAGTATGTGAACCTTTAGATTCAGTACCTGGTGCCGCACCCTTGAGCAGCAATGACTTTCAACTAAGCGTTTCCTGTAACTGCTGGTTAGTCTCACAGCGGTTTTGAGGAATTTTGACCCATTCCTCCTTACAGAACTGCTTAAACTCTGACATTTGAAGCTTTCCTTGCATGGACAGCTTGCTTCAGGTTCTGCCACTACATTTCAATGGTGTTTAGGCCCGGACTTTGAGTAGGCAATTCTAAAATGCGGAATGTCTTCTTCTGCAGCCATTCTTTTGTAGATCTGCTTGTATGTTTAGGATCATTGTCTTGCTGCATGATCCACTTTCACTTCAGCTTACGGACGAATGGCCTGACATTCTCCTCTAGAATCTTGATACACTGCAGAATTCCTGGTTGTGTCAATGATGGCAATGCTGTCCCGGCCTGAGGCAGCAAAGAGATATCAGCTGCGGGACGATTACACGTGGAACTAACGCTTTAAAAGCCAGCGGACTTGTAAAAAGGATATCAAATTTCTATAACTGATATTTACTCTTTTGGGATTTTCTGATATTTACCTGGACATTTTATTTGTTATACAAGCAATGACTGAGCACTTTGTTACAGTTACAGTTGTAATTTTGATATACACTTAATTTGGTGATATTCATTTAGCACACTTTGATATCTCTTGCATCCTGAGGCAGCAAAGCAGCCCCAAACCATCACACACACTACCATGCTTGACGGTTGGGATGAGGTTCTTCTGTTCGGATGCATTGTTTGGTTTCCGCCAAACATAACCATTCTCATTAAGGTCAAAAAGTTCTACCTATGACTCGTCTGTCCAGAGAACATTGTTCCAGAAGTCTTGTGGATCATCTATGTGCTCTTTGGCAAACTTCAGATCTGCAGCAATGTTCCTTTTAGAGAGTTGTGGTCTCCTCCTGGCTATCCTTCCATGAATACCATTCTTCTTCTCAGTACCAGTCTTTTTCTGATAGTTGAGTCATGAACACTCACATTAGCCAAGGTGAGAGGGGCCTACAGATCCTTGGATGTTACTCTTGGATTCTTTGTGACTTCCTGGATGATTTGCCGGTTTGTTCTTGGAGAGATTTTGGTAGCACGAACGTTCCTGGGTAGAGTGACTTTGGTCTTCAAGTTTCTCCATTTGTCTAACAGTGGATTGGTGGAGCCCCAAATCCTTAGAAATTGTTTTGTAACCCTTTCTAGACTGATGAGCATCAATAGAAAGAATCGGAGCACCTGGGCTCCTGTGTCAATGCTCCAGTGTACACAAATCTCAATAAAGAATATGTGCAACCATTAAATGATATATATTCATATGAAGAATGTTGACAATGATCTCAGGCTTTGAAAAAAAGAAGTTGCTTCATAAAGGTCATATGATGATCCAATTTTGAGGAAAGATAACATACATGATAGCAATATGAGAGGATGACCCCGTCACCCGTAGTAAAGTAACACCCGAACCCTTTCAGTAAGCTTAGTTCTCTCTCCCCTGGAGGCTAGACTTGAAAGCACCTGGTATATAAACCAAGCAATAGTAAAGAGCAATAAAGTACTCACAGATTGTTGAATAATGACCCGAAGTCAGCATGCTCACGGCTCTGTCTAAATCACGAAAGTAGTATCCCATGGGGGAAACAAGTGAGCGGTGGACTGCTAGTCAACCTGAAAAATGACGGAGCCTGGATCGCTTCAACGGATGGAGAAAGAAAACAAACTCTTTATTCAAACGTTCGCAACATCGTATCACACAGACTGGGGGAACCTCTGACGTGTTTCACACACGTTCCATACAAGTCCATACATGTTTATATAGCAATATTTATGAACTATGTATTGATGTTAGCTCTCCTACATCATGTTTTTATTCTTGTCTTGTGTGCCGTCATGTGGGGTTGATCATTGCTGCTGCGCCACTGTGGTTTCCTGGACACAGCCCTCCGATTTTGATTCCGCCACGGGGACTGTGTTTACGAACACACGGCTGGGCATCTGGTAAGTGATCCGCCTACATATGCCGGCACTGTGAGAGGAACCATACGCTTTGACAAAGCGCACGCATGCGCGAAACGCGTCAGAGGTTCCTCAGTCTGTGTGATACGATGTTGTGGACGATTCAATAGAGTTTTTTTCATCCGTTGAAGTGATCCAGCCTCCGTCATTTTTTAGGTTGATTCTAAGTATCCCCTTTAATTAGCTGATAAAAAAAAACAAAAAAAAAAAAAAACAGGATTTCACATACCAACTCCTAATTACTCATAGTTTGTCTAACTCATACATCATTTTGTTTCAAAAGACATGGAATTGGTTAATATAAACCCTATTGGATATTTAAGAAGACTGGTTTTGATTCAAGGTTATCATGGAAAAACTAGAATTTCCGTAATTATCATTGGGATTCACAAACTTCTCTCACCACTGTGTGTACACACACGCACACGCACACGCACACGCACACGCACACGCACACGCACACGCACACAATAA
Source organism: Ascaphus truei (assembly GCF_040206685.1). Classification (NCBI taxonomy): domain Eukaryota; kingdom Metazoa; phylum Chordata; class Amphibia; order Anura; family Ascaphidae; genus Ascaphus; species Ascaphus truei. The sequence goes on along the minus strand of NC_134488.1, from coordinate 109,679,602 downwards.
ATGGTGCTGGCTACATTATTTTTTTTTATTTTATTTTTTTTACATATATGGTAAAAAATAAGAAGTTTTGTATATTTACCGCAACAAGCTGGCAGATATTCATTAGCGCAAAGTAAATGAGATATTCATTGATTTTTATATAACTTGCCATTTAAACTTCAGGAATACATTATTTTGCTTTGCATAGTAATGCTCATAATGCAAATGTTAAGAAAACCCTGGTTTAAATTAAGTCACATGCTTCAACTCATCTTCCGATACCCAAATGATCTCCATGACTTGCCTGCTCCTGTAATTACTACATGCACATACCCTCTGTAGTACGACGATATCTCTTTCCTTCAGCTTGTCCCCAGTGATTGGATCAGTCATATCCTTCTTGATTAGCCTCTCCACACACTCCAGTGTAACCACTGCCCCTCTGGTTAGTTCATTAATAATAGACAGAATGGAAATCCGTTAGAAATGCTAATTAACAGAACAGTAACCACATTCCCTTGCAGAAGGAACACATTTCCCAAAAAGAAGAGCTAACTAAATGCCCTTTTCCTTGCACTGGAAGAACATCACATAATAGAAACAAAAAGGACACGATTTTAATACTGAAACCAATTTACTGTAGGGGTCTCATGTCACTAAGACCTATGGCTAAATTATATATGCTCCCAAGTGACCGTCGACTTCAATTGGGATTTTCCGTCGACAACAACCTGAACGGCAGATCCGTACTCTATAAAATGTACCCCTTTATCTTAAAACGAAATACCAACTTTGTACAAATCTCGTGTGGTAACCTTTACTCTTCATATTGCAGTACTTAATATAGTCTCTATTATGTTTGGCTAACCAGGGCTCTACATAAAGAGGTCACCTGACAGTTGAGATCAGTACTTAAGCAGAATGGGATCAATGGAAAAAATCTCTTGTTTTCTTCATTGGTTGAGGTTTAGAGGCCAAAATCACTTAACTGCAAAATCCCCTTTGTATGATAGAGCAACTCTAATTTTAGACGCAGCTGGAAAGAAAACAGTTCACACAAACACTATGTATCCCTATCTTTCAGTTTATCCTTCCTGCCACAAGCAACATGGCCGCCTCAGGCCCCCCCCCCAAGGTGGAGCTTCCTCCATTTTCCCCTCCTACATCTGACTACTGATTGGTTCGCAAAGTGGGTACGGCCTGATTATAAGGCAAGTATGTACTTTCCAAATTAACATTTTTTTTTTTTTTAAACCGCCTTACAATCGGGCAAAACTTATGTGTGTTATATAGGGTTTATTTTATGATATAGATCAGTGATTTCCAACCTTTTTTGTTTGGAGGAACCCTTGAAATATTTTGAAAAATCTCGGGGATCCCCTATCTGGCTGACACATATTAGGTTCGACAGGGGTCAGTCACAACATTTCACACCTCACGAGCCACATCTATTTCCCACCCTCTGCCCATGTATTTCTCTCCCATCCATCTCTCTAACTCTCCCCCCTCCCGCCTCGCATGTATTTATCCCTTGCGTCTCACTCTTACTCCCTCTTTTCCTCACTCACTCCCTCCTGCCCCCCTCTTCTCTCACTCGCCCCTACCTTCGTCAATTACCCCACTCTCAATCCACCCTACAAAATACATACCAAAAAACCCTACCCCCAGGGGGCAGGGGGGGGGGTGTGGTCCATAGGAGGAACCCCTGGGACTGCTTCAAGGAGCCCCAGGGTTCCACAGAACCCAGGTTGGGAATCACTGATATAGATATATATACCGACAAGTGCAGTGTTAAGTAAAGTTAGTCCCTTTCTGAACCACCAGAGGTCAGTCTAGATCTGTGAGACAACAGATGCTCCGTACAGCCACGTACTTTCTGAACAAATGCAAATGGATGTCTAGACAACAGAATGCCATGGGGTGGTCGCAAGAAAATACATAGCGACAACCCAAAGAGCACCATCATTTTGCTGGCTGAGAATAAAACACGGAACTCTGGCTACAGTGGAATAAGAGAAGTTCATAAGACTAATATATGTAATTGAGCAGTGCATGGTGTGCCTCAGACTTACGAAGGCCGCAGCACAGCGCATGGGACGCAGTTACCCAGCATGTCCCGTGTAACAGCGCAGACATATCTGTCCTGGCGATTTATTAGGCTCACGCGATCCACCTTCTTATCCACTGGTGTGAACTTTACGGTGATCAGGTCTTTCATCTTCAGAGGCTTCCCACTCATGGGGCAGTAGACGGTCTTGTCCTGGAAAGAGTGAGCAGATGTGGACAATCTCAATCTGCCATCGATATATTTGCTGTGCTTTAATGGTGTTATAATATAGTATGTGTGACTACATTGTAACCACCAACATTTTAACTCCTCCAGTCATGACAATGTCACTGTACCTTTAAAAAAAAAAACGCTCTTAAGCCAATGCTTGTAGCAAATTTAGAAAAACTGTGCTCAATTTTAAGATATTATAAAATCTGTTTAAAAAAAAAACTGGGGGAAATGCTTTTTGGGACCTCATTTTAGGCTTATGCAAGGTCTATGCTCTAAAAACAGGGGGGGGGGGGCGTTTAAAGCTTTCAAATATATATCATAGTAGTGGTACTCTGGGTTTGCAAATAAAAAAAAGGGAGGTACCACATATCCCTAGTACCATTACACTTTGACCAGTGTCCTCAAGCCTCCCAAACAGGTCAGGTTTTCAGGATATCCCTGCTTCAGCACAGGTTGCTCAATCAGTGGCTCAGTCTTCGACAACCTGACCTGTTGGGGGGGCTGGATGACTGCAGTTGAGCACCCCTTGGCTAAGACATAGTTTATGCATGGTGCACCAGTATTCCCTGCTGTGCTGGATACTGTGGGGAGATCTACAATATGGGAAATATTTCAAACAAACAGGAAAATAAAGAGGGGACTTAAAGAGTAATCGGCTCTTACCGGCTTCTTTACCACAGAGGATTTGGCCTCTGGAGTCAGTGATGGGATCCAAAAGCTTGGAAGATGCTTATTCTTCTCACCGCTCGGCTTACTGCTGCCAGGCTGAGGAGTATCCGCGCTGTCCTCCTCTTTACCACAAAACAACAAAGTGGGGTCAATCACAGAAAGGTAAACATGTTTTTTAGTTCCAATTCAATATCATTTTGTACACCGAGAAAGAACGGAAAGAAGAACAAGCAGGTGGCTTATGAGCACACTCCTGAGTATAACAGGAGTTGCTAGACTACAGTTTGAATATGTTCTACCTTTAATTCTTTTCACTGTCTATTGGTGAACCGCTATAAATATAAATGACAAGAATAAAGTAACCCGCGTGTACTCCGCTCAACTGACTTTCAATGCAACTATTCCCGTGTGAAATGCAAACTTACAGAAAGCTGGAAGACTATGCGGCTCTGCAATAATTTGTACTGCCCCCAATAAGGAAATAGGTGCCTTTTTCCAGTTACACACAAAAACCCCAGAATAAAATGTAATATTTTCCCAGAGAAACTATTGCTTTTATCATGTAATCTCCATCAGCAGCAAAGGCCTGGACGTACCAGATTTCCGTGTGAAAGGGTTCAATGGCTTGCTGATGATGGACATTTCTTTATCCAGAAACACTTTCATTTGGGATTCCTTTGCTGCTTTGTTTAACTCCTCCATTTCTGTCTTCTTTTCATTTTTTTGTTTCTCATATGCCTGCACGAAAGAAAGACATTCCCTTCTAACTGCTTAGTGCATGTTTAGGTCCTTGCACTACTTGTACTAAGTGCTAGAGATGGAGACAGCACTCGCCACTCAAGACAAGTTAAGATATTTGTAGTTCTAAAAGAATGGGGGGGGGACAGGGCAGAGGAACAAACTGTTTAGTGCATGAAATAGATGGGAGTCCCCTCCTCATCACTAGCAACCCATCTATATGTAGCACCTGCTAAAAATATATGTATACTGTGAACAAAAATAAGTTAATCTACGCCACCTATCACATGGTGCGATATGGAATAAGAGACCCTGATCTGCCTGGCAACGACAGAACACATTAGATTGGATAAGAAGAGAAACAGATAGAATGTTGAAACAAACGTTCAGCTTTAGAGAGACAGAGAGAGTCCAACTACCAATCTGATAAGATATACAGTATATAGTTTTGTATAAGAGATAAGGGCCGCCGGCTTAAGGTAGCCAAGGGGTAATAAATCACCAGTAAATATATAAACAAATCTCGTCTGGATTAATTCAAGGGGTCCAATTATGGTGTACTATGGGAGGAAGGACGCAGGCCCCTCCACAGCACATATAGACAGTGTAAATGGGGGGGGGGGTTACATATACAAGTAAAGCACTCTCAGCACCCTAGTAATACACAAGTTCATTCACACTGCAAACAGGAGATAAAGTTAATAAAAGGAGGAACGTCACATCAGTCCTCACAGATGCAAAGTGTGTGTATTGAAAGCTTCATATATCACAAGTAAAACTTAAATATTTTATGTAAAAGGTAAAGAACAACAATGTGCCCCACTTCAACAGTGTCCCATTACATAAAAAGTGCCAGCCGTTCTCAGGACTGATGTGACATTTCCTACTTTATTAACAATACTTCTGCTTGCAGTGTGAATGAAAATACATATTCAAGTGCTGGATCTGCTTTACTTATTGCACTACTTGCAATCATTCACCCGGCCCCAAAATGTTGTAAAATGTGTTCTACCTTCATCTGCCGAGCCATCTCCTTCTTCTGGTGCAGGATGTATTCCAAAATAGCTTCCTTCTCATAAATGTACCCATCTGGTCTTTGGAGGAGAAATAAAAAAAAATTAGCAACTGTACAGTATTGTACATGGTTTACTATTTCAAGTAAAAGCATTGTGTAGTATGTTAAAACATTTCACATACTGTAGAACAGCAATACAAGTACAGGTAGTCCTCGCTACCCGTCATTTCACTTTACGACGGATGGCATATCTGACACTTTACAATGCCACCCTATGGGCCCTTTTCCGACGCCGGAATGCGTTATCCAACGCTCACCGCCACTGATCAACATGGGACTCACTTTACAACGGTTTCACTATCCAAAGCTTTTTCTAGAATGGATTGCGTTGGATAACTGAGGAATGCCTGTACTAAAATACTATGATATAATTTTTTTTTTTTTTTTTATACATTCTATTCTCCACTCCTTTGCTACCACATCACACTAGGCCAAATTGTCTTTTCTCCAAGAAATAGAAGATGCAAATATAGCAGGAAATACCTACGTCAACACAGGATCTTTACATGGTTGTAGGGAAAGGCAACAACAATCAAAATCCTTCACTGCGTCTTTGCTAAGACGAATAGTCTGCGTCCCATATCCAGAGGCAGCTAAAGTACACAAAAATGACATCAAAGAGCATTCTGGGTTTAAAAGGCTATCCAACATCCATAGAAGATGATAAATAGAAGTCTAATAGCAGTATGCTCAAAATGCAACAAACATACCCTTTGTCTGCATACACCTCCTAATACTAGCGAGTACAAATTTAGCCCCAGATTTATTGCACCCGGTGCAACAAGTCAAACTCTGCCCGGAAAAGTAAATACCACAGGATGCCTGCAGGGGGTCTCCACTTACAAATGGAACCAGCCACAGAGAAATTTCCCACTACCGTGGTATTCCACAGTTTCCCCTGGCCTCACAAACATTAAATCTGGTTATATCTGTACATGACAGAGAACCATTTTCATATACACCCAGCTACAGATAACTGGGCCTGATAGACAGTTTGGTTTAGCCGTTATTTACAAAATGCTATAAGGCATCTAATTGTAAGAGTTGGTTTTGTTGAAATGGTTCATTTGTTTAATTCATTATCCAATCAAATGAAAATAAAACTACTACACACCGGTATCTTTCCTCTTCTCATAGTAGGTGTACACAGCCCCAGCTGTACAGTTTTTTCCATGTCTTGTCATCTTCTATCAGGAACCTGGGAATGTCCTGTGGTTACAATTTCTGCAGAGACAAATTCCGATTTTAATTGCAACACATCGCAAACACAAAGTTAATGAGTGATCATATTCAGAATTGGTACTGCTTTAAAACACTCAATCTTAACTCAAGTAGTTTAAAGTCCCAAAACCAACAAGAGGTCTTCATATAGTTTCAGATCTAATCATTTTTACTTGGTAGGACAGCGCTACACAAACAGCAGGGTAGTCTGGATGTGTATCTCAAGATGACACTGTGTTTATAAACCCCGCCCCACCCCCCACAATTAATAGTCTAGTTGGGTCCGGCAATAACTCATTAAGCTCCTATGGCCCTGAAATTAAGATCTTACTTCCTATTAAACTCTCCACTTACACATATTGCGAACACACTCTGTCATTTTACTGTAAAATCATTTCCCCCCCATCCCCTGCAATAACATCCTAATCCCCAGCTGTTTTCCTGGGGGGGAAGTGAAGGGGCCGCATTGTGTATGCCCGTTTTTTCCGCGGAATCGTTATATAAACCGATAGCCGGTTCTCAACACAGAGTATAACCGCTCATTGTCTCCCGGGCGACAGCCGGTAGTTACACACGGGGTCTCAGAAGACCAACAAATAGCCCCCACACAGACCTGGGCCCTCCCGGCGCACTTCCGGTACCGCCCCCGTGTTGATACTGTTTATGTCGCGGCTGATTACCGCTGACCAAGCGTCTCAGACTGATGATGTAACTGCGCTGCCTACAAAGAACCACGTGACCTGCGTCTCTCGCGAGGGGAGCGGCTGTCCGCGGGAGGATTCCCGCCTCTCCCGGTCACGTGGGCAGAATCAGAGCGTGACTGGGCGCAAGCGGCCCTCCATTTTATTCATCCGTATTATAAGGAGCGAATGTGCGGTGTCAGGGAAAGTGAATCACACAGATAGAGTGTTGTTATGATAATAAAGGGTTGGACGCAGTGATAATGGGGTCAAGCAGGGATTTCACTATCTCTAGTAATGTGGAGATATGTAGACACTGCTCATTTGCATGTAATTTCCCAGAATACCTTGCTGCAGTGGAAGGACTATGCTGGGAGATAATGGGGAAAAGCAGGATTACAGGTCTATCAGACGTGAATGTCTTCACAAGTGATATTTTCATCCGAGATATATAGTAAAACAAAGAGTTCAACTATTTCAATGCTTTAATCACTTATGGCATAGACTCCATTCATTTCAACTGAAGCATAACAATTAATAATGCCTGTGTTCACATGAGTCAGGGTAAATACCATGTAAAAAGTTGTCATGTTTCCAATATACTGGGACAGGAACTAGATACACCCGGTTCTCAGGTTTCTGTTACCAGAAAGGCAGTGTAGGAACCCGTTTAAACGCTGCCGCATCAGATATTTCACAGAGATTAGGGCATTCCAGTTATTATATGTAGGTAACAATGTCCATAGAGTAGGGGTTCTCAAGCTCCCCAACAGGTCAGGTTTTCAGGATATCCCTGCTTCAGCAAAGGTGGCTCAATCAGCCAGACTGAGCCACTGATTGAACCACTTGTGCTGAAACTGGGATATCCTTAAAAGCTGGCCTGTTGGGGGGTAGGGGGGTCTTGAGGACCGGAGTTGAGAACCCCCTGCCATATTGCAAAGACAAGACTTTTCTTAGGCTGAGCTCAGACAGAACGCGATGCGACGTGCGTGCGCACGTTCACCACTCATTCGCTGTGTTCTGTGGGAGTTTTCAAACAGAAAACGACCCCAGGCGGTGAAGTGCTGCGTTGTACCGGCTGTAGCTCAAGCTTTCAACTGAAGTTGAAATTTCAAGCAGCAGCCGCGTCACGTGCACTTCTCCAGCCAATCAGAAACATGCACACTATTTTTTTTCTTCTTAAGTTACGCCCCCAATCGCGTCATTCTGTCTGCTGGGGATGTTCACACATCACGCCCGGCAGACAGGCTCGCGAACGCACGTCCATGTAGCAGTCTGTCTGAGCGAGGCCTAAGATGTTCCTTTCCATACGATGAAGTTCAAAGATCTACGTACGATAGGTATTGGTCCTGGAGAAACGGAAATTTGTTGTAGGTTGTACTATATTTCAGGGAACAAACATTCGAGTTCATCGTAGGCCTTGAAAAACACACTCGTCCACTTTCCCGGGCTACGGGTAAAATCCGGGGTGCCTAGCCCACGGCTGCTGCCGAACGTTTTTGGAAGCAGAGCTGCCGATCCGCGTGCTGCTTCCAAAGTCGCGCCCCATGAGGTCTTGCATCTGCTTCCAATGAGGTTCTGCAGGAGAACAGCGGTCTTTCTTGCGCCGGGCCCCACGTGTAATGAGTCACCTCCTGCATTGGACTGGTATAGGCAAGTAAAAAAAAATTGTTCATAGATGAAATGATAGTGTACAGAGACCGTACACTTTAATAAACCTATGGGACTTTTGAAAGCTCTATCATGGTTTCATCTGTGAAGAAAGCCAAAGGTTCCTTAAAGTGATCGACCTACAACAAATGTAACCTTCCTGAAGAATTAAAATGTATTTAGTTGCCAGTGCTTTTTTTTCTGTGCTTTGTGCCAAATCTCTGTTTTATAAAGTCACTTCAGACACTTTGAAAAGTAACACATATTTAAAACATTGCTGCTGTGTATCATAAAAATCTACTATTGGCTGAACTGACACAGCACCTATACACAGCATACTATTCAATAGCGTTTAGGCTACTACTGTAATGGTGCTTATATTTCCACTCTTAGGGGTATATCCAATAATCCCCGAAGTACAATGTACCCCCATTGTCCGAGGTGCAGAATATGTTGCGCTTTCCAAATTAACGATAATAATTGTATGATCGGCCTAAAACACCAACATTGAAGTTGAATACGCAACTCAATTAAATTCACGAAATTGTACTGTAAAGAATGTGTAGTGTTCTAGATACCAAAGCACTTTGGAGTTATAAAACATTGTTTTTCTCTTCATTGTTATAACTGGCATTTAGTTTGATTAATTTAGTTGATATGCTGTCACTGACAACCAATGTAACAACTAATTCAATGTAAACATTTAAATTGTTTAAAATATAACATATTTTGGTTTTAAAAGTTAATACGGCTATGTATGTATGTATGCATATCTTTATTTTGTATAGCACTGACGGTATTCAGCGAGTCACAAATACAATACAGTACAGGGGATTATAATAATACAATAAACGCAGCAAAATCAGACAATAGGAAAGGAAATCCCTGCCCCGGAGAGGTTACAATCTAACTGGTATGTTGGGAGGCTTACAAAGACAGCAGGTGAGGGAATAAGTGCAGAAAATTACAGTGCCTGGCCAGGGTGGTTGGTAGGAGAGACTGAGTGTGGGACAGTAGCCATGAGTCCAAGCTATTGGGATGCTTCTTTTGCGAGGTGAGTTTTAAGGTTGGTCGCTATTAACCCATCTAATTTAACACTATTAGCAGGGAGGAGACAGGGAGGCATGGGTGAGAGCAGGTGTGCATAAGGCTGAGTCTGGGATTAGGAGAGATATCCCCAGCAGCAAGTAGGCGTAGTAGAGAGAGAGCGAGAGAGGAGGTGAATAGAGGATTTGTGGGGGTGCTTTTTGTTGACAGGTGTCAAAGTTGTTGGGAAAGAGGTTTGTAAATAATGGTGCAGTGTTTGGGCACATACAAAGGTGGAGGGGAGGAGAGATGAAGAAATGTGGATAGACGGGGAGAGAGAAGTTGGAGAGAACAGAAAAGTTTACTAAGGAGGGAGAAAACAGCAAACAGAAAAAACAACAGGGAGAGCATAATGAGATACAGGTAGGAGTAGAGAGCATTGTTGCACTGAAGTTTAAGCAGCAGTTTAGAAACAGAGTATATAGATGTGTACAAATTGTCAGAGCATTTAGAAAGCCAATTTCTCATAGTTGCAGGGTTGTTGTTGAAGTGCAGAGTCCAGTTCTTCTTGTAGTACTCACCTCCAATATTAATTCCACAGACACTTCATATGTAACACTTCATATGTAACACAAGATGTTATATAAATCTCCCTCTCTCCCTATATACACACACACACACACTATATAAATAATCTCATCATCATCCCTTCTCGATTCTTTTTCTTTGCTGGATGAAGGCCTCCCCAATGATCTTCCAGGTATTGCGGTTGCAGCCTTTCCACGTTGCTCCAACAAATGTTATGATTTCATCCTCCCATCTTACTTTTGGTCGTCGTTTTGGTCTTTTACTCTCTTGGAATCCAGTTGAGTATCATCTTTGTCCAACACTGGTTATTTCTTCTCGCGATATGTCCGGCCCACTGCCATTTTAATTTCTTCGCCTTTGTGATGATGTCACAGACTTTTGTTTGGTTCCAAACCCATTAATTCTTTTTCCTGTCTTCGGGTAATACATCTCTCCAAACTTCTTTGCTTTGTCTGAAGTTTCTAAATTATCTCCGCATCTAGGGTCCAAGTTTTACATCCACACAGTAGGTGAGCACGGTCGAAAAAGTTTGTCTTGAGGCACAGTGGAATGTTCCCTTAAACTATTGTCTTGTTTCTTCCAAATATGCTCCATCCCATCTTGATTCTCCTATTGATTTAATTGAAAGGGTTCCAATCCATTGTTACTTGGCCAAGGTAGACATAGTCTTCAACTTCTTCTAGTTCTGTAAGGCCTCGGGGAACACCTCTCCCAAAGAGGGTTCCCCCCGCGACACTGCTCACACGGCGCGCTCCAGCTCCACTGGTTCACCGCCGCGAGCGGGACCCTCCTTCCTTCTCCTGGTCCCCGCGGCTGCTACGGGACGCGCGCACGCCCACGTCCTCCCGCAGAAGGAGCTCCCACCCCCAGCTCGGGCCGCGCGTACCTCTCCCGCGCGGTGCACACGCCTGATGCGCGTACACCGCCCACAAGCCTCGCGTTCAGCTGTGGCAATCTTCCCTCACCTATCCCTGCCTCACATGGGGCCGCTCCTCCATCCCTCCCTCTCTTCCCATTGGGCTCTCTTCTCATTTATACCCTGCTCAGCCATTCCTTCTTTGGCTGAGCATAGCTTTGTGTGACCTGCGTTACCCATGGTCGTGCCTGCCTTAGTACCTTGTCTCTGTGTCTTCTAGTGATCTCCCGTGTACCGAACCGGCTTGACTGCGGACCCGCTCTGGACTTAGACCTCTGGCTTGCCCTCTGACCTCCCGAACTCTCCTATCCTCCACCTCGGCTTACGGATTCCAACCTACCTCCCGGCTCAAAACCCCAAGGCTCTCGGCACCGGTGATTCTACTGGAACTGCCCTAGTATCCGGCGAGTATCTGAACTAACACCTTATCTCCCGTGCAGTTCCGGACGCCTACTATCCACCTTCCAGGCATGCCCCCGCAGCTGTGGGTGCAAGTATTACCCTTTTCACCTCAGTTCTGGGGTCCCTCCTTGTCCGTGGTGAGCGCAGCGTGACATTATGCTCAGCCCAACGGACATGGACCCCGGAGAGGTTGAGCAACCCAGTGCCATGGATCGACTCCTTCAGGTGGAGGCGCAACTCAACTCCATGCCTCAAGAATCTCTCTGTTGCAGCATTCCCCAGGCTCCTCTGCCATGGCAGCCGCGGTGTTGCCTTCTTTGGGTCTCCCCACGGCTTCGGACCCTCGCCTCCCGGCTCCCAATCGTTATGCAGGGGATCCCCACGAGTGCAGAGGATTCATCAATCAGTGTGAAATCCAATTCGATCTGTCTCCATCGCGCTTTCCTACTGCACGCTCCAGGGTGGCTTACATCATCTCGCTATTGACCGGAAATGCCCTGGCCTGGGCATCCCCCATCTGGGAAAGGAGGGCCGACATGACGCATGATTATCCCCTTGCATATTTAAGCAAGTATTTGATATGCCTGGTCGCAAGATCACGGCAGATTCCTCTTTGTTCCATCTCTCTCAAGGTACCCGTCCCGTCGCCCAGTATGCTCTGGAGTTCTGGACCATCGCGGCCGAGACCTCTTGGAATGACGACGCCCTCTCCGCAGCCTTCTGGCAGGGATTGTCCGAATCCATCAAGGACCAGCTGGCGACTCTGGAGAGACCCACCAGATTGGAGGACCTCATTGCTGTCTGCATCCGCGTGGAGCAGCGCCTTCGGGAGAGAAGACTTGAACGCGCGCTCCCTCGTGCCGCCTCTCCCCGGGCTACCAGCCGCAGTCTTGTCCCTTATGTCCCCCAACCAATAGATGAACCTGAACCTATGCAGCTCGGAAGTCATCGGCTGTCCGCTTCCGAGAGACAGCGCCCACGAGATGGTGGGCTGTGTCACTACTGCGAGCATCCCGGCCATCTGCTGGCGAGCTGTCCCTTGCGTCCGGGAAACGCCAAAACCTAATGAGGTATGAGGGGTTTCTCGTTGGGTACAATCTCTTCCTCTTTCCCTTCTCCGAAGAAACTTCCTACTCGGATAATGCTGTCCATCTCTCTTGCCTGGAATAACTTCCAGATTCCCGCCTCCGCATTCATAGATTCCGGGTCTCAAGGAAACTTTATTGATCAGGATTTTGCCAGCAGGAACAATATTCCTTTCCAATCTAAAGCTGTTCCCGTTGGCTTATAGGCCATAGACGGGCGCCTACTCCAACCAGCTTTTATTTCCTTGGAGACTTGCTCTCTATCCCTCTCCACAGAGGACGGTCACCAAGAGAAGATTACCTTGGACGTGATCCACACTCCATCAGTGGAGGTGATTCTGGGACTCTCATGGTTGCAACTGCACAACCCACAGCTGGATTGGACTAACAAGGAACTCATACGATGGAGCTCCCAGTGCCTCAAGACTTGTCTTCCCCTAAAACAGACGGTTGCCGGAGTGGAACTACCCGCGGAGTACAAAACTTCCCTCCCAGCGGTCTACTGGGACCTTGCAGATGTTTTTGACAAAGTGCGTTCTGAGGTGCTTGTGGCGAAAATGGGGGGGTAATCAGCGCATTAATAAAGGCAGTGGGCTCAGCTGGTTACCCCTATTTCGTATTGGGGATGAAGGGGTTAATATTATATGCTGTTCCCCTTTTAAGACTGCTAATTTAGGAACAAATGTTATGCATAGATGAAAGAACCCCCCCCCCCGGTTGGGAGATGCCGATGCGTCTAGTAGATGAAAGACTCCAGATTCTTACAATGTCACTTAATCAGGATATTTCTGAGTAGCAGGTCCTGTTACTCAGCCTGGATATTTCACACCTTGGGACCAAACTCCAGACATTGCGTCCCCAGAAATGAGTGGCCCCTTTTTACTTAGCAGTGCTACCAAGCTGCTTACTGAGCATGCTCAGAGTTACCTGAGCTGGCTGTAGGATTTGCCCATGTGACATGGCAGGTTCTGATAGGAGGAAGATAATTCCTTGCCAATGGGATGAGGCTAATGTAACACTTCACAGGCCCTTGTCCTTAAAAAGGCCTGTACCCCTCATTCCTGTGTTGTTCCTGCTGTTGTTGCTGTGTTGCTGTTGTTGCTGTTACCTGATTTCTTCAAGCGGATAAGACCTGAGTACAGCGGCTACGATTCCAGAACGCAAGGGGTTAAAAACATCGCAACAAGGAAACTTGCCCTGCTTCAGGATTTCGTTAGCCCTGGGGATCCAGCAAATCCCAGAGAACCAGAAAGGACTTTGCACATTCACAGAAGGATTGGACTGCCTATTTATTTGGCAATTTGCAAATGGACTACATTTTGAAAGACAATCTCTTGGTGCTTTGCATCTTTCTGGACATTATCCTCTGTTTCTCTACCCGTGAGTGTAATTATTAAGTTTATTCTGCAGTTGTTGTGTGTTTGCCTATCAAGGGAATAAATCTCAGTTTATTTTGCTCAACCTGTTCTGCTCAATCAGGATCCACGAAATATAAATGTGTTATTAAGCGCGTCTCCCGTCACAGGCGTTTAAAACTACCACCCTATGCCCTAGGTATAAGACTTCAGCCATCCCTACTAAGCACTTGGTGGGTTCTAAGGTGAGACCTGCCTCCCTAATCCTGGCTAGCACCGCAGCTACATGAAGTAAGTGTGATTCCCAGGAGTTACTGAACACAGCAATATCATCCAGATAAGCCCTTGCAACCCCTTGCATGCCCTCTAGCAAACGATTGACCAGGCGTTGGAAGGTAGCCGGTGCATTCTTCATCCCAAATGGCATCACTAAGAACTCATAGAGGCCACTTGGGGTGATGAAAGCCGACTTCTCCCTAGCCTCCTGGGTCAAAGGGATCAGCCAGTACCCTTTACGGAGATCCCTGGTGGTCAGATACCTTGCCCCCGCGAGTTCATCCAGCAACTCATCCATGCGGGACATGGGGTAGGCATCTGAAACCGTCCCTGCATTGAGCTGCCGGTAGTCCACATAGAACCAGGTGGTCCCATCCTTCTTAGGCACTAGGACTACCGGACAAGCCCAAGGGCTCTGGGATGGTACAATTACCCCTAGGGCCAGCATCTCCTCCACCTCCCTCTCTATACTGCCCTTCACCTCTGCTGACACTCTATAAGCGTGCTTATGCAGAGGTCTCCGATCCCCTGTAAGCACTGGGTGCTCAGTGATGTGTGTCCTCTCTGGCTTGTCCGTGAACAGAGCCCTATACTGCTCTAGCATAGCCCTGGCATCTGCTCTCTGCCTGACACTCAGCCGAGCCCCTATCTCCACCTGCTCTCTGGTACCTCCCTGCCTAGCCTCCCCTAGGAGATCTGGCAGAGCTATGTCCTCCTTGAGCATATTGATGTGATAGACTTTGGTCGTCCCTGTCTCCCTAACCCTGGCTAGCACTGCTGCTACCTGTCCTGGAGATAAACCACAGATCTGCCTGAAGCCAACTATCCTCTCCCTGTATGTCCCCACATACCTCTGCACTCTCTCTAGTGCCCTCCTGACCAGGCGGTGGGAGGTAGCCAGAGCATTCCTTATCCTGAATGGCACCCTGACAAACTCACAGAGGCCATTCTGAAGGCTGAAGACTGACTCCCCATTTGCCTTCCTCTCTACACTGTCTGCCACCTCTGCTGATACTCCATAGATATTCTTATGCAGAGGATGCAGATCACCTGGGAGCACAGGCTGATCCGTACTATGTGCCCTGCCCAGCTTGTCTGAGAACAGGACCCTAGGCTGCTCTACCCTATCCCCGGCTTCTGCCCCTGCCTGCCTACCTCCCAGGGCCCCTAGCTCAACTAGGACCCCCCTAGGAAACCCTATCCTACCTAAGAGGCCTGGCACTGCCTGAGCTACTTCCTGAAACATGTTCCCCATTCCTGTTAACAGGTTCAGGAACATCTGCTCATAATCACCCGCTTTACCCTCTGGCTGGCAGGCGTCCCAGGGGTGGCCAAAGTCTGCCACTGCCCCTGCTGCCTCCGGCCAGAAGTAAGGCTGCAACAGCTGAGTTCTCATGTGAGTGACCCCCTGATGCCCCACTAGTGGACTGGGGAAGGCTACCTGCAACAATTGCTGCCTACCCTCCCTGGGTCCCACTAACCGTCTTCTACCTGTCCAGCCCCTGGCTAACCCGGTAGAACCTGGCTCCCTACCCCAGAGCCCGCGGTGCCACAGCCCGTGGTCTGACCCCCCGCTTTCCCAGGACTTGGACGCCCGCTGTCCCATACCTTCTAAGCTGGGGTCAGCTTTCACCGCATCCCTATCTGCTGTCCTTAATTCTAACCACCCACCCTTAGTCTCTAAGTCAGGGGTAACAGGAACAGATAAAGGGAACAGTAAGTCAGTCACTGGTCGCGACTCAGTAGTCTGGCTTACCTGTCTGGTCTCCGCAGAGGCCACTGGAACCGTTGGTCCCAAATGCAGGGGGACAGAGGTTGATTCTGCTGTGATTCCTGATGACAGGCTCTTAGGAATCGCCGCAACAGCAGGCAATTCCGCAGCAACCACACAGATCACAGGCTCCAGGTTATTGCTAAGGCGCACCTCAGCAGTTTCCCTGGACAAAACCCCCACCTCCCTCATGCCATGATTGGCACCCCTATCCACAATGATCTGGGCACCCTGTAAGGACCGCAGCCGTCCATCAGGCATGGTTCTTTGCACCCCGGTGCCCGGGAGCAAATCTTCTGGCTGCACCAGAATAAAAGCAGCACCCAAATCTGGCAAGCTCCCTGCTTGCCGGTCACCAAAGGTAACCCTCCGTGGGTGCCTGCTCAGGACATCAGCAGGCTGCATCTCGACTGATGCACTTGGACATCCTCTGCTCACTGCTGCTGGCTCCAAGGTGACAAAAGCAGCATCTGCCTGGGACATCCCTCTTGGTTGTGGCTCCATGGCTGTGCTCTGTTCCTCTGTGTGGGCCAGCCCAATCTGGGTTACTGGCCCTGCAGCTTGTGAACGTTGCCCCTGATGGGGTCCCCCAGACCGCTCACGGTCCGGGCAATGTGGCCGGATGTGGCCCACCTTGTGGCAATGATAGCACCGTCTCTCAAGCTTGAACTCCCCAGTATAGGGCGTGTCGCTGCCCACTGTATGTTTGGGAGTCCGCTGAGGTGCAGACTTGTCCCCCCTAGCCGGAATGGCTGCCTCTCTGGGGACTGCTGCGTTGCTCACCAAGGCTCTGCTGGTTAAATATTCATTTGCTGGCTCTGCTGCGTCCACAGCAGTTACTCTGGGAACGTCCTGTTCCCCGCTGACCAGGTGGGAGTGAGGGGGCCTTCCAAGCGCTGTCGACAGGAGCTCGAGTCGCTGTTCATAGCTAAGCCCTTCTCCCCAGGCGGTGAGGAGTGCAATGAGTCCAGAGGTAGCAAGTCCGGTCGCCGCAGCGACTGATCCATCTGCACCCCCTGGCACCACGCCACCCTCTTCCAAGCGGTCACTGACATCCTGCACTCCGGGCTGAGTACTGTCTGCTGGCGGGGCCATCCTGCCCTCATATTCTTCTAAATCCTCCTCCAGCTGACTCTTTGAACGACTGTCTGTCGTGAACCCGTACCCCACACATCTCTCCACTATCTGCGCCCGGTTCCAGGTACAAAACCTTCCTGAGCGTGGACTCATGGTGCCACTGGGGTATAGGTCCAGAGACCAGTGAATTATCTCGTGCTTCTTTGGAAGTGTGTGTAAGTTGCCACTTGTCTGAGGAGCTTGCAATCTACAAGGTCCTCACTAAATTGCAGGATACTGCAATATAGGCTCAATCAGTATCCCACCGCTGCCACCAGTTTTAAACGCCTGTGACGGGAGACGCGATTAATAACACATTTATATTTCGTGGATCCTGATTGAGCAGAACAGGTTGAGCAAAATAAACTGAGATTTATTCCCTTGATAGGCAAACACACGACAACTGCAGAATAAACTTAATAATTACACTCACGGGTAGAGAAACAGAGGATAATGTCCAGAAAGATGCAAAGCACCAAGAGATTGTCTTTCAAAATGTAGTCCATTTGCAAATTGCCAAATAAATAGGCAGTCCAATCCTTCTGTGAATGTGCAAAGTCCTTTCTGGTTCTCTGGGATTTGCTGGATCCCAGGGCTAACGAAATCCTGAAGCAGGGCAAGTTTCCTTGTTGCGATGTTTTTAACCCCTTGCGTTCTGGAATCGTAGCCGCTGTACTCAGGTCTTATCCGCTTGAAGAAATCAGGTAACAGCAACAACAGCAACACAGCAACAACAGCAGGAACAACACAGGAATGAGGGGTACAGGCCTTTTTAAGGACAAGGGCCTGTGAAGTGTTACATTAGCCTCATCCCATTGGCAAGGAATTATCTTCCTCCTATCAGAACCTGCCATGTCACATGGGCAAATCCTACAGCCAGCTCAGGTAACTCTGAGCATGCTCAGTAAGCAGCTTGGTAGCACTGCTAAGTAAAAAGGGGCCACTCATTTCTGGGGACGCAATGTCTGGAGTTTGGTCCCAAGGTGTGAAATATCCAGGCTGAGTAACAGGACCTGCTACTCAGAAATATCCTGATTAAGTGACATTGTAAGAATCTGGAGTCTTTCATCTACTAGACGCATCGGCATCTTCCAACCGGGGGGGGGGGGTCTTTCATCTATGCATAACATTTGTTCCTAAATTAGCAGTCTTAAAAGGGGAACAGCATATAATATTAACCCCTACATCCCCAGTACGAAATAGGGGTAACCAGCTGAGTCCACTGCCTTTATTAATGCGCTGATTACCCCCCCATTTTCGCCACAGTGCTGCCCCCCCATAGAGCCTTTGACTGCCCTATTGACCTTCTTCCCAGTGCCACGCTACCAAAAAGCCGTTCTTACCCTCTTTCCATACCCGAGACCCAAGCCATGTCCGAGTATATCCAAGATAATTTGAAGAAGGGGTTCATCCGGAATTCGTCATCTCAGCTGGAGCCGGATTCTTCTTTGTCAAGAAAAAGGATGGCTCTCTTCGCCCCTGTATTGACTACAGAGGTCTCAACAAGATCACGATCAAGAACTGTTACCCCCTACCACTCATTTCCGAGCTCTTCGACCGCCTACAGGGGGCAACGATTTTTTCAAAAGCTTGATCTCCGCGGAGCCTATAATCTTGTCCACATCCGTCAGGGTGATGAGTGGAAGACCGCCTTCAACACCCGGGATGGGCATTATGAATACCTAGTCATGCCCTTCAGCCTGTGCAATGCTCCGGCAGTCTTCCAGGAGTTTGTCAATGAGATCTTCCGCGATCTCCTCAACAGTTTCGTCATTGTGTACCTTGATGATATCCTCATTTTTTCAAAATCCCTCCCTGACCACATTCAGCACACCAAATTAGTCCTGTCCCGCCTTCGAGAGAACCATTTGTATGCCAAGCTGGAGAAATGTTCTTTCCATCTATCTTCCATCCCCTTTTTAGGATACATAATTTCTAGCACAGGTCTTTCTATGGACCCAACCAAACTCAAAGCTGTCTTAGAATGGCCGCAACCCACTTCCCTGAGAGCCATACAGCAGTTCTTAGGATTTGCGAACTACTACCGTAAATTCATCAAGAACTTTTCATCCACCGTGGCCCCCATCACTGCCCTTACTAAGAAGGGAGCTAACACAGCAACCTGGTCTCCTGCAGCCCTACAAGCTTTCGACTCTCTCAAGAAGTCTTTCGCTTCCGCCCCAATCTTGCGTCATCCAGACCCCAGGCTTCCCTTTACCCTGGAGGTAGACACATCCGATATCGGTGCAGGCGCCATCCTCTCTAAGAGACAGTCCCCACAGGCCAAACTTCACCCCTGCCGGTTCTTTTCCAAAAAAAATTATTCGGCAGAACGGAACTACGACGTCGGAAATAGAGAACTCCTGGCTATTAAACTCGCCTGGCTCAAAAAAACAAAAGGCGAACACACTCTCACGGCAATTCCTGTTCGAGGACAACTCCGAAGACACCTCCGAGACAATTTTACCCCCCAAATATATAATCTCTGCTAACTCCTTCGATATCCT
Source organism: Ascaphus truei (assembly GCF_040206685.1). Classification (NCBI taxonomy): domain Eukaryota; kingdom Metazoa; phylum Chordata; class Amphibia; order Anura; family Ascaphidae; genus Ascaphus; species Ascaphus truei. The sequence continues at coordinate 109,660,267 of NC_134488.1, read as the reverse complement.
GGACCAGGTCATGGCAGCACAATCTAACCTCCCGAGAGGCCTTAAGGTGCCCGTTGGCTGTCTATATGCAGCCCCACGCTTCCTGAAGAAGATTCTAGAGTGGGGTCATTCTTCTAAGTCAGCCGGCCACCCAGGTATCAGTAAAACCGCTGACCTCATTAGCCGCACCTTTTGGTGGCCTACCATGGTGGAAGATATTTCGGAGTATGTGAAAACCTGTCCAATCTGCGCCCAGGTCAAGACCATTCGTAAAAAGCCGTACGGTCTCCTTCGACCCCTGCCCATACCGGAACGCCCTTGGAGTCACCTGTCCATGGACTTTGTTGTAGAACTTCCAACCTCTAGGGGGATGAATACCATTTTAGTAATCGTGGACCGGTTCTCCAAGCAGGCCCATTTTGTCCCTCTCAAAGGGCTGCCCAATTCCTCCACCCTGGCAGACATTTTTATTAGGGAAATATTCCGCATTCACGGAGTTCCCCTTTCCATCGTATCCGATCGGGGTACACAATTCATCTCCAAATTCTGGCGGGCCTTCGCCCGTAGGATGATATCACCCTCCATTTTTCTTCCGGGTACCACCCCCAGACTAATGGGCAAACCGAGAGAACAAACCAGACATTGGAGCAATACCTCCGGTGCTTCATCGCGGACAGTCAGGACGATTGGGTAGATTTGCTCCCATGGACAGAATTCTCCCATAACTCTTTAAGGAACAGCTCCACACTGAAATCCCCCCTTTTCATTAATTATGGTTTCCACCCGGTTCAGCTTCCCATCACCTCAGTCCCTTCTGGAGTCCCAGCAGTGGATGACCGAATCAAGGATCTGCAGGAATCCTGGAAAAAGATCCAAGAAGCTCTGGGAAGGGCAACCCGCAGACAAAAAGCACAGGCCGACAAGCACAGTCTTCAAGTCGAGAGATAAAGTCTGGCTCTCCTCCAGGAACATTAAACTGAAGACCCCCAGCCTTAAACTGGCCCCCAGGTATTTGGGTCCATTCCCAGTGGTGGAACAAATCTATCCTGTGGCATATCGCCTGGAACTTCCCCATCCATGAGAATACCCTCTGTGTTCCATGTATCACTGCTAAAACCTGTGTCCCAAAGCCCACGGTTCCACAAGACACCAGTTGGCCCTAAAGCAATCTTAGTTCAGGGGCAGGAAGAGTTTGAGGTTGTCTATCCTAGATTCCAGGAAAACGAGGGGTTCAGTGCAGTATCTGGTTCACTGGAAGGGCTTTGGTCCAGAAGAAAGATCTTGGGTAACCTACCATCAAATACATGCCCCCAGATTGCTGAGACTCTTCCATTCTAAGTTTCCCCAAAAGCCATATTGGAGTCCTCCTGAGGCCGCTCCTCAAGGGGGGGGGGGTACTGTAAGGCCTCGGGGAACACCTCTCCCAAAGAGGGTTCCCCCCACGACACTACTCACCCGGCGCGCTCCGGCTCCACTGGTTCACCGCCGCGAGCAGGACCCTCCTTCCTTCTGATGTACAGAAAAGCCCGGGCGCTACCTTGGAGTGAATATTAATGGGGTGATGTAGTCTTTGTAATTGAACAATACAACCTTAAAGAGTACTTAAAGGTCCCCTCTACTTCCGAACCTCTTCCTGCTGCTCAAAACCCCAAAAAGGGGGTACATGTAAAACAGACAAAAAATGGGGGAGCACAGGTTGAGGGACTATACAGACGTGTGATATACTACAATAGTGTGAAACTTGGATGTGAAATGAGGTGTAAAATAACATAAACACTTACACGGCCTTGTGTAAATGCTTGCACATCAAGGTCTCTTTGCTCTAGGTGTTTTCTCTTCTGTCTTCTTTCTTCTTGTGCTTTTCTTCTCCTCTGGTGTGCTGTAAAGCGTCTCTGGTCTTTTCCACAGGGATGGGTGGTGATGTTGTCCTCAGAGTTAAATGAAATAAAAACAGATGGATAAGGGACAAGACATAATATATGAAATATACGTCTGGGGTAGACAACTGAATCTAAATTAAACAAGCAGAGGAATACTGCATCCACTCACACGGGCAAGCGTGAGTGATCTCTGGAGGGAGGTATCTTTGATGGCACCTCACTGCAGGGCTCCCCCGTGCCCCACCGGTTCTTTGCACCAAACAATAGGGGTGAAGGGGCCAAGGTGGGTTAACATGTATCCCCGTAAGGTAAACAATAAACTCACACGGCCAAGTGTGAGTATAGACTCAAATTGGTATCTTTTCTCCCCTCTCTGGAGCATCAAATTCAAACCTTCAACTGGTGTTGTAAGAATCACTCAAATAGTGCCTGGTTTACACGATAGTACACAAGGGTACAAGGGTGAAAAAAAGTGATATTTATTGACACCAACAGGACAAAGTCCCAACAAAACGTTTAAAAAGCACTTAGTCAAAATGACTTAAGAGCTGAATTAAGCAGCCAGTCTATCAGAAAATGTTCGTGCAGGATACTCAAGTGCGCAGCTAACTCTCCGCGTCCGGGTGGTAGGCTTTGCTCCTTCTTCCTGCTTCTGACGGTGGCTGGAGTGGTAAAAAAGTACTCAGGGATAGTAGTTCCTTCTCCCTGGTCCCCGCGGCTGCAACGGGACGCGCGCATGCGCGCGCACGCCCACGGACTTTTACGTCCTCCCGCAGAAGGAGCTCCCGCCCCCAGCTCGGGCCGCGCGTACCTCTCCCGCGCGGTGCACACGCCTGATGCGCGTGCACCGCCCACAAGCCTCGCGTCAAGCTATCAGCTGTGGCAATCTTCCCTCACCTATCCCTGCCTCCCATGGGGCCGCTCCTCTGTCCCTCACCCTCTTCCCATTGGGCTCTCTTCTCATTTATACCCTGCTCAGCCATTCCTTCTTTGGCTAAGCATAGCTTTGTGTGACCCGCGTTACCCACGGTCGTGCCTGCTTTAGTACCTTGTCTCTGTGTCTTCTAGTGATCTCCCATGTACCGAACCGGCTTGACTGCAGACCCACTCTGGACTTCGACCTCTGGCTTGCCCTCTGACCTCCCGAACTCTCCTATCCTCCACCTCGGCTTACGGATTCCAACCTACCTCCCGGCTCCAAACCCCGAGGCTCTCGGCACCGACGATTCTACTGGAACTGCCCTAGTATCCGGCGAGTATCTGAACTAACACCTTATCTCCCGTGCAGTTCCGGACACCTACTATCCACCTTCCAGGCGTGCCCCCGCAGCTGTGGGTGCAAGTATTACCCTTTTCACCTCAGTTCTGGGGTCCCTCCTTGTCCGTGGTGAGCGCAGCGTGACAAGTTCTATACCATTTATTTTGATCTTTGCAGAGTTGACACATTTGTTGAACATCACTTTGGTCTTGCCGAGATTCATATGGAGGTCCACATTCTTACGTGCTTCTGCGAGTTCTCCAATTTGTTGCTGGAGCTATCCTGGCAAAAACAACAATGTCATCTGCAAATCGTATGTGATTCAAGTATTCACCGTTAATTTGGATACCTTTTTCTTCCCAATAGATTGACTTCAACAATTCTTCAAGTATTGCTGTGAAAAGCTTTGATGACATGGTGTCTCCCTGTCGCACCTCATTGCTGATCCTTATCTTGCTTGTATCTTCATGTAATCTAATGGTTGATGTGGCATTCTCGTAAATGTTCAGTATGATATCAATGTACGCTTCTTCAACACTTTGTCTTCTGTGACAGAGTCACTGACTCAGTAGGCTGGAACAGTGAAGTAAGTGTGCTTTCCAGTCCACAGAGCGTTAATTCCTCAAAGAGAAGCCAGCAGCAGCTGCTAACTAATGGAGTTAATCAGCCTGTCTGAATGAGGTAGTGTTTTAAAAGACACAGGAAGCTGCTATGCTGAGAGACTGCTTTCCTTCACAGAGAGAGGAAGTGAAAGTTCTCCCAGCCGGGAGAGTCTGGCTGTTATGGACCCTAGAACTGAAAGAAGCAGGTCTGCGGGGTCCAGCTGGGAGTCACACCCAGGATAAAGATAAGGACTGACAGATAAGCAAAAACACTTTATTGTTGTATGCAGGGACTGTGTTACCTTGTTTCATATGCCAGGGCTTGTTTTGGCTTGGGAACCAGCTTAGTTGGCCATGCAGTTAGTGAGGGCGAAAGCTATGGTGTAGTTAGCTTTCCCTAAAGGGAATAGGTGTTTATTTCCAATGTTTTATTATGATTTAAAGGGACAGTACCCATTATGTTTATTTGTTTATGGCTAATAAACCACTACAGTGAAAGCTTTACACAGCGTCTAGCGTCTTACTGACCCTGCTGCGAGGCCGTCCTTCCACAATTCTTAATGCATCTAGGACCGCTGAGTTGTGGACTGAATCAAATGCTTTTTCATAAGATATGAATCCTAAAATGGTCAATTGTAGTCATTATTCCGGGAAAATCACTTCGTGTATGACTTGGATGTTGTATACAGGTGGTCCTCGGTATCCGACAGTTCACTTTCCGTCTCCGCATAATGCAGTCCACTGGACGCATTATCTGATATCGGAACCGCTTATCTGATGCTCACTGCCATGGATTAACATGAACCCACAATCCGACGATCCGTTAGCTGACGGTGGTTTGTGGGACGCATACCGTCGGATACGCAAGGACCAGTTGAATGTGTGTGTGTGTGTGTGTGTGTGATATATATATATATATAAATTGTAAAAGACAAAGAAGACAAACACAGACCTCTTAGATTAATGTACCGATCTTGTTTGGAATTTACATACTGTGTTCTGTGGACATTCTTTACCTGTTAGTAAGGGTAGGGTGTTTGTTGCCCAATACATATATCTTTTATTCATCTAAGGTCTGTGTTTGTCTTCTTTGTTTTTTTTTACATATGTATGGAGATTATATATATATATATATATATATATATATATATATATATATATATATATATATATATATATATATATATATATATATATATATACATACATACATATATATACATATATAGCCAATAAAGTATATCACTTGTGAGACATGTGAATGTGCTCACAAGTGAAATACTTTATTGGCTATATGCTAATGGTTGAGGTTTTTTGTTGCCTTTTTCACCCACCATAACTTAAAATGTACATATCACACTATATCACACTGATGATACCCATCAAGGTTGAAACCATGTGTAATGGTGTTTCCCCCTCCCCCCCCCAATCTCATATTGGCCCCTTATATGAGGAAACTGCCCCATGTTACATGTACTATAGTGTGGTGCACCTGCTGGCTTACAGAACTCCTGAGTCTTCCGCGGTGATATGGGGAAATACATCAGGACTGGCTCGTGAGGTAATGCTGAGAACTACTCACTTCTGGTACAGCGCCTCCATCTCTTCCAGGTCCCCACGACAGCAGGGAGGAGTCTCTGAAAGAGAACCTCTGAGTGCAGCTTCCCCCTGAATGACTCCACTCTCAGGCAAGAAGGTTCTTTCAAATTGGACATTCTTTATTGTCATCTTTAGTGGCAGACTGCCCATCATTGCGGCCGGTCTCTAGCCACTGATCATAAAGGTTGCCCACCTCAAGGAAGTCCCTAGACACCACTCCTAGTCAGGGCCCTAGAAGCTGTTCTTGTTCTTCCCTTACTCTAATAGTGTAAGGCGAATAGTCTGCCCACCTCTCCCCTATAGGAGGGCCACAATCCTTGCCAGAGCCCTGGCAATGTGTTGGGTCAGACAGTCTCATTCAAGTGGGATGAGACACTCACATACACTAAATTCAGGCAGTGTTGTATACTATATAGCTCCAGTCGGCACCACCCCTGTGTCACTTATTGGACACAGAGCATGATGTCACTTCCTTCACTACACAATACACATCACAGGGGATGAGGGCAAACCTCATGATTACTCCTGGCAAACCTGCCCTTTTAACAGGGATTATTGCACAGGAGGAGAGAGGCATGTAACCCCAAAATTACTCAGGGCTACACATGTCTGTGAGGGGTTTGACTTGTTTTGCTAGACCCATGCTGTGCTTAAAAGCTGTGTGAACGGCGATGCATCTGCTTAAATGGGCTCCATGTGTATGGATATTCCAGGCAAAAGGTGACACGTGCTCATTTGCATGTAATTTCCTAGAATCCCTTGCTGCAGTGGGTGCACTGTATGCTAGGTGATAATGGTTGAAAGGTAGTGGTGCAGAGCTGTCCTGTCTGCTCACAAGTGATATTCTTTATTGGCTATATATATATATATATATATATATATATATATATATATATATGACAAGCAAAAAAGAAAAAAAGCTGCGCCTCTAATAGAAGTGAACCACTGTGGATATAATGGTTCTAGTAAATCCCAATCAATATGTACTAATATGGGAGTTTCCCTAAATGACATATGCAATTATTATAAACCCTTACAGATATTGAAGTGGGCACATAACAATAATAAAACAACATATGATTGAAATAAAAGAGCAAACAGGAAAGAAAAAACCAGTCCTCAAAATGTTCCAATAGTTGTAATGGATACTGGTATGCAGGGTCTCTGGCAGCTCTCAATGTGAACAACCCATGTCCACAGGGTATCTAGAAGGAAAAGAAGGGGAGAGAGCGCACGCCCATAGCGTAAAATAGTATTTAATGAGGGGAAGGGGGGGAGAAGGGGGGTAAAAAATGCACTTACAAAAGTACAATAAAATCAAGCATTTGTGAAAATAATCACCACCATCCGGTTCAAACTGCAAGCTCTTTGGGACAGTCCCAGGCTCCGTTGGTGAAGGATCAGCGTCCCCGCAGGTTTCCAGGGCTGGTGTGCTGTTAAAAGTCCAAGAAATCAGTTCCGTGTGATGAAATCTCTTTAGCACCTGCGCTTGGATAGGTCCGCTCCAGCGCTTCGTATTGACTTCAATATCAGTGCGTCTGACGTAATGACGCTCCCTGACGCGTTTCGTCAGTCACGGCCAACTTTTTCAAAGGGATATCCCTTTGAAAAAGTCAGCCGAGACTGACGAAACGCGTCAGGGAGCGTCATTACGTCAGACGCACTGACATTGAAGTCAATACCAAGCGCTGGAGCGGACCGATCCATGCGCTAGTGCTATAGATACCAACACTACGGAACTACTTTCTTGGACTTTTCTACAGCACACCAGCCCTGGAAATCTGCTGGGACGTCGCTCCTTCATCAACGGAGCCTGGGACTGCCCCAAGAGCATGCAGTTTGACCGGATGGTGGTGATTATTATCACATATGCTTGATTTTATTGTACTTTTGTAAGTGCGTTTTTTACCCCCCCTCTCCCCCCCTCCCCTCATTAAATTGACTTTTTTACGCTATGGGCGTGCGCTCTCTCCTCTTCTTTCCTTTATATATATATATATATATATATATATATATATATATATATATATATATACACATATATATATACATATATACACACACACACACACACACACACACACACACACATAACAGATATAATAGTGCCTTAAACTAAAATGCAAAATCCTAGTGAATCCCTATATAAGAGGTATATAAAAATAGAGTTAAGGGACTTAGGCCCTCATGCACTAAGCGCCGATAAGGCTTTTATCAGCATTTTCCCGCCAAAATTGCATTTGAGATTCAGTAAGCGCCGATAAGTGGTCAAAATCTGCATTTTGTCTTCCGGATAAAAATTTATCGGCATGCGGCTGCCGATAACCCACTTATCGGCACTTTTTGAAATCGGCTGTATTCTAGTAGCCCTGATCAGCTGATCGGCACTCAAAAATGGAGATTTCTACGGCAATTTGTCCCGCCAACTAAAGTTGGCAAGTTGGAGGGGAGAAGGATCGGCAAGGTTGCCGGGACGGCACTTAGAATAAATAGCTCATCTCTACATCAATGGAGTCAATGGAGCGGGGACTTATAACTTTATAGGAGTGTTTACGTTCTATTGCTCCTAATACAAATGTGCTTGGCATTAGTGTGTCGATGTGATTCACTTCAGCGTGTCAACGCTTACGTTTATTATTGGCAGAACATTGTACTTTTTTATGTTATGATGATTTGTGTGTCACATTAGTCTTAATGTTATGATGTGTCATGGTAAACTCCTTTAGTAAACTCTTAAAGGAAGAGGTCACATAATATGAAACATGTTACTTAAGTGTGCTTCAAATTATTATATGATGTAACAGATTTCACACATCTAACAGATCCAGTGTATAGTAATGTTGGCATACATTAGAGAATACTTTCAATGTGTAACGCATGATCAAATGTAAATGTAGCTGTTTGTTTTCATGTTTACATGTAGTTTGTGACCTCCCTCTTTTGATGACGTCCGCAATTGGACACTCAATAACATTGCATGTTTACATTGTACACGATGCATTATAATCACTTCATGCTAAGTTATACACAGATCTATAATAGTTACTCATTTTTAGACGATTGAAACATAATCAATAGCAAGTATCCTGATGGCATTAAATTATGCATATGGACATTACAATTAGTTCATGTGAACATGTGACAATAACATGCTAAATTAGACATGTTGCAACGTAGTTTTTCAACGTCAATGTCATGGTTGTATCCTAATGAGATGACTGAGTGTTGCGCTCAGAAGTGGTACATGCATTACACATTCCATAAATACTTGCGAATAAATTGTTGTACAAAGCTTAACGTTACATCATTGTCAAATATCATGATTGCCTGGTGAACACACATAAATAATCCTTTTAATTCGTACTGGATACCTGTTTGGAGTTAACTACTTGGATATGTTAATGTAACACCTTGCACTTCATCAAGTCACCTGACATCATCACATAGGTATTTAAAGGAGGCCAATTACCTGAGCATTGACAGCTACAGACCTGAAAATGATACGATTGTTCATGAGACGGAGGAAGATTCTATTGGAGGAGAGGCTAGCTGAGGAACAGGATGTCACAGGCCAAGGAAGGGACAGGGACAGGGACGCGGAGAGGAGAGGGCAAGGAGATGAGAGGAGAAGAGAGAGGAGAGAAGTTGTGCCTCGTCCTCGTTTGAATAGGGAGAGAACCATGTTAGATGGGATGAGTGAGGAGGAGATTATAAGTCGGTATCGTTTGAGTTCAGCAGCAATCTTAGCTCTTTATGAAGAGATACGGGGAGATTTAGATTTTGTGACAGCCAGAGGTCGTGCAGTCCCTGGGCTTGTTAAAATGCTGTGCTCATTACATTATCTTGCTTCCGCGTCATTCCAGACAACTGTGGGCATAGTGGGCGGGGTCTCGCAATCTACATTCTCGCGGGCCTTTACCCAGTTTCTATTTGCACTGAATAGACGCGCTAGGAATTATATTCATTTTCCTACAGCGCACACAGAGTGGCTGGAAGTGAGGAATGGCTTTTATGCCATAGCCGGGATACCATGTGTGATGGGTGCAATAGATTACACCCATGTTGCTTTGATCCCGCCTAGCCAGAGTGAGCATGCTTACCGCAATCGTAAGCACTACCATTCCCTGAATGTACAGGTGGTATGCGATGCCACAATGAAGATTATGCATCTGGTAGCCAAATTCCCTGGTTCCAGTCACGATTCCTCTATCCTGAGAAACTCATCAGTCTTCCATGCTTTCGAAGAAGGCTATTTTGGACCTGGTTGGCTGGTGGGTGAGTACATATTATGATGTGTTAACAAACAACTCTTGTTTTTCTATGAACTGTTGAATGTAATAATGTTAACACAAATTGTTTCATATTTGTGCACGATGGATTATAGGTGACTCAGGATACGGAATTAGGCCGTGGCTGTTGACCCCGGTGGCAAACCCTCAATGTGAAGCAGAGGAGAGGTATAATGTGGCACATATATCTACACGATCCGTCATAGAGAGGACATTTGGGCTTCTGAAAACACGATTCAGGTGTTTAGATAGAACTGGTGGGGCACTTCAATATAAGCCTGCTAAAGTGTCAGATATTATAATTGCATGTTGCATTTTGCACAATCTGGCACTCCGCAATAATTTAGAAACCGACATACGTCAGGGCTTGGAGGAGCATCCTGTAAATTTACCAGCTGACACTGAGCAAACAGCCTGTGGTGTGGAGACACGTCGGAATGTCATAAACACATATTTTTCATGTAAGCAAATACATATATGTTCATAGTACTACATAGATGTATTAATTCATTGTAATGATAAATACATGGTCCAAATACCATTCACTTAGGAAACAGATGAATATGGTTCTCCCACCTTTCTGTTCTCTGCTGTGTGGACAATTGCATGTGGCACTGGTATGTCATTCATCAACAGGTTGTATTATACTTCTTACCACTAAAAGGTGTTGTGTGTACGTGAGGAAATAATGTGTACTAAATCTATATTTTCTGTACATGCTCTTTTTGGTTATGCATACACAATAAACCTACTATGTCGATAGCCAATAGCTAGTGCAATATGGTTACATACAATTTTTCTTTTGGAGTGTGACATGTGTGTCACAATGATGTGTAGACCATTGTGTATTTAAGATCATATTTGACGTATTATATATTTTGTTTCATATCACATAGAAAATTGTCACTTCTGTGTGTTGCTTACCTTAATGAACATGTCATGACAATGATTTATATTCATTCATGTTTTCTTTTTCAAGGTATATCACTCCAAGGACTGCTCATGGTATGTATTTGAATTCACATATGTAATAAGATGTGCAAACCTCGATACAGGTATAGTTAGAGGATGTATAAAGAGAACGTAATGAAAAAGATGTGACAATTGAAAAATGTCGTTTCTGTATTGTGTCCGTGAGTTTATCTACACTTGGTGGTTATTTTGCAGTGTGTTTTCAAATCATTACGTACATTACATAACATGTAATTTTTACAACGTAACAACATCCATTCATGCACATGAGCGATGTTAACACTCAATGCATGTTTGTATGAAATGACCCAAATGTGGTAAACATTATTAACATTGCAATGTATGTCATTATTTATTCTCTCACTTCATCTTCATGTTGATTACTACATTGTCACGTGTATGTATAAGTGAAAGATGTGTGTTGATTTGACGTACATCTAACATTTGTCAAAATGTTAACACCATTCCAAAGTATAGTTCTTTGGATTCTCAACTTTTCCTAAATCATTCAACACAACTACATTGTCATTAATAACATTTTTATTTCATTCACGTTACTTATTCATAATGATCATGATCCTTTATAACTACTGTCAACATATGAACATAAATGAAGTAGACATTTACATACACACACATTTCAGCAACATAGTGTGTGTGTGTGAGTTGTAGTTTGTGTGTGATGCATGTATTTCTACCAGAAATAATATTAACCTACATAATAATGTTGTTTTTATCATCGGCGTAACTTAACTATGTATGTGTTGAACGTTTACTAATAACACTAAACTATAGTTAATTGTGTGAATGAAATGTACACACAAATGTTCATGGTTTAATGATCTGTACCTAACATTCATTAGCTCATGCATGTTAGGTTACCACTACAACCTAGGTGATAATATAACATTCACACGACTAAAAAGTTTCTATCACCTCCCTATTGTTATTGTGTACATTCAGATACAATGTCTACGAGTTGTTATGTAGCATTTACATTCTTTGACAAGTCACACGTGAGAATATAATATATAGTAGATTAATGTGTTTGCAGAGTGATAATGTGGGTAGCATATATCACATGACAATACATATAATGTTAGTAGAAATGTAAAATATATAATATAAGATCTAACTTCAGTGCTTAGCAACATCATTATGATAATTAAGTGCATAGTAAATATTTGCACAATAGGATAACATTATGTAGTGATTGTTAATCTGCGCACCAATCATTGAAAGCATTGTTACATATTTATTATAATAGTTGTTCGCTAGTCGTCACAATCATCTAATATAATGATTGTCCAATCTGAAATCATACATTGGTCCCATGTATTCATCCTCAACATCTGTGAAATACAGCAAACACATGATGTTCAAAGATGGCACATTTATCTATGTTTCAGCATGACAACGCTTAACACATCTCTATATGATTGTGGATATTCACGCATAAGTTACGTATATGTTTAAACTGCAAGGATCAAACTAAAGATACAGAACTATCTCATTTTTCAAATGGCGTTGCTCGCATTACTACTGATATGTTTGTTCCGGTGCCTGCATACATAATAATGTGCGCGCACAACGTCTCTTGCGCGTGCACGTCACGAATGTGTGGACTAAGTCTTAGCGCATGCGCAAAACGATGTGTGCGCCGTGCGTTAAATACATGTCCCGCCATGGTGCTGCTAGCAGTACGCATATCATGGCTGAAAGTTATGATATGGAAGCGAAACAAATTCACTTCTACACGTACATATCTAAACTTTGTAAACAGACGTGTGCCCACAGTGTAAACGGACGTGTGCCCACGGCAAAAACGGACGATCAGCCAATGAGCGAACAAAATACGTGTGACGTCATGTTAAGGCACCATGAAATGCACCCAAACACCCCTCCCACTGACTGAACATTGGCCTCCAGCGCTGTGCATGCACCACCCCACCGACTCGCGCGCGCATGACACACTGCACTGACCGTAACAATAAGCTACGGGCACAGCCAATACTGTTTCACGCGCGCACGTCGGTTGGGGGTGGGGCTTGCATCGGTAACCTTTTAAGGACGCCTTGGGACATGACCACGTTCCCACGTCATATGTGGGCGACATTTTGTTTTTATACGTTGAATGCTAAACAATGAGGTGTGTGTGTTACAGTTAGTGTAACATGTTGAAATGATACTTTAAAAGCGATAATAATCTATGATTTAGGACTCCGTCACCAATGTGTACTAATGGTTCGTCGTAGTATATTGTTATAGGAAATAATGTCTTTGTGCACGCTACATGTAAGGCTGTCTGCAATGTTAAGCTGTATCCACTCATTTGGCTAACAAATTGTGTATATTATTAATGTACACATATATAATTTGAGTAAAGGCATAACGAAATTTGTAATTACCATTCTTGTAGAAGTCAAAACTGATTTGGCTGCAACAACTCGCTCCAGGAAGGCACAACAGTCTCATCCATGGTTGAGGCAACCGTTGAATCCTGAATCAGACACATCTCCGTGAGGCCGTCATATGGATCTGCAGTGGCTTCTTCAAACAAGACGTCCGGAGGTACGTACAGTTGTTGGTTGTTTTCACCTCCACATTCGTATTAGCCATATAAGTTTGGATACATATCATAGTAGTTATGTCCATCTTGCATCTGGTCTTGATGAATGGACGGTGCAGGTACATCAGCAGACGCGACAGTCTGTGCAGCTTCAATGTAACTGGTATTAGGCAAAAATATGCTATTTAACAGAAGATATGTTCCATGTTCCATGGTAAGTTTAAATGATGAAGCAACATGCCAGCATCCATATCGTTGATCTTGACGATCATGGACACGCTCAAAACATTCATTTGCGGATAAAGTGAAACGTACATAAGTTTTAAAATTTCTTTGTTTGGCTGGTTCTTGGTAGTATGGATATTTGTTTTGGATCAAGTTATAGATTTCCCCCACGGTTGCCTTTTTCTGTGTCGTTGACTTGATTGCTTCATAAATCAAAAATTTGTATGATTTACGTGGATGGCTGTGCAATGTGTTAGCTCCTGCCATTTCTTCTCTCTTCAAGTGTACAGTGTCTAAGTTGAACGCATACGGATGTCTGCTGAATGTGTGAATAGTTACATGTTATCTTCGCGGTTTGTTCCAAGGTTATAATACAACCTAACAGTTATACGCCTAGGTTTTCTCCCACAAGAAATTTGTTACAATAATTGACTGAAATTCTTTGTCTAAGATACCCTCTTTTCACGGGAATCGAAACTTTACTTTTGGCTTAGGCAATCAAAATGTACAAAACAAGTTTACTCTTTTAATTACAATAACAATGTGTGTGAAATCATCTACAGTGCTATGATGAACAGATTTCTACTTACACTTAGCTAAAATTAACCATACACACACATCTCTCTCTTTGTCTCTTTTTCTGTCTTTCTCTCTCTCTCTGTTTCTCTCTCTCTGTTTGTCTCTCTTGATATATAGATATATATAGATATATATATATAAATAAATATATGTATAATTAGATATAGATATATATATATATTTAACTATATATTGTGTGTATATATATATATAGTATGTATATATATGTGCGTGTGTATATATTATATATATATATACTAGCTGAGAGACCCGGCGTTGCCCGGGATGTAAATGCGTAATAGGTAGTATTATTTATAAATTGTGGAACAATAGGTGAGTATTTGTTGTAAAGGTTGGATAATAATATTGAAAAGAAAGATGGAAGAAAATGTAATACGATGTTGTATAAAAATGGTTTATTGTAACCACACCACAGTACAATGTATATTTTGGTGCCATAAGTGATGTAAAAATGTGAGGCGTGTGTCCTGCTAGGGTGTGAGGCGGCGGGTGGTGCGTGGGTTGTGAGTGCTGTCTGCGAGTGGGGGTCCTGCTAGGGTGTGAGGCGGCGGGTGGCGCGTGGGTTGTGAGTGCTGTCTGTGAGTGGGGGTCCTGCTAGGGTGTGAGGCGGCGGGTGGCGCGTGGGTTGTGAGTGCTGTCTGTGAGTGGGGATCCTGCTAGGGTGTGAGACGGCGGGTGGCGCGTGGGTTGTGAGTGCTGTCTGTGCGTGGGGGTCCTGCTAGGGTGTGAGGCGGTGGGACAGTGATGTCGGTGCGTAGGGGCGGGAGGCAGCAGGTGTGTGTGGCGGCAGGTATGTGTCGAGTGTGGTGGGTGTCTGTTGAGTGCATGCAGCGGCTGTGAGGCGGTGGGTGAAAGGCAGAGGCGGCCGGAGTAAGGGCGGGTGAAAGGCAGAGGCGGGGGTGGGGAGGCGGTAAGGCGGGCAGGAAGGCGAAGGGCGGCGGGAAGGGGAGGAGGGGGTGGTGGAGGGGGGCAAGGGGTGGAGGAGGGGGGCAAGGGGTGGAGGAGGGGGGCAAGGGGTGGAGGAGGGGGGAAGGGTTAGAGGAGGGGGGAAGGGTTAGAGGAGGGGGGAAGGGTTAGAGGAGGGGGGAAGGGTTAGAGGAGGGGGGAAGGGTTAGAGGAGTGGGGGGGGGGAAGGGTTAGAGGAGCGGGGGGGGGAAGGGTTAGAGGAGGGGGGGGAAGGGGTGGGAGGGGGTGGGAGGGGAGGGGGGTGGAGGGGAGGGGGGTGCAGGGGTGGAGGGGAGGGGGGGGGTGGAGGGGAGCGGAGGGGGGGGAAAGGGGAGCGGAGGGGGGGGAAAGGGGAGCGGAGGGGGGGGAAAGGGGAGCGGAAGGGGAGCGGAGGGGGGGAAAGGGGAGCGGAGGGGGGGAAAGGGGAGCGGAGGGGGGGAAAGGGGAGCGGAGGGGGGGAAAGGGGAGTGGAGGGGGGGAAAGGGGAGCGGAGGGGGGGAAAGGGGAGCGGAGGGGGGGGAAAGGGGAGCGGAGAGGGGGGGAAAGGGGAGCGGAGGGGAGGGAAAGGGGAGCGGAGGGGGGGGAAAGGGGAGCGGAGGGGGGGAAAGGGGAGCGGAGGGGGGGAAAGGGGAGCGGAGGGGGAAGGGGGGGGGAGGCGGTGGGAAGGGGGGGGGGAGGCGGTGGGAAGGGGGGGAGGAGGCGGTGGGAAGGGGGGGGAGGCGGTGGGAAGGAGGGGGGAGGCGGTGGGAAGGGGGAGGGAGGCGGTGGGAAGGGGGTGGGGAGGTGGTGGGAAGGGGGTGGGGAGGTGGTGGGAAGGGAGGCGGTGGGAAGGGAGGCGGTGGGAAGGGGCGGTGGGAAGGGGGGGGGGCGGTGGGAAGGGGGGGGGGCGGTGGGAAGGGGGGGGGGCGGTGGGAAGGGGGGGGGCGGTGGGAAGGGGGGGGGCGGTGGGGGGTGGTGGGAAGGGGGGGGGCGGTGGGAAGGGGGGAGGGGAGGTGGTGGGAAGGGGGGGGAGGCGGTGGGAAGGGGGGGGGAGGCGGTGGGAAGGGGGGAGGGGAGGCGGTGGGAAGGGGGAGGGGAGGCGGTGGGAAGGGGGAGGGGAGGCGGTGGGAAGGGGGAGGGGGGGCAGTGGACAGGAAGGGGGGGCAGTGGACAGGAAGGGGGGGCAGTGGACAGGAGGGGGGGGCAGTGGACAGGAGGGGGGGGCAGTGGACAAGAGGGGGATGCAGTGGACAGGAGGGGGATGCAGTGGACAGGAGGGGGGGCAGTGGACAGGAGGGGGGGGGACAGTGGACAGGAAGGGGGGGGGCAGTGGACAGGAGGGGGGGGGGCAGTGGACAGGAGGGGGGGGGCAGTGGACAGGAGGGGGGGGCAGTGGACAGTAGGGGGGGCAGTGGACAGGAGGGGGGGCAGTGGACAGGAGGGGGGGGGGCAGTGGACAGTGGACAGGAGGGGGTGGACAGTGGACAGGAGGGGGGGGCAGTGGACAGTGGACAGGAGGGGGTGGACAGTGGACAGGAGGGTGTGGACAGTGGACAGGAGGGGGGGGCAGTGGACAGGAGGGGGGGGGGCAGTGGACAGGAGGGGGGGGGCAGTGGACAGGAGAGGGGGGGCAGTGGACAGGAGAGGGGGGGCAGTGGACAGGAGAGGGGGGGCAGTGGACAGGAGAGGGGGGGGCAGTGGACAGGAGGGGGGGGCTGTGGACAGGAGAGGGGGGCAGTGGACAGGAGAGGGGGGGCAGTGGACAGGAGAGGGGGGCAGTGGACAGGAGGGGTGGGGCTGTGGACAGGAGGGGGGGGGGCTGTGGACAGGAGGGGGGGGCTGTGGACAGGAGGGGGGGGGGCAGTGGACAGGAGGAGGGGGGGCAGTAGACAGGAGGGGGGGCAGTGGACAGGAGGGGGGGCAGTGGACAGGAGGGGGGGCAGTGGACAGGAGGGGGGGCAGTGGACAGGAGGGGGGGCAGTGTCACACACACACACACACACACACGCGACACCTACCTGTACTTCCGGCCGCCGCCATCTTCTCACTCGGCGCCGCGAGGGAGGAAGGGGGTCCGCCATCTTACACGCCGCGTGGCAGCCTGTTCCCACGCCGGGGAGGGAGCTGAGTGGAGCGGGAGGGAATGGAGCGGAAGGGAATGGAGCGGGAGGGAATGGAGCGGGAGGGAATGGAGCGGGAGGGAGGTGAGTGGAGCGGGAGGGAATGTAGCGCGAGGGAGGAAGGGGGTCCGCCATCTTAGGCGCCGCGTGGCAGCCTGCCTGTTCCCCCGCCGGGGAGGGAATGGAGCGGGAGGGAGTGGTGTGTAGCGGGAGGGAGTGGTGTGTAGCGGGAGCTACACTGTGTGAGGTAGCGGGATAGGGGGAGGGACATTGGTGGCATGGTGTAGCGGGGTAGGGGGCCTCGCGGTCTGGTTGCGGTAGGGAGCTGTGTGAGGTGCAGGAGATGTGAGGCGTGCTGTGCGGTTCGCGGGAGCTACACTGTGTGAGCTAGCGGGATAGGGGGAGGGACATTGGTGGCATGGTGTAGCGGGGTAGGGGGCCTTCCGGTCTGGTTGCGGTAGGGAGATGTGTGAGGTGCAGGAGATGTGAGGCGTGCTGTGCGGTTCGCGGGAGCTACACTGTGTGAGCTAGCGGGATAGGGGGAGGGACATTGGTGGCATGGTGTAGCGGGGTAGGGGGCCTCGCGGTCTGGTTGCGGTAGGGAGCTGTGTGAGGTGCAGGAGATGAGGCGTGCTGTGCGGTTCGCGGGAGCTACACTGTGTGAGGTGGCGGGATAGGGGGAGGGACATCGTTGCCATGGTGTGTGAGTGGAGGCCGCGGCCTCGCGGTCCGGTTGCGGGAGGGAGATGTGTGGCGTGGAGGGGAGGGGGGGTTTGAAGAGGCAGTCTGCAGTGTTTGGTGTTGTGTGAATGTGTGTGTGTGCTGTGTTTGTGCGTTGTGTGTAGATTCTGTACCTGATTCGGCAGTCTGTGGTAGCAGACGTGAAGGTTTTGATAGCTGTGAAGCGTGGCCCCAGAGCAGGTTGAGGATTAGAGGATTAGGTGTTGCAAAAGCAAAGCGTTCCCAAAACTCAGTGAGGGGTGGGACAGTGTGGAAGTATTAGGGCAGTGGTTCCCAAACTTTTTCGGTTCAAGGCTCCCCAAGGCAATCAGAATTTTTTCAAGGCTCCCCAAGGCGATCAGGATTTTTACGCGGCGCCCAAAGTAAAAACAAAGGTGTACATACATACATAGGTGTACAAACATACCTAACAGTTGCAGTGCGCAGTTGGTGTCTCTCTCAGACACTCTCACTCTCTCTCACACACTCTAACTCTCTCTGACCTCACTCTCTCTCTCTCTGACCTCTCTCTGACCGCACTCTCTCTCTCTGACCGCACTCTCTGACCTCACTCTCTCTCCTCACTCTCTCTCTCAGAACTCTCTCTCTCTGACCTCACACTCTCTCTCTCTGACCTCACACTCTCTCTCTCTGACCTCTGACCTCACATTCTCTCTGACCTCCCTCTCTCTCTCTCTCTCTGACCTCACACTCTCTCTGACCTCACACTCTCTCTCTCTCTGACCTCACACTCTCTCTGACCTCACACTCTCTCTGACCTCACATTCTCTCTGACCTCCCTCTCTCTCTGACCTCACACTCTCTCTCTCTGACCTCACTCTCTCTCTCTCTGACCTCACTCTCTCTCTCTCTGACCTCACTCTCTCTCTCTCTGACCTCACTCTCTCTCTCTGACCTCACTCTCTCTCTCTCTCTCTCTGACCTCTCTCTCTCTCTGACCTCACTCTCTCTCTCTCTCTCTCTGACCTCACTCTCTCTCTCTCTGACCTCACTCTCTCTCTCTCTGACCTCACTCTCTCTCTCTCTCTGACCTCACTCTCTCTCTGACCTCACTCTCTCTCTCCCTGACCTCACTCTCTCTCTCTCTGACTTCACTCTCTCTCTCTCTCTGACCTCACTCTCTCTCTCTCTGACCTCACTCTCTCTCTCTCTCTCTGACCTCACTCTCTCTCTCTCTCTCTGACCTCACTCTCTCTCTCTCTCTCTGACCTCACTCTCTCTCTCTCTCTCTCTGACCTCACTCTCTCTCTCTCTGACCTCACTCTCTCTCTGACCCCCTCTCTCTCTCTCTCTCTCTGACCTCACTCTCTATGACCTCACTCTCTCTCTCTCTCTGACCTCACTCTCTCTCTCTCTCTCTGACCTCACTCTCTCTCTCTCTCTGACCTCACTCTCTCTCTCTCTCTCTCTCTCTGACCTCACTCTCTCTCTCAGACACACACAAATAAATACACACATAAATACACACACACACACACACACAAATACACACACACACAAATAAATACACACACACACACAAATAAATACACACAGATACACACACACTGATGCAGATACACACACACACAAATAAATACACACAGATACGGGGGGGTGGGGGAGGGTATGGCTGAACGGCCCGGTCCCTGCACGGGGGAGGTCAGTGCTGCGGGGGCCTGTGCCACGTGGGGGGAGGGCCGGTGTGCTGCGGGGAGGGAGGGGGGGGGGTGACGCTGCAGTGCTGCTGGGAGACATCTGTCTCCCGGTGCTGCTCCTCCAGCGTGAGCGCCGGGCCTCCCTCTCTCAGCGTAGGCAGCTCAGCGTCGCTGAGCCGGGCTGAACAGATGCACAAAGCCCCTGCATCTGTAATCAACGCGGCTATAGTTCCTCCGGCCTGGGACATAGTAAGCGCTTAGGTGCTGCTGCTCGCTCTTGCTTGCTGCCGCTCGCTCTACCAGGAGCTTTTTGCTGTCCTGGCAGAGGAGACAGCAAGCGTGCTTGGGAGGCGGGTATCCCTGTGTGTGTTTGTCACTTGGTAGCTGTGTGTGTGTGTGTGTGTATATTATATAATATTTTAAACATTTAAAAAAAAAAGACATGTGAGAATAAATTATTAACATTGTGCAACTTTGATAAATATATTCACACACACACACACACACACACACACACACACACACACACACACACACACACACACACACATATATATATATATATATACACACACACCACACATATATACACACACACCACACATATATACATATATATATATATATATATACACCACACATACACCACACACACACTGTGACAAACGCCCCTCTTTTGTAGTGCTGACGTCTGTCTGGGTTCTTCCCGACACTGTCTTCTAGGGTTAATTATACAACAAACAGGATCATGCAAAGTATTATGCTGCTTAACTCAGGCTTCTGCCTGCTTTATTTTCATCCAAGTAAGGTACTGCAGCTTTAACATGTGAAGGTTAGAGGTACTCAGATACTTTCATTCAGCAGTTCACATATTTCAGTGTTACCATATTTCCCACACTGTTATTTCAAGAAATAAAACCAAAATCATATAAGCAAAATCCTATCCCTTTCAGGGATCTAACTACACATCAGAATCAGTCTCTCTAACAGCTGCTGGCCAACTAAACTGGTTCCCGAGCTTAAAACAATGCTCTCTCATTTAGGGTCACAAGATACAGTACAGTCTTTTAGCAACAGCAGTAACCATTTGTTTTGTCTTATCTGTTCGTGGAGTCCAGGCAAATCCTCTGGTACTGTGATACGTGGAGGGGCCGTCAACCCCGATACTGGATGCAGGGGAGCAGCGACACCCCCAGCCCCCAGGCTCCAAGGAGAGAGAGTGAAATGCAAACCTCTCTGCTCTAAATACCTGTGCATGTTATTAGAAGAGCAGGTGAGGGAGAACTAGAGCCATTGTAATCTGTGGTCTGGATTTTCCATCCAGCTGCCTGAGTTAATGGGAAGCTGTGGAACGGATCATTTTTAACTATTCCTGCACTTTCTGCTCTAAAATGGGGCAGAAAGCTGCCTAACATCTTTGGACTATGTCACATATCCCCCTCCCCAGCTCACACCTACTGGGGTGAGCGGCCATGGACCTCACTGGGGTGAGCGTCCTACCTGAAATACTTGAGCTAACTCCTCAGTACAACATTAAGT
This sequence comes from Ascaphus truei, assembly GCF_040206685.1. Classification (NCBI taxonomy): domain Eukaryota; kingdom Metazoa; phylum Chordata; class Amphibia; order Anura; family Ascaphidae; genus Ascaphus; species Ascaphus truei. Next base: position 109,639,333 of record NC_134488.1, on the reverse strand, counting down.
ATTCACATGACACGAATATGAACTTTTTCCACGGCAATTATGGACAATAGGTTTCGTCATAAGAGACTATACTTGGCAAACATATTTTTTTTTTTGCTCTCTATTAGGGAACTATTTTGAAAAATAAATGTCTAGCACACATTCTTACAACCCAGGATCTGCTAAATATATTCACAAAACCAGACAATTTCTATTACCTCCCTGGGTTTTTCTACTCTAGAATATGAACCTCATTATAAATTTACCAACCGAAAAGGGCATTTTTTTTTTTTTTTCATATTGTAAGCAACCAATATTTTTTTTCCTTATACTACAGCCTTGTAATCTTAAGGGCCATCAACCCTGTATATTAATTTGTAGTTTAGCTACATTTTCAACACAGAGAACCAATATAACATTGTAATATTGACAAAATGCTTATTTGCATAGTTAAGTGTCCGTGACATAGTCCACACGTGTAATAAAAAAAATAAATCGGTCAGTTCCCCCAAACATATTTTTTTTTTTTTTTTTTTTTTTTTTTTGACTTCCAGTCTATTGCATCCTTTGACTTTATTTCATAGCGCACTGCAACCTGCAAATGACTGGACTGTTTCTTTAGCTTCTGATGAGACCCTTGGACCGGATTCTCCTTGGCTCCACAGTGTGGTCCAGATTGGTGAGATATGGAACTATTCAGGCGCCGTGTTAACCTTCGTTGTTTTTTCTTTTCAATCTTTGATTTCCCTTTTGTGGCCATTACCAGGCCTTTGGGTTTTGGAGACCTAGTTGCCTCTGTACAAACGTAGTCCATATTAACCACGTCATCAGGATCTGTCAACAAGTTTGTGTTTTCAGGAACTGCCACCCACTTGGCTAAAACATCTTCTGTGGTGTCCTGGGTGTGTCCACTAGTTTGATAATCTTCTGGACAACGTAAATGAAATTGAGGATCTGGATTTTTGAATCCCAGATCAGGGAGAATATTCTCAGGAGGGTGCCTATCTGTTTCTGGAATAACAGCAGCACAATCAAAGTCAATTCTTTCTCCTTCCTCTTTGTCATCAGTGAGGGCATTGAGTTTACGTTCCCTGGTCTCCTTTTGTGACCGTGTCTCTTTTAGCCTTGGAATCTCTTTCTCCAACTTCATCTTTATAGCAAATCGTAATATTGCAACAGCATTGAAGATACACGTATAGGAACGTACAGCTTGCTTGGTTAGGAGGTAGGATTGATAGCCCGACTGAACCACTTTAGCCGCTTCTCCCATGTCCGTCATCTGTTTCAGAGCGAGGTTTAACTCTGTTTCATTTTCTCTATTCTTGACCTGCAGCTGCAGGTGCTCCTTCTGGGTCTTGTCCAGCTCCAGCTGCAGCCGGGCCCCCTCATTTGCCGTGTGGTCCAGCTGCTTGTAGATATCGGCCATCTCGCTTTCATAGCGCAATGTCAGGCAGACCACCTGACGGACGGAGATCTCCTCTCTCTTGGCGCACTGTATCTCGCGCTCAGCCATCTGCTTCTGCAGCTCTTCAACCTGATCGTGCCAGACCTCCCTCAGGGTCTTCACCTCTATCTGGTGCTTGCTCTGGGTTTGCATCAGCGCCTCCATTTTTTGGAGCTCTGCAGTTTGTGTCGCCTGGATCGCCGCTGATTCTGTATTCTGCAGTGCTTCCTGCATTTCTAACTTTTCCTGGATCAATTGCTTCTCCACTTTTTCTGCTTGGTGAAGCTTCTCATCACCTTCACTGATCTGGTCAGTCAAGTCTGAATTTTTCTGTGTCAGACTTACATTCTCTCTTTTTACAGTCTCTAAATTACTCAGGGTATTCTCATAGGTTTCCTTCAATGTACACAGCTCTGTGCTGCAAGCGTAGACCTCATGGCGTGAGAGTTCCAGCTCTGCTTTAAGCGCGCTAGCCTCTTGCCGAGAAACCCCTAACTCTGTGATGAAGTTTTGCACATCTTTCTGGGACATCTCATAGCATAGTTTCCAGTCAGTTCTTGTTTTCTTTGATTCGCTTGGCTCTCTGCCTATGATGGTAGCAGTAGCCTTTGTCATCTCTAGGCGTGTCGTCATTCCTGGGACGATTGCGCCAGGCCCTATGGGCTGTTGCTCATCTCGGCGCCTTTCTGACGCATGTCCTGACAGTGCAGGTTCAAGTGGCTCGTTCACTTCCCCTGTGACTTGAGGAACAGTTTTCTTTCTTTTTGCTTTATTAGCTCCAGAGATATCAGTGGTACTGGGCACACACTCACTGTTATCAGCTTCCACATCTTGCTTGCACTCACAGGGCGTTGCTTGCTTTTGCAGCTGTTTGTCTTTGAAAATTTTGGGGCACACATCTTCCATGTGACCTACTTCACGACAGGCCCCGCATACTAAATTCATCTGTGGGTACGGCTCTCCTCCAGGGTCGTGATCATAGTATGGCCTGAAGGGACACTGTTTTGTATGGTTACGTACATTACACAACAAACATTTCACGTCGGCCATTTTAGAAACCCGGCAGGGACAATTTGCTAGCTGCAATTTCACTCACTTCAGCAACTTGCATACAGCACTTGCTAGCTGCAAATTCACTCACTTCAGCAAAAGGCATTAGCTTTACAAACAGCACTTGCTAGATGCAAATTTTTTTTTTTTTTTTTCAGCAAAACATTTTGGTTTTCTGTTTGGGTTCAGGGTGCTATTGCATCCACACTTCGCACATTCTCTGTGTATGCTAGAAGCACAACTGATATACCCAGTGGGACAGACTTCACTCATAGCATCTGTACTTTAGTTCAGCTCGGCGGCCATTTTAAACCCCCGCATTTATTTGCAAACCCACAGACTTTTTAGTGTCTGCCCGCATTCTCCACCATATGTGACAAACGCCCCTCTTTTGTAGTGCTGACGTCTGTCTGGGTTCTTCCCGACACAGTCTTCTAGGGTTAATTATACAACAAACAGGATCATGCAAAGTATTATGCTGCTTAACTCAGGCTTCTGCCTGCTTTATTTTCATCCAAGTAAGGTACTGCAGCTTTAACATGTGAAGGTTAGAGGTACTCAGATACTTTCATTCAGCAGTTCACATATTTCAGTGTTACCATATTTCCCACACTGTTATTTCAAGAAATAAAACCAAAATCATATAAGCAAAATCCTATCCCTTTCAGGGATCTAACTACACATCAGAATCAGTCTCTCTAACAGCTGCTGGCCAACTAAACTGGTTCCCGAGCTTAAAACAATGCTCTCTCATTTAGGGTCACAAGATACAGTACAGTCTTTTAGCAACAGCAGTAACCATTTGTTTTGTCTTATCTGTTCGTGGACTCCAGGCAAATCCTCTGGTACTGTGATACGTGGAGGGGCCGTCAACCCCGATACTGGATGCAGGGGAGCAGCGACACCCCCAGCCCCCAGGCTCCAAGGAGAGAGAGTGAAATGCAAACCTCTCTGCTCTAAATACCTGTGCATGTTATTAGAAGAGCAGGTGAGGGAGAACTAGAGCCATTGTAATCTGTGGTCTGGATTTTCCATCCAGCTGCCTGAGTTAATGGGAAGCTGTGGAACGGATCATTTTTAACTATTCCTGCACTTTCTGCTCTAAAATGGGGCAGAAAGCTGCCTAACATCTTTGGACTATGTCACAACACACACACACACACACACACACTCACCACATACATACATATATATATATATATATATATATATATATATATACACACCACACACACACACTCACACACACACCACACATATATACATATATACACACACACACCACACATATATACATATAAACACACACACACCCTGCAGCCCGTTTTTCACACACACACACACACACACACACACACACACACACACACACACACACACACACACACACACACACACACACACACACACACACACACACACTGCTGTCTGGTGGCTTTGTAGTTGCAATGCCGGGCACTGAAGTTGCAATGCCGGGCAGGCTGCAGTCCCATTGGATGGGAGCGGTCACGTGACCGCTCCTCTGCTTCCCCTCAGAGGTTTTTTTTTTTTTTTTTTTAAATGAGCTAGCAGCCCTTGTTTCCCGCTGCTGGCGGCCCTGATCGCGGCGCCCCTCTAGCCAAGCCGCGGCGCACCAGGGCGCCGCGGCACACAGTTTGGGAAACACTGTATTAGGGCATTGGTGTTGGACGCAGGCCAATGAGAGGTGTGCGGGGGCGGGCATTGGACGCAGGCCAATGAGAGTCAGTGAGGAGTGGGACGCAGGCCAATGAGAGGTGTGCGGGGGCGGGCATTGGACGCAGGCCAATGAGAGTCAGTGAGGGGTGGGACGCAGGCCAATGAGAGGTGTGCGGGGGCGGGCATTGGACGCAGGCCAATGAGAGTCAGTGAGGGGTGGGACAGTGTGGCATTGGTGTTGGACGTAGGCCAATGAGAGGTGTGCGGGGGCGGGCATGGCCTGAGCCGGAGTGACAGGGCCAAGGTCCAATGCGATTGACCCTTGGGACGCAGACATACAGTGATTTCACAAATATATAGTAGATATGTGTGTGTGTGTATAGATAGATAGATAGATAGATAGATAGATAGATAGATAGATAGATAGATAGATAGAAATATAGATAGATATAGATATTGCTACATTGAAGGCCTTGTTGTGTGCAAACAGGCCTTGTTGTAATTATCTTAACAGTTCATTAAAGTTTATAACATTACTGGGTCAGTATGTTTGAGGGCCTAATTGAGTCAGCTGTGTAGAAGTTGTATTTAACAGCAAACAAGGCCTCTTTGCAGCCATGAAGGCCTGTACTGTTCATTCTGATTATATATATTATATATAGAGTGCAAAACTAAAGGCATTGATGTGTGTAAGCAGGCCTTGTTGTAATCATATTCAAAGTTCAATACAGCTGAGTGAATTAGGGGCTCACTCATACTGATACCATAATTGTAGCAAGTGTCCTAACATTTATATCTCATTAACACAAGGCCTGTTTGCTGACAACACTGGCAGAGATATACAGGCATACCCCGCATTAACGTACGCAATGGGACTGGAGCATGTATGTAAAGCGAAAATGTACTTACAGTGAAGCACTACCTTTTTCCCACTTATCGATGCATGTTCTGTACTGCAATCATCATATGCGTGCATAACTGATGTAAATAACGCATTTGTAACAGGCCCTATAGTCTCCCTGCTTGCGCACAGCTTCTGTACAGGTAGGGAGCTGGTATTGCTGTTCAGGTCGTGCTGACAGGCGCATGCGTGAGCTGCCGTTTGTCTATTGGGCGATATGTCCTTACCCGTGAGTGTACTTAAAGTGAGTGTCCTTAAACCGGGGTATGCCTGTATATATCTCTATATATCAGTTATATATATATATATATATATATATATATATATATATATATAAACAAAAAAAGAGAGAGAGCGCACGCCCCATAGCATAAAACTGTGTATTTAATATTAAAAGGGGAAGGGAAGGGGGGGGGGGAAAGAAACACACTCACAAGATAAAAATGATAATTAGGCAATATGTGATAATATCACCACCATCCGGTATCTGTGCTGCAAACGTCCGCACTTGTAGGCTCCCTCAGGGCTGCGTGAAGAAGTCGCAGCTCACCGGATACCAGGGGTGTTGTTTGCCGACTAGAATTAGTCCACCGGAGTCCAGACAATCGCCTCTCCACTTCGAATGGCTGCCGTATGTATCTCACGCTGGATGCGGCCTCGTGCCTGTGCGCAGCGTCGTAATGACGTAATCGCGCTATCAGAGTCCCTGACGCGTTTCGTCACCAACGGGCGACTTTCTCAAAGGGCTGATAGTGAATAGACTGCAATCCTGTATACTTATAGCTAGTTCGTTGCTAAGCAACCCATAATTGAACAAATATTTAACCCGTGATGTTCCGGTTAGAGTAGGTATTACTATATAGGATGTATAATATATCAATAACTGGCAAAAGAACAAGATATGGATAAAGCTAAAATTATAAATAAATAATGCAGGAAGGATCTATGAAAGGATCAACATATTTTTCAATAAAAACTCCTATTCATTATGAATATTTAAAAATGGATTCAAATTACTGATATAAATTATTTAAATGAAATATATATATATAATTTGCACCGAGTGTATTCGTAATGATAATAATCCTGAATTATCTAAAAAACATGAAATTAACAAGGATGAAATGAATTAAAATAAAAAGGGTGAAATGAATTAAAATAAAACAATAAAATTACTCATTTGTAAAGCAGTAAAGCAATAAAAACTCATCCTTACAAAAATGCACATATAGACAATATACTATACACATATAAGATAAAGAAAATAAATAAACACTGCTAATACAATCAAAGTATATGGGTAATACAGGTAATACAGGCAAAAATATATATAAATAAAAAATGATAATAAAAAAGATTGATAACATTAACAAAACAGTCACCTAACAGCCAAATGGCTCAATTACGCTTTACTGGTACCCAGATATATGTACATATTAAAATGTATATGATTAATTAACCATCACAAATGAGGTAAAAACTACCCCCTAAAAATATAACAATATAACAGTAACACATATTCAATCATGTCCATTTATTCCCAGAGACAATGTACTTGAAATTAGATTTCAAAGAATATAATGAAATCACTGGTAAGAGAGTTTTCACTTTTGAGAAGGAGGTAACAGAGAGGAAGGATCTTAAACTTAGTCGAGATAAAGAAGACTATGCTACTGATAAAATTAGAGTTTGGAAACGGGCCAATAGTTTTAATAGGAGAGGTGGGCGATTTCATTCAGGTTCGAGACGGGGTGGAGGGGGGGGGGCATTACCCCTATACTCCAAGGGGGAGGGAGGGGCATTCATCTGCCCCCTGGGACAACAAACATGACTCCCCCCTCGGCCCATGAGGTTGAGGCATGACCGAAGCAGGTCCTAACACTCACCTGGGTTAAAATTCTTATTTACCTGTATAATTACAGAAAGAATGATCACATTGGATCTGTGTGTTTTGTTAAGAATTTTAACCCAGGTGAGTGTTAGGATCTGCTTCGGTCATGCCTTGTAAGTAGCAACAGGCTTAAGACGCTTTGGCCAAAGGTTAAACTAAATGACCCTTTTTTCAAGAGAGATATATATATATATATATATATACAGGCATACCCCGCATTAACATACGCAATGGGACCGGAGCATGTATGTAAAGCGAAAATGTACTTAAAATGAAGCACTCCCTTTTTCCCACTTATCGATGCATGTACTGCACTGCAATCGTCATATACGTGCATAACTGATGTAAATAACACATGTGTAACAGGCTCTATAGTCTCCCCGCTTGCGCACAGCTTCGGTACAGGTATTGCTGTTCAGGACGTGATGACAGGCGCATGCGTGAGCTGCCATTTGCCTATTGAGCGATATGTACTTACTCGCGAGTGTACTTAAAGTGAGTGTCCTTAAACCGGGGTATGCCTGTATATATATATATCACTGTGTATTTTTGTCACAATGGAAGTAGCTTTGGGCATTTTTGTTTTTTGATGTATACAGTTAGCCACGCCCACTAGCACTCCTTTTGACACTTATATGCATGTATATATTATGTGGTAATGGTTGGGGTTTCTCAGGGCTTGTTGGGAATCTGTGTGATTCTATTTCATGGCTAAATCCACATGAGGATCCCCTGAGGAAGCTGCGACCAAGCAGTGAAACGCGTAGGGCGATTGGAGAGACAGATACACAGGAAGCATAGAGGAGTCCTTGCAACATCAGTTGGACACCGTTTGAGTGACGACCGGGGAGCTGTAAGCGGTTGCAACGGAAGAGCAGAGCGATGGAAGAACGCCAATACCTCAATTACACCCACCGGAGGCTCGGAGTAACCTCTATACGTCCCAAAGGCCATTTACTCACCTTTGTTTGTGAGTTCTATGTATGAGTTTTATCCTTTTTTATATTTAGTAAATGTTCTTACACTATGTATTTTTCTTTTTTCTAATAGATGCAGAAGATCTATCCCCCACTGTGGATTAAGTAATGTCATCCACATAGCAAAGTTTTGTATCTACCTTTAACTACATCCCAGAGAGACTTTCACGCCCAAATAATTTCTACTTTGGATACCCTTTTTAAAAGTCTGATCTTTTGGAGCTGCATTTAAATCGAACGTCTGGGACATATTACTATATGTTATACTCTGTGACTTTTGTGAGATATGAGGGTGTGAAGTCTTATGCGCACAATTGCACTTACATACTAAGATATCTCTTCACTGCTAAATCCACAGAACACTATTTTTTGATTTCTATTTTCTATATTTGACTTATTCAAAATCTTCTGCTGCTACTGAACAATAATTAACAAGAAAAGCCACCAAAGCTTTCTTTATCCAATTATCTCAATATTTCTCCTCATTGTCCATATTTAATAGCATGTGATTCATTCCTTATTCAATGCTGATTTTGCAGTTTGCCGAACTTACTCAGAAAATGTGACTGTTAACAAGTAGTCACAATATATGGGGGATACACTAGAGAGCTTTGCTGACAATTCATCAGACTAGACATTGGTGTCATACACATAGAGACCAACCGCTAGCAAATGGCCTGGCTTGCTCAGGTCTGTAGAAAAGAACAGATAGGCCAAGAATAACGGCAGCCAGCATAAAAAGGCTTCTTAAAGATTGTGAAAACTACGCTCTATTTTCAATGGCGTGCCACAGACTACATTTTTCAAGCAGGGTCCTCTTCTCTCCACTATGTTGTTGGCTCAGTCCAGACTTAGTTATGTTCTAGTTGAGTCTTCCAGATACTTAGTATGGTTTCCAATTTTCTTGGGCATACCCACCATTGTCTTTGTTTTTATCACCGACCTTGACAGATAGATGGAGTTATGATGTCCAACTGGAATTACACTGTACCACATGTATGGTTAATAAAATGTATTTAATTTGGAGAGATATATCCTTTTTGTATACGATGTTTCCCCATTTAATAGTATGACTCACTCAAATCAGCGTTTTAATGGTATTTAAACCAATGAGCATTACACACACTCCTAAGAACAGTTTGCCTGTGGTGATGTCAGAGGGAGGCTGACATTCTTCCAGGAAAGTATATAAACTCTTGCCGTTTGGTGATTAAGAGGAAACCGTGTAGAATTAATATAGGTTGCCATCTGTTTGCAGATGAGCCAGTGCACATTTGTGAATTATGGATGGAGATTTAAACTGCCTCATTGCCAAAAAGAACTGCAGCTCATTGCTCTATATTCTACCTTAAAAACTCCGCCTGTCTCCATGTAAGTGAATAAAAGAGATTGGGAGTATTCTGTCTGCCTTTGCTGTCATCTAAAACAGGGGTGCTCAACTCCTGTCCTCAAGCCCACCCACCCAAGTCAGGTTTTCCAGCTTCAGCACAGGTGCTCAATCAGAGGCTTAGTTGAAGACTGCACCACCTGTGCTGAAGCTGGGATATCATGAAAACCTGATCTGTTAGGGGGGGGGGGGTGCTTGAAGACTGGAGATGAGCACCCCTGATCTAAAAGATGTCAGACAACTTAAAATACAGCCAAAGTGATACAATACAGGAAGCGAAAGTCATGAAAGCAAAGAAAGGGTAAGAGAACCGCTGTCCTACAGGTTGGTGAGTGGAGACTAAGCACATCGTTCACAAAATAGCTGTAGCTCTACCATTATTTCATTGGAGTGGATTGGCCTAATGCGAACACGTCAACTAATGCAGTTTCACAAATGAGAACCTTTTTGTTGCTGAACGTGTCTGAGAGGAGGACCAATAAAAAAATACCACTGCCATGGATCTGTATGATTCGCTTTCAAAGCAGTAATTCTGATTACATCTATAATCCAGGTTCTACTTATGGTACAGTCCACTGGCCATTAAGTTAAATGCACATGTAACGGTGTTCCCACACCCGGTGTGAGATTTTGCCATTACTGGTCGTGTGGTGCATGATACCTGCTGGTAACTGTAGGGCTGTGTCGTCTGCCGATGGTAGTGGGGACACAGGACCAGGCTGCTGGGGTTCATACCCCACATATCTCTTCAGCAGTGCAGCGCCTCCATCTGCCGTAGGCTCCAGGGACTGAAGGTGATCTCCCATGGTAAAAACTTATTACCTCTGCCCCCAGTAAGGTCACGCACCAGGCAGGAGGTATATGCAAACAGGAACGGCTTATTACTCTTCTGTACAGTTACAGGAACTAGCAGGCTTCTGCCCGATGCAGTCTCTCAGCTATTCACTCAAAGATGTTCCCTGGACCATTATTACAGGCCAAGGACAGCCACAGCCGTCCTAGCTCTTCCCCACCTCCCTAGCAGAGGCAGAGGTATGGTCCACACTCACTCTCCCCCGGAGGGAAGAGGACTGGAGAAGGCCCCAATCTCAGCCTTTCCACTTTGCGACCTGCCTTCCTCAGTGGGGAAGGACAACACTTCTGAATTTGGGCGGTACCTGCCCTTAAGTACAGCCAGGAGGAGGGCACCAGGTCCGACTCATGATTGGTCATGCCCAGGCCTGATGTCACCGCCTCCCGCTGTCACTCTAGTGCAGTACCAAGGAGGGGGAAAGCCCCATATCAACTAATAGCAACCTGATTGTACCAGGGTTTACTGCCAGACAAGGACAGAATAGTAGCCATCAGGTGACCTGGCTACACACAATTTTTGCAGGACTAGCTTGTCATGGGCCAAAACCCTTGTTGTTTTAAACCAGGTCTTGCTGGTTTAAAACAACAATCCCGGCTGGTATTTTTGTTGTTGACTTTTACAGCATGGGAACCGGAGTACCTGAAGCATTATTTGCAGTTTCAATGACACCCCCGGTTAACTAGTAATGTTATCGTTGTCTCTGCTCCTTCAAGGGGAATCAAAATAGCCATTCAAATTCTGCGGTTCCCATAAACCGATCGAAAGCCGCTAAACCATCAAGTGCAGCGTCCTACATGACAGCCATTTAAATCCCCCAGCGGAGAAACTAGGAAATAATGCAGATGACAGCACATGTAAGCAGGGGTGCTCAACTCCAGTCCTCAAGCTGCCCCCCAACAGGTCAGGTTTTCAGGATATCCCAGCTTCAGCACAGGTGGCTCAATTAGAGGAAACAGGGACTGATTGAACCACTTGTGCTGAAGCAGGGATAGCCTGAAAACCTGATCTGTTTGGGGGGTGGGGGGGCTTGAGGACTGGAGTTGGACACCCCTGCATTGTCAGTATCCCTGGAACCAAGAGGTCTCCGGAGTTGAAAATAAAACAGTTCAGCTTTGGGGGACCCCGCTGTACGCATCATGTAAAAAATAATAGGGGGGGGGGGGGGGTAAAATGGTGGGATTATACTGCTACACACACACTCACCCCATTAATACAATACTTTGCTCGGGTTGTTTTTTTTTTTGCTGCATAGAAGGAACAATTAGAGTCGACACATCTTGCTTACTAAATTATGCTTTCATCTCGCGGATTGAAGGCTTGTTTCTGACCCAGGAGAATTGCCAAATCTCCATACTTACTTTGATGATATGGACGCTCGATGAGTTTATTTAAATACTCAATACTACATCAAAATTGATCACATCAACTATGCATGAATATTAACAGCGATGCCGACATTTAAATGAATGGGCGTTCGGTAGCATCGTAGGGTTGCCAGGTGTCCAGTATTGAACCGGACTGTCCTGTATTTGGACACTCAGTCCAGTAAAAAATTAGAGGTAATACTTACATGTATGTGTCTGGTATTATCTCTCTAGACATAGAGACAAGGCCGACTGGTGGAGCCACGGGATTTCCACCGAGCAGGGCTATTGCTAGGGGGCTGGGCAGTTTCATCCATCCTGATTGGCTGCTGTTGGGTAGTGCAGTCAATCTGGAGGAGGTGTCAGGAACCTGAGAGTGAGGCCAAGGAGAGGAGGAAACCGCATGGAGCGGAGGGAGGTGTGTGTGTGTGTGTGTGTGTGTGTGTGTGTGTGTGTGTGTGTGTGTGTGTGTGTGTGTGTGTGTGTGTGTGTGTGTGTGTGTGTGTGTGTGTGTGTATCTTGAGCGAGCGCGTGCATTTTTCACCATTGTGTCCAGTATTTTTGGAGAAGTTACCTGGCTACCCTAGTAGCGTGTGACCTAGCACCACTTAGTAAATATGGCCTAAAGTGACAACCGAAATCACAAGAATCTCACATATGAACCGATCCCTCCCATGTCATACAGAATAACATCGGACAAAATGAAATCTGCACTCAGTTGTGTTATCTGGAGCGCTACAAGTTGCTTAGATTCCCTGAGCCTTGATGTACCTTAGGCCGCGCCTATAGTGCCGTCGATAGCGATGGCGACACGACGGGTGACGTCACCCGTCGCCACCGGCGAAAGTTATATTTCGCCGGGCAGCAGCGGTGCGTAATTCCAGCAATTTGATTGGTTCAAGGGCCGTCACGTGACGCGACAGTCCATGAAAAATCAAATTTTGCCGGCTACCAGTTTTCTCACTATAAGCGCACGAGGCGGCGGCAATGCTTTTGTTTTCGAGCGACATCGCGTCGCCGGCACTACAAGCGCGGCGGCGCTCATGCTTGAGAGCGGTGATGTCACTATTGCAAGCGCGTGCAGGGGGGGTGGGAGGGGGGGGCATTGGGGGCACGTTGAGACAATTTGAATTGCAGAAACTAAACTCAGCAAGCTCAGCTAGCGTGGACGCAGCCTTTAATTAGTACACATACCTATCCTCTACCTACTTTAGACACCCTCCACTGCTAACACATACGTGATAACGCTCTGGCTATGCAGGAAGCATTTACACTTGTTTGATCTGACGGGAAATATATTTCCCTCTATGGTTTTGGCACAGGGAGAGTCCCTTCGGTATGCAGAATACTAGCATGCACCTGCCCCGCGGCCTTTGTGTTCAGCATTATACCTGTTTCTCAGCTCGCCACGTGACCACGCTGACACCGCCCTCTCCTTGCAGCTACCTGAGCCTGTCAGCCAGGGTCCTTATCAGTGGGGCTGTGCTGGAGAGCGAGAGGGGGGAGTGGAGAGGACACAGGAAAGGGAAGAACAGTGTGAATCAGTGCTGGACAGTAGCTCTCGAGCCTGGGGAAAAAAACAGCACTGCAAAGGCGGTGGGTGGGGGGGTTTCTCTCTTGTAAAACAAGTGCAATCAAAGTGATAAAAGCTGTGTCCATAAACCAGCGCAATGCCCTCTCTCCTGGGCTAGAAGATCAAGGGTGCGTCCTAGAATAGCCCAGCCTCTGCCTCTACTCATTTCGACATGTGCATGGAAATTATTGATTATTTTTCATTTTCTTCTTTACCTTGACAGAGTTGGTAATCTGATCACACAGCGCGCTGCTCCTTTATTTTGCTGAAGCAGACGGAGGACACGAGGCAGGCGGGAGATCTGTCTTTAGGGCGACTCTTGGCGTGATCTAACCTCACACCGGTAAGTGGCTGCCTGGTGTATAACTGGTAGCCCCGTGTGTTGTACGTGTGCGGTTGATGTCCCTCTGTAGCGCGCTGTAACCTTTCAGATCAGAAGTCCGGGTGACACATTCCCCCCCCTGGAGCATTACAACTAGTCAACCACTTCAATAACAATACAGCCAAACAAAGACATCCAGGGGTTTTTAATCCCCGGGGATTGTAACACAGCACATGAATGTTTGAAGTCGCCTTGTAAAAAAATAAAAAACTTGTCATTTTATTAACCCCGTCACTGCCGGAGCAGCTGCAGAATGCACTGCAGACCTCCAATAGTAAAGGTTTTACTAGGCAGTTGCAGGAGACTGTCAGTGAAAGGGATTTTTATTATTATTATTAATAGCCACCTTTTTCCAAATCCAATTTATTTCGCCTCCTTTTGTTGCTGTCTGGTAGGGAAGAGTTAAATTTACCAGCTGATCGTAAAAAAAATTGAATATATATATATATCATTTGTGGCTTAACTGGGACATATGTTCAGCTTGTGGAGATGTCATGAAGCATTGTGTAATCATTTGAAATCTTAGATGGCTGTAGTTGGACTGTCTGTGTTGATTTCTTTTCTTGCTCCTAAGAGAAACAAGGCGGATAAAACCCCTGCAGGTGCTTTCGCTTTCTGCTTCTCTTGGCGTTGGATGCACCTGTTGCATTTTCTTACATTTGTTTTCCGCACTGACTGATCGAGCCCCGGATCCCACCGACCTTCAAAGTACACATTGGCTCTGTAGACTTTGTGTTGACGCTTCGGTGTGAAATGGCCATGTGTGTATTTACATAGTTACATAGTAGATGAGGTTGAAAAAAGTTCAACCTATGCTAAATTCAGACAACAGATACTTTATTCTATATCTATACTTACTTATTGATCCAGAGGAAGGCAAACAAAAAACCCCATTAAGGGGAAAAATTAATTCCTTCCTGACTCCCAAGAATTGGCAATCGGATTAATCCCTGGATCAACATCCTTCCCATGTATACTTATTTGGTATATCCCTGTATACCTTTCCCATCTAAAATGATGTCCAACCTTTTTTTGAACAAATCTATTGTATCTGCCATCACAGTCTCCATGGGTAATGAATTCCACATTTTAACTGCCCTTACTGTAAAGAACCCTTTCCTTTGTTGCTGGTGAAATTTCCTTTCCTCCAACCTTAAGGGATGGCCCGAGTCCTTAGTACTGCCCGTGGGATTAATAGTTCTTTTGAAAGCTCCTTGTATTGTCCCTGAATATATTTGTATATAGTTATCATATCCCCTCTTAGACGCCTCTTTTCTAATGTAAATAAATCCAATATAGCTAGCCTCTCCTCATAAGTTAGAATGTCCATCCCCTTTATCAATTTGGTGGCTCTTCTCTGCACTCTCTCTAGTTCGATAATGTCTTTTCTTAGGATTGGTGCCCAAAATTGTACTCCATATTCAAGGTGTGGTCTTACTAATGCTTTGTAAAGGGGCATAATCAGTGTTCGACAAACCTATACATTTGCTCGCCCCCGGCGAGTGGATTTAACATCGTGGCGAGCTCCTATTGGCCCAAGCAGCACACGTTTGGTACTAGGTGGCGAGTAGATTTTTTGGTGATTTGTCGACCACTGGGCATAATTATGTCTACTTCCCTTCCATCCATTGCCCGTTTGATGCAAGATAAGATCTTGTTTGCCTTTGCAGCTACTGCATGACATTGGGCACTATTGCTAAGCCTGCTGTCTACAAGCACTCCTAAATCCTTCTCCATCAAGGATTCCCCCAATATATCTCCATTTCATTTGTAAGTCGCCTTTTTATTCTTGCATCCCAAATGCATAACCTTACATTTATCTGTATTAAACCTCATTTGCCATTTACCTGCCCACGTTTCCAGTCTCTCCAAGTCCTTCTGAAGAGAAATTTCATCCTGCTCTGATTCTATTACCTTACACAATTTAGTATCATCAGCAAAGATGGAGACTTTGCTCTCGATCCCAACCTCAAGGTCATTAATAAACAAGTTAAAAAGCAGGGGTCCCAGTACCGATCCTTGAGGTACTCCACTCACGACTTTAGCCCAACCTGAAAAAGTTCCATTTATGACAACCCTCTGTTGTCTGTCCTTTAACCAGTTTTCAATCCAGGTGCATATATTATTACTGAGTCCAATTTTCTTTATTTTGTACACCAACCTCTTGTGTGAAACCGTATCAAAAGCCTTTGCAAAATCTAAGTAGACCACATCAACTGCATTACCCTGGTCTAAATTCCTACTTACCTCCTCAAAGAAACAAATAAGGTTAGTTTGGCAAGATCTATCCTTCATAAATCCATGCTGACTATTACTAATAATTTTGTTTTCCATTAGGTATTCCTGAATATTATCCCGTATTAAACCTTCAAGTAGTTTCCCTACTATTGAAGTCACGCTTACAGGTCTGTAATTCCCTGGGTATGATCTAGCTCCCTTTTTAAATATAGGCACCACATCTGCTTTACGCCAATCTTGTGGTACCGAGCCTGTGGAAATGGAGTCCTTGAATATTAAATATAATGGTTTTGCTACTACTGAGCTTAACTCCTTGAGAACTCTTGGATGTATGCCATCGGGGCCAGGTGCCTTATTTACTTTAATTTTTTCAAGTCGCTTATGAACTTCTTCCTCAGTTAACCAATTGGTCATTAATATGGAGGTTGTGGCTTCCTCCTGTGGCACTACTATTGAACCTGATTCTTCCCTAGTAAACACAGAGGCAAAGAATTTGTTTAATACCTCTGCTTTTTCCTTATCTCCAATAATCTGCCTACCCATCTCACACTGAAAGGGTCCTATATTTTCTTTTCTCATTTTTTTGTTATTAAGGTACTTAAAGAACTTTTTAGTGTTGACCTTACTTTCTATTGCAATCCTTTTTTCATTATCCATTTTTGCTAATTTGATTGCCCTTTTGCAATTTTTGTTACATTCCTTATAATTCTGATACGATGTCTCTGTCCCTTCTGACTTAAAGAATCTAAACGCCTTCCTCTTCTTGTCCATTTCCTCCCCTACCTGTTTATTTAGCCACATTGGTTTTGACTTAATTCTTTTATACTTATTACCCAAGGGTATACACTGATAAGTGTGTTTTTCTAACAATGTTTTAAAGACTGCCCATTTATCTTCTACATTTTTCCATGCAAAAACATCATCCCATTGTATTACTACTAGATTAGACCTCAGTTTATTAAAATCTGCCTTTCTAAAGTTTAAAGTCTTTGTTGAACCCAAGTAATCTGTTTTTTGATCATTTATTTCAAATGAGACCATGTTATGATCACTGTTACCCAAATGTTCCAGGATTTGAATATTTGTTATTACTTCTACATTGTTTGATATGACCAAATCCAGAACTGCCCCTCTCCTGGTTGGTTCCTCAATAATTTGGGTCATTATAATTATTTGCTACAAAGTATATACCAGGGGTAGCCAACTCCAGTCCTCAAGAGCTAGCAACAGGTCAGGATATCCCTGCTTCAGCACAGATTGCTCAATCAGAGGCTCAGTCAAAGATTGAGCCACCTGTGCTGAAGCTGGGATAGCCTCTAAACCTGACTTGTTGGTAGCTCTTGAGGACTGGAGTTGGCCACCCGTGGTATATAATATGTAATCTCACAGGTAAAGATCGCTTCTCCCCACTGGTCAGGGTGTGACCCGATCACCTTTTGCTCTCAGATTTCTCCGCCTATTGCTCCCCCTTTTCGTGTGTGGCAATAAATGATCGGCCTGTGATTATTTTATCTGGCTGCGTTCTGTACCCTTTTTTTTTTTTTTTACAATGTTATCAACCAGCATGTTGAGAGAAGTGGGGCAAGGAAAGGGTTAATCGGCTCGCTATGAGAGCTTTGGAAGAGGCAGTTCCACATGGAGGCCAAGTTGCAGTAATATGTTTAAAAAAAAAAGAAGAAGAAAATAAGAATGTAACATTTTATTGTGAGTGCAGATCCTGAAAAGACTCATGAACAGTGCAGTCTGAAGTTAAGGGTGAGTTTGACTACTCCTACTGTATGTTAAGTTGATCTCTTCCTTTATCCTGCTCCTTGGCTTCACTGGTTCAATCGCATGGATGGGACATGCATTCATCTGATGGCTGTAGTTGGGTGAAGCAAATAAAATGTTCACACACACATCACGACAATTTACGACGTTAAACATATCAGCGCCATAAATTACATTTGGTCTTTGTGACACCTTTAAACTTTCACATGAGCGTGACCGGCCCCCCGGAACTGTAAAGACTTTCTTTTCTGTTCCCATCATGTTCACAGCTTCCTACAAAGAGATAACTTCCGCCAGTCGACATACAGTAAGACCACACGTGTGCCAGCTCTGGTGTCAGTGGAAGTCATTAGGACACCATTGGGTTCAGTTGTCCTGCTCTGAAACTGGGGAGTTTGCTTAAATAGGAGACTTGATTGCTTGACCCTCAGTCCCAGCTTTGCGTCTTTCAGCCATTCACATTACATCCTTTTTCTGCTCTGTTATGGATTGTCCTACAGTACAGAGATAATGCACTTTCCTCACAGTTTCTGAGATATCATGGATATTGACTCTTTCGCTGTCAAGAGGGGCGAGCAATGCATTGCAGAGCAAAAGTTTTACAAAAACTGTCCTGTTTTGCGTGAACTCATGCAAGAAATCAGTCCTGGGTAGGATATGAGGGCATTGGGTATTAGTGAAGTGCAGGAGTTGGTTTATTGTTGTAGATATCCAATGGATAGCATATAAATGGAAAAAAAAAGGGGGAAGATTAAGTATTTTTGCCACTCGCGTGGTGTCTATGTCTTGTCTCTCATACGGAGCCCACTAATCATTTTCCGGGGCCTCCCGCTTTGGGAAACACTGGGTTAGTGGAATTCTAAGGAAAAAAGGGGGGAAATATTTTTAACGTGATGTACTTTAATTCTTGTGCAGTAGAATGGCCATGCAACATGAAAGGGTTAATACAAAAAGGAGGAGGTTTATGTTGAAGTTTGAATGGCCCACATGGATCACAGAATAAACCTCTTTCAGGGTAGCCCAACTTCTTCAGCGGTTCTTAAGTACATTTTGATTTTTTTAAATTTGATGTTTAGCAGCAGTGCGAGGTCTATGCTGCCCTGTCAAATGTCACGCAATATGCGTGAGTCATTCTCATTAGGGCCATGTCAAAGTCTCATACAGCATGAGCTTAATCTCACGGTGCTGGGAGATACTGACACACAGCTGAGGTCCCGCCCACAGCGCCACAAAACCCACCCCAGGCAGGAATCGGATGTTCTGTTCCGCAGATGGGCAGAGTAATTTTCTTTTAAAAATCCTTAAATTACACTTTTTTTTAACTGTTTATTTAT
This sequence comes from Ascaphus truei, assembly GCF_040206685.1. Classification (NCBI taxonomy): domain Eukaryota; kingdom Metazoa; phylum Chordata; class Amphibia; order Anura; family Ascaphidae; genus Ascaphus; species Ascaphus truei. Next base: position 109,620,513 of record NC_134488.1, on the reverse strand, counting down.
GGGGTACAAAATGAAAAAAGGGTTAGGCATTAAACAGTACAGTAAATGATATACCTCAGTCATAGCCTTTGCGTGGTTATCATATGAACATCCTTAACATTGACTACCACACATATGTAAAAGTAAAAATTATACAAAGTATTATCTCCTGTTCTCTCACTCGGTGTAATGGGTGCTCGCCACAAACAGGACAGAACCGCGAGGCTGAGGTGGGGATTCAGAATACATCAACCTGCAGCCATGAGACTGCGTCTGGTATGCAGATTCGTAGTCGTGTGGCCGGGTCAGGGTAGGAGAAGTAGAATAGTATGATACTCGCCGTGGTCTAGGGTTGGAGAGGTAGAATGGTCGTTGTGCGTAGCCAAGGTCTAGGAGTAGAGACGGTGGGGGTCCAGGAACAAGCCGAGGTCGAGGGTACTAAGAAACAAGACAGGTTAAGCAGGATTGCACAAGACAAAGCAGGACAAGGCAGGCTGGGTGATAGTGGGTAGCACTTCATACGTGAGACGAACTATTATGCTCAGTCGATTTGGAGCAGGGATCGGTGAGCATTTAAAGGGCTGTAAGCCAATCAGAGGAAAGGCTGCAAGTGGTGATGTCATCCGCCCACTCGATCGTCAGGAGGCAGAGTGAGCACCGCAGGTGAGGAGGATGAAATGATATCCTGCGGCCAGAGTTTAACTCCTTGTAGAGTCCTTTTGCCTGATAGCAGAAGAACGACCCCTACGCAGAATCCTGTTAGGGTGAGGTGTGTCGCGGGACCTAAGACCGATCCTCACACTCTGGTCCACTCCTAGATAGTCCTCTCCTCCTCCGAGGGCCCCTTCAACAAGGCCTGATTCACGTCGTAGCCTACCCTGCCCTCACTAGTGAACCATGGCTCCCAAATTTGAGAATATCTGGGGGTATTATCCCTCAGTTAAGCCATTATTTTCTCCATCGTTTATGTGGCAAACACTTTTAATGGAGTTTACATCTGGCACCGTTTGCTCGTTCCAGCATACTGCAATACAGCATCTTACTGCAAGAAAAATGTGTAGTATTAACGTATGACATACTGGGTACTCCAGGTGCGGGGGACGCCAGCTATGGGTCTAGAACTAGAGTGGGAGTTAGAACTGTGTTGGCAAGGGCGAAGACCATTAACTATGGTGGGACAATTACTGGGCAAGGCCACCAGGTATGATAGAAGGATCCATGCCGTCAACACACTCGGAAACATAACAGAGAGTTCGCACCATTGATAGCATGCATATGTACAGGGGTCAAATACAACCTGAACAACATCTTATGTGCATTTTCTTTAATGAGTACAGGTGGAGCTGGATGCAGCTGCTTGACATATCCCTTGCCATTCTTCCAGTTCTATGGTTTTGGCTTCACATTTTAACTTATATGGGCATTTGCTACCTGGGGTCATATTCAGTAATAATTGATGGATCAGGGAGATCAACCCTTTCTCTCGAAATCTGGAGTCGTATATGTCTTTGAAATATGTAATAGTGGCTTAAATTCCACTTTTTAAAGAAAATGGGATTTCTTTTAGAAAGCTTCCTTCTTGCTATTCGAACAGCATTGCTGAAATATTTCTAAAATGCAAAGAACTTTGTCCTAATGTTTAATACATGTAGATCCTTGTTTTTTGTTTGTTTTTTATAATTGAGCACAGTGCCACCATTTTGTTTCTTGTGTTTTTGAAAGACCTAAAGCAGTATCAAAATGCATTTCATGCCAACGGAAGTGAAAGGGTTAAGGGTAAATACACGAAGGGGGTGAATGAAACCTGCCCTTTTGTGCCGGTTAAGATTTTTTTCAAATTGTCTGTCTCCCAGAATAAAGAGTGAACGTGTAAAGATACGCTTTGCAGCGGTCACTGCCAACCCAGCACAAAGCGCCTTTTCTACAGCGCGCAAGGGCAACACTTCATCTCTGATTACTTACTGTAACCGGTGTGTATTCATTCAATTAAGTTTGTAGCAGTTCATTTTCTTAGAGTGCTGAATGGGAAAAAAGTTACAAGCATATTAACCACTGCGCAGCACAGCTTACAATCTAGTTGACGGCCCAAATATACTTAGTGGCAGTACGCCCTAAAACCAAAGCAAATTAATGACATACGCAGTTTTCTTTGGTTAAATGTAATAATACGTTTATTTCATATAGCGCTTTTCTCCCAATGGGACTCAAGGCGCTTCACAATTGCAGTATTGTGCGCAGTAAGCAGCATTGTACGTAAGATTTTTACGGACTCACAAATGTAGTTGATGACTTAAAACAAAATGGGAAACATTTAGAGCAGTGGTAGGCACCACAATATATCTGAATGTGCGGCCCTTGCACCCTCAAAAGGGCTGCATATTACCCACAGCGGGTATATAGATGTATATCTATCATCCCCTTCAGCCCTTGTTGATCCAGTGCTGGATGAAGCCTCCCCAAGGATCTTCCAGGTATTGCGGTTGCAGCCTTTCTTCTCCATGTTGCTCTAGCAATTTTTCTGATTTCATCCTCCCATCTTCCTTTTGGGCGTGGTCTTTTCATTTTCCTTGGAATCCCGTTGAGTACTATCTTTGTCCAACGATGGTTATTTCTTCTTGCGGTATGTCCGGCCCACTGCCATTTTCATTTCATTACCTTTGGGATTTATGTCACAGACTTTTGTTTTTGGTTTCGAACCCATTAATTATTTTTCCTGTGTCTTCAGGGAATACCCAGCATACATCTCTTTAGACTTCTTTGAGTAGTCTGAAATGTATTAATTATGTTCGCATTAAGGGTCCAAGTTTTCCATCCATACGTGAGCACAGGCAGAATATACAGGTGGAAGACTTTCCTCTTCGGCACAGTGGAAGGTTCCGTTGGATGATTGTCTTGTTTCCTCCAGATGCGCTCTATCCCATCTTCATTCTTCCATTGATTTAATTGAAAAGGTTTCCATCCATTGTTACTTGTCGGCCAAGGTAGACATAGTCTTCGACTTCTCCTATATCTCGATCTTTGACACATTTGTTGCAGATCACTTTGACTTTGGTCTTGCTGAGATTCATATGGGCCCCCACATTCTTACTTGGCAGTGAGTTTTCCGATTTGTTGCTGAAGGTCTTCTGGACTTGTGGCAAAAATAACAATGTCACCTGCAAATTAATAATTACTTTTATATAGCGCTTTTCGCCTAATGGGACTCAAAGCACTTCAGTTACAAAAAGGGGAACATAAGAAAACATTTAAGGTTAAAAAGAAGGAAAGATACAAAACAGGAGGGGACAGTACTGTAGCTATTAAATGCCAGACCGGTTGTTGATCTTTAATTAAATGCCTGGGTAAACCCAGATTCCCAGAGAGGGGGCCTCTCGAACTGTCCAAGGCAGACTGTTCCAGAGAGTGGGAGCAGTGTGGCTAAAAGCTCGGGCCTCAAAGCAAGTCAAGGAGATTCTGGGAACTGTTGGGAGTCCTTCACCTGCAGATCGAAGTGAGTGAAACTAGAGTGTGGGAAACTAGAAGCTCTCTCAGATAGCTGGGACCCGGGTCATGTAGTGCTTTGAATGTCAACAAGCCAATCTTGAAATAAATCCACAATTTTGCAAGCAGACAGTGCAGAGAATGGAGAACAGGTGCAGCGTTTCTAGAACGGGTCTGGTTAGCTAACCTGCCTGCAGCTCTCTGTACTACTTGTAGGTGATTCAAGTATTCTGTTTATTTTTGTTCCTTCCCAGCCCTTTGAAGACAACTTTTCTGATAGATGTTGCCTTACTAAATTATGAAAATAATAAAGTTAGGACACTGCCTGGTCATTTCATAACTCTATAACACCCACCCCTACAGGCGTTACTTTTTCCCCCAACCGCTACTGGTGAGTTCAGTGCGCGTCTTTCCCCGCGCGGCCAAGGGCAGAGATGAGAACAACCAAAGAATATAGCGGCCAAGCAGAAGATAACATTGAGCTCAAAGCGTTTGCAAATCATTCATCACTCATTATGACGTGACACTTTCATACTGGATTTTGACGACCCAGTATTATAAAAACTTTAATGTGGAAACGCTAATCATTAGCTAAATATCTGGATTATTATTTATGGCCAAGAGTCCAAAAATTGGCAAGATATGACAGACTTTTTCACTAAAAGTGAGGGACTTAAAGATCTGACAGGAGATGACTTTACGTACAGTACGACTGATGTACAGAGCCATGAAGGGATTTGCAGCATACAGGGAGAACTCCGCAATGAACAATATAGCAAGACATTTGTACTTTTTCTGGTTGAGTTGCTTAGATTTGTTCTGGCGAAGAACGATTGTAGGTTTCAGGATGATAACCTGCAAATTCAGGGGATGGGGACAAATATGCCAATATTTTCATGGCAGCGATTGAAAAACAGATGTTTTTGAGCAGCCTCGAGATTAGTCCCCATATTCTGTGTTGGTATAGATATGCGGACGACCTGTTCATACTATGGAAGAGGACCAGTGAAGAAGGTAATTAAACCATGCAGGTAGCTAATGAGATACATGAGACGATAAAATCTACGTATGAATTTAGTTCCACTAATATTCATTGTTTGGATGTCATGCTAATCAAAAAAAGATGGGGGGAATAACTATGGACCTATACAAGAAACCAACAGGTAGGAATAATATGCTAATGGTTAAGAGTTTTCATCCACTAGGTTTAAAGACTGGTCTCGCTAGAAGCCATCTTCTAAGAGTAAGGAGTATAACCTCTGCTGATGCATTATGAGATAAGAGCGGATTAAATGATTTGAGACATTTGCTACAGTAGTAGGGGGTGTAATAAATATGAACTTATTAAACAGGAGGAACAGGTGAGGAAGAATCAGCGACATTTCTAAAACCAAAATCAGGTCATATGGAGGAAGGAGACTTCCCTTTATTTCAGCATTTCATAACAATCTGGTAGATGTAAAGATTATTATTTTTAAATATTGGCCCCTTATGCATAGAGATACACTCTATGGAAGATGTTTCCAGGAACCTCCATTATTTTCATATAGAAGGGGTAAAAATATAGAAAATTCATTAAGGGAGCTATTAAAACAAAAAAATCTATAATATCGCCTAAATAGAAAGGTACATTTCCATGTCTGCATTGTAGAAATTGCAATAGTATTAAGAAAGGGGGTGTAGTTGCACACCCCACAAAGGGCTTTAAAATCCCATTGGCGTATTTTTCTACATGATCCAAAATGTGTGATTGATTTACCTACTTAAATGTCCATATGGGCTTTATGTGGGCTGAACCAAAAGACCTGTAAACCAACGTATTTTTGAACACAATGGTAGTATTCGGAACTATAACCCCCGAGAATGAAAACAAGAGAGGAAACACTTTTATTCTGCAAGACATCATTTGGCACAATTACAATGGATGGTTCTTGAACACATTTTCCTCCCAGAAAGCGGTGGAAATAAGGAAAACATTCTCCAAAGAGAACTGCATTGGATAATACAACTTGATACCGTGGGCCCAAAGGGGTTAAATGGGGAATAACACAACAGATGCTTCCAGAAGTGTGTATGACTGTGAGGCAGAGTCAGCACAGTGTATCCTCATGCACACAGAAACAATGTAGACATGATGGGCAAAAGGTATACGGCGGGTTCCGTTCCAGAGGCCCGCCGTATGGTGAAAATCTCCGGAAAGCAGATCCGGCGATTTTCAGTGCTGCGCAAACCGGCATTTTTGCCGTTCTGCGCATGTGCGACCGGCGTTCTGCGCGCACAACCAGCGGTTGCGCACGCACCTCCAGCCTCGCAGGCGCACGTGCATCGCAGACTGCGGGGCCGTAGCCTTATGGTTGATGTGGCATTCTTGTAAATGTTCTTTACAATATCAATGTACGCTTCAACACTTTTTTTTTTTTGCAATGCATTTAGAACCCCTGAGCTGTAGATAGAATCAAATGTGTTGGAGCAAAAAGATGTGTTCCATGTTTAGGGGCTGAGGCCTTACATTCCATGCCGGCCTCATGTATCTTTCCCACTTTAGCTGGTATATTGTTCAAGATTTCATAGTATGGTTAAACCTACCAGCACAAGTACCACTATATATCTTCTTAAAAACAGGCTATCTCACTGCCTCAAAGAGGTAGGAAGGATTTTAACGTGTGTGTGTGTGTGTGTGTGTGTGTGTGTGTGTGTGTGTGTGTGTGTGTGTGTGTGTGTGTGTGTGTGTGTGTGTGTGTGTGTGTGTGTGTGTGTGTGTGTGTTATATACACATATACACACGCAGCTCCCCATAAGTGAACCATGTTATTTTAAGCTTTGGGGGGCCCCCGAGATACCGTTTTTGGTGCCAGTACACGTCCTGTATTTTCAAAGATGGCGCCGCAGTTCTCTGTTGCGGTTTCTATTGACCTGTGGTTTGGCAGATATGTCGGGTCACCTTAGAGGGTGAGGTGACACCAGCACCTACAATTCCAAGTATCTTGGGAATAGCGGGGGCCCCGGAGTCCAAAATAAAACAAACAAAAAATGAGCATCCAGGATTGCTGCTTTAATTGGGCAGTAATGTGTCTCTCTGTACCTGAACGTATTTATGGAGTGCCAATGTGTTTCCACGACAAAATGATTTTACAATCTATCTAATCTCTTTGGTGAAAATGTGTTTAATTGCCTTAGTATCATTACCAGATACAATAAGAAACACATTACCAGATACAATAAGAAACACAGAGGACCTGCCTACAATTAAAACCATATTCATTTTTCACAGGGAAGTAGATTTTCTGCTCTTTTTATGATGAAAAATTATTTGAAACCCAAGAAAGATGAAGAGCTCCTTCAAATCTGTCTGAAAAGAGCTTTCACTTGTCGGTCAGCATCATATGTATCTGTATTGTGTTCTATTAAATACCCCTCTGCTTCCCCCTCCTTTGGCAGGTCTTGGCATGATGTGGACAGGATGCCCCTTGTTACTACTTCAGGCCATCACTGTCACCACTGGGCATATCCTAGAGCCTCACAGATTAGCAGCATTGCAAAAACCAGAGGAAGAAGGTGAGGACATTCAGTTTAAACTCCTGTCCATCTGTCTCCCTCTCTCCGCCATTTTAACCTTCCCAAGTCGTCATGGGAATTGTAGGAGGCTTAAAGTTGTGCTTAAGATTGGCAGCCATATCATGACATTAGTCCCCGAAATCAGTGCATCAGAGTTACGGATTAATATTATGGCAACATGTTTTCTTAGTGTCTTTGAGTTGGAGGACAGATTTTTGTAACACCAGTAAGTAAGGGGGAAAACTTGCTTGAAGAGCTCGTTAATGGGGTATATAAGAAATGCCTGCGTCTGGAACGTACAGAACCAACAGCTGTCTTTTGAGAACAGCTATGATTCAACAACTCCTATTGATTACAGGCAGATCACCCTAGCGCTTGTGAAGATCAATCTTCATCCATATAAATGAAGTATAATAGTAGTTGTACTCACAGTTTAGGGGAAATCAGTCCTCTGATGCGTGCATCCAGCCGGGAAGTGAAGGTAAAGAGAGATCCACAAAAAAGACAAAAGCGCAAACGCACATAGTGAAGTTTGTAAAAATGGGTGAATATAATTTTAGGGTATAATATCTGCGTACATCAGGTTAGTGGGTATAAAGCATTTCATGTGCAATACATGAGTTTACCAACGCCGCACTGCCGCCTCCAGACTTTGGGAACTCTCTCTCACAGCATCCAGGACACACTGTCTCGATTGTAGTTGGAAACCTCCACTGCGGTGCTGTGTCTTGGTCAGTCTCCTTCCCCGATCGCTGCCGTTATAGCTGCTCCTTCTCGGGTCTGTTTTCCAGCTGCCACTGTGTCTCAGCTCACTTTGGCAGTAGGTCACGTGTCCCGCGGGGTTTGCGACCGGCCGCAAAGGGAGGTGGTGCCGTAAAGCACGATCTTAGCTTTACTGCAATTTGCCGAATGCAGTTTTTTTGTGAGAAGTCAGTCCAATGCAGGAAAAATCACACAGAGTGTGGGGATAGAGTCCTAGGACTTATTAAAATCTTTATCCAACGCGTTTCGAAGCATAGGCTTCTTCTTCAGGGATCTTAATAAGTCCTAGGACTCTATCCCCACACTCTGTGTGATTTTTCCTGCATTGGACTGACTTCTCACAAAAAAACTGCATTCGGCAAATTGCAGTAAAGCTAAGATCGTGCTTTACGGCACCACCTCCCTTTGCGGCCGGTCGCAAACCCCGCGGGACACGTGACCTACTGCCAAAGTGAGCTGAGACACAGTGGCAGCTGGAAAACAGACCCGAGAAGGAGCAGCTATAACGGCAGCGATCGGGGAAGGAGACTGACCAAGACACAGCACCGCAGTGGAGGTTTCCAACTACAATCGAGACAGTGTGTCCTGGATGCTGTGAGAGAGAGTTCCCAAAGTCTGGAGGCGGCAGTGCGGCGTTGGTAAACTCATGTATTGCACATGAAATGCTTTATACCCACTAACCTGATGTACGCAGATATTATACCCTAAAATTATATTCACCCATTTTTACAAACTTCACTATGTGCGTTTGCGCTTTTGTCTTTTTTGTGTTTCAGTTGCCTAGGGGTTTACCCCTGTTCATATAGCTGCAGGTCACCCATCGATTTAGAGGTTGTATTTTGTTATATAAATAATACACGGAGGTGAAGGGGTTAATCAATAGATTTAATAATTTGCGCACTTTATCTGTTTTTTGTTATAAAGAGAGATCCAAAATGGAGAAAAAAGCACAGCGTTCCAAGAAACTGGGGCTAAGCAGGTCCAATATAAAAAAAATAACTCTTATTACAAGGTTGACAACATGAAGCTATGCAGATGAGTACTCTCACTCACCTAGAGTACTCTCACACCTAGAGTGCTCGCCTGCATACCTCCATGTTGTCAACCTTGTAATAACCGTTATTTTTTTATATTGGACCTGCTTAGCCCCAGTTTCTTGGAACGCTCCGCTTTTTTCCTCCATTTTGGATCTCCCTTTATATCATGACATGTGACTATGGAAATAAATGCGGTCACTTTATAGATACTTGCGCAGCTGCAGCACTGAGAAGCCGGTCAGCGGCACACACTGGCTACAAATAGCAGGCCTATTGTGCAACTATAACCTCCTTGGCGCCGAATCTTTGAAGCTATGTTTTAAATGGCTCTCGGTTCAGATATTTGGACTTAACCCGGGGAACATGCAGCAACTACTGGGGAAAATTATTGTGGTGTCTATGATTTATTTCATCTTAATATATAAAATCGAAAGGTTAGTGCTAGATGCGGCGAATCTGATTGGTCCCTGTGTCCGGCCGCCCCCCCCCCCCCGTGACTCTCATTGGCCAAGAGGTACGCTCCACTGTGACACACACATACACACACAGACATTGGTCCCTGTGTCTGCCCGCCCATAGTCAGCGCCCCACACGACTCTCATTGGCCAAAAGGTACAGTGACATCACTGACACACGCCTACTTCACTGTCACACACTCTCACTGACACACCATACCCCCAGAGAACCCCTGCGGAGTCCAAGGTAAGTTTCATCCATCTCACACTGTCACCCCTGTGTACACACACACACACTCACACCTGAGACCATGCTTCTTCACCTAATATCACATGAGATCCATATTAGATGAATGTTACATCTCTTAAAGGGATAAGTTGGAATCTACATTTTACAATATTAAGTGGCTGCTGTGAGAATCTCCTCAGTAACTGTCATTTAATGCCTAAACATATTGTTATTTACTTGCTTCACTGAAAAGGGAATAAAAAAAACATATGTTTTGTAGAAATTAATCTGTCCTTACACAAAATGGCTGCTGTGAGAATCTCCTCACTGTCATTTAATGCCTACAAATATTGTTATTTATTTGCTTTCGCATGCTAATATGCAGTAGTCTTATTATGTATGTAGAAATTAATCTGTCTTTACACAAAATGGCTGCTGTGCGAATCTCCTCACTGTCATTTCATGCCTACTATCATTTTGGCTCCGCCCCTTATTGACATCAGATCAGAGAGATCAGAACTTTCTCAGTCAGTGTGTAGTTGGCCTACATTTATTACTCACGCAGTGTAGTTGTGGTTTTGTTTTTATATCTTTGCTCCAACTAGAACTACTAAAAATTATACTTTTTTTTTTTTAAACATCAATTTATTTTATCTATTTACATTCCGGGCAACGCCGGGTCTCTCAGCTAGTCAATGATATTAATACATACTGTTACTGTGTGTGTGTGTGTGTGTGTGTGTGTGTGTGTGTGTGTACTAACCCTCCCCTAACTCTCAGGGTTCATAAGACCCCTAAAGCTGTTCATTGGAACGAGCGCAGAAGCAGATATCAAGTCAGTGGGAAATAATCTAAATCAGGGGGTGCTCAACTCCAGTCATCAAGCCCGCCCAATAGGTCAGGTTTTAGGATATCCCAGCTTCAGCACGGGTGGCTCAATCAGAGGCTGTCAAAGACTGAGCCTCTGATTGAGCCACCTGTGCTGAAGCAGGGACTGATTGAGGCACATGGGATATCCTAAAGACCTGACCTGTTGGGCGGGGCTTGAGGACTGGAGTTGAGCGCCCCCACTGATTTATATGATAGTTGTAGCATTTTCGTTCACAAAAAAGAATCAAGTCCTTGAAGCGTCACATGACAAGACCCCCACAGCAATGTTAATACCGCTCTATTCCTAAATAGTACAGGGTTTTTTTTAATCGCATGTAGAAATATTAACCACACACACACGTGGAGAAAAAACTTGTCCAAAAAAACCTCTGCCCTAGTCACTGTGACTTTAGAATCGCTGCAGCATACATTATTTTGTTAAATATGACCACAACTAGCTCCCCTATAGAAGGTGTGTGTTTTGGTGATGACACCACTTCCAACAATTAGACGTTCCCAAACCTGTTAGACGGCCTACACGAGCAGCGTATATTGATAGAGAAGCTGTTACACGGCTGGGGGCCTCCTCATTGCAGCACTGTAATCTGGTATGTGAACCTCTCCAGTGTTCCTGGATGACGAGACGGCGCACAAATTCCTTGGCCGCAAACTGCTGTACAACAGCTGGGACTTTGAGCTGTTTACGAAGGACAATCTGGAGAGGGAGTGTAACGAGGAAGTGTGCAACTACGAGGAGGCACGAGAGTGCTTTGAAAATGACCAGCTGACGGTGAGTGCGCACACAGGCCCCAATAAAATGGCCTCGCTCCTGCTCATTGTAGTAATTTAGCCCCCCACCCCCGATCATGTGAATGCAAGTAAAACGGCGATTCCCCATAGACCAGGGGACTCGACTGCAGTCCTTAAGCCCCCCCCCCCCCCAAAAGGTCTGGCATGCAGGATATCCCTGCTTCAGCACAGGAGGCTCAATCAGAGGCTCAGTCTGATTGGCCCACCTGTGCTGAAGCTGGGATATCCTGAAAACCTGACCGGTTTGAGGACTGGAGTTGAGCACCCCCCTGTCGTAGATAACGAGCAGAAATCGCATGACATTCCCTGGCACACCGAGCCCTTGTAACATTGAGGGAACATCATAAGGGGATCTCCCCCCGTGCTTCACATCCAGACATACACGTTGACTGCAAAGAAGGCCCACTTGTCTCGGCTAGCCTGCCGATTTGTGTACGCGCATCTTATTTCCTTGTCAATGCTGTTCCCTTTTGACATTGTAGCCACTGGGCTCTCTGGGGCTGAACAAGTTACATTGGGGGGGCCTGTGGTTACCAAGACACTGACCAGTGTAAGTGTCCCCCTGCCTCCTTTTTTAGAATTTAATTTGGCCACCAAATCTTGCGGGCCCCATGGGCCAATAGAAAAGCCGCATTGTACGGCCATTTAAATGCCCTGGTACAGTATCTTTGAAACTAAAGGGTCCCCGGAGCTGAAAATAATGTGGTCTAACTCCTGTGGACCCCCTTGTTCCACTGCTGTTCACAAAAATATATTGAGCTTAGATGGGATTGCTGCTTCAAATTCCCGTGTCTTTGCAGTGACCGTAGTATGAAAAGGGTATTCTATTCGCGAGTAGTTTTGTTTTTATTTCAGCTGCAAGATACAGGGACCTACATACTAAAGTACAAAGAACGGGAACCCCACTAAAAGCAATGCGAGGTTTACCTTTCAGAAATCTAGTGCTATTCTTTTGAGACTCCCTTTCCCCCAGTTTTGCAGCTGGAGGACTTCAGTAAATAACCCCCCAATTTGTGGCATGTAGAACTGATGCTTTAAAACGGCAATTATCCAAAATAATAGATATATATTTCATGACCGGCTTAATCAATTATTATTATTTTTTTAGGGGTTTCATTCTTAAAACCGGGGGGCGTTCCACTGCAGGACCCACACCGTGTAAGGTTTTTATTAGGGCGCCTTTCCTTGGCCACATAAAGAGCTGATTTGCTGCTATCTGTCTCTGGTACAGGAGATATATAGCGGTTGAAACAATGATTTAGGGCAGGGGCGGTCCACTCCAGTTCTCAAGGGCCACCAACAGGTCAGGGTTTCAGGATATCCCTGCTTCAGCACAGGTGGCTCAATCAGTGTCCCAGTCCAAGACTGAGGCACCTGTGCTGAAGCAGGGATATCCTGAAACCCTGACCGGTTGGTGGCCCTTGAGGGCTGGAGTTGACCACCCCTGATTTAGGGGTTATACTTCGTTGGGTCTGGTCTTGATCACGCTGCCCTGATTCCCAGGCAGGTGGTGCCATGCATGCATTCAGTTGCCTCATTCCCTCTTAAAGGTGTATTAAAGTGTCATATTGGTATGGCGAGTGAAGATTTGAGTCACAGTTATGAAAATGCAGACTTCTAAGTGTCACTTTTTTTTTAAATTTATTATTATTATTTGAATGTCCTAATGGTTGTTTTCCATCATCTCCTCCAATCTCGCATGCAGAAAACGTTTTGGAACAACTATCCACACAATGGAAAAGGAGGTAATACAGGTAAGTGACGTGAGATTAAGGGGCCTATGCAGAGAGCAGCGCTAGAATAAATTGGAGAGTTTAAGAAAAAGTAGCTTTAATGGAGAGTTTTATTCTCCATATGCAGAAATGGGCGAAATCCGCTATTTTTAGCATTACTGCATGTGGAGAATTGTAAATGAGGAGATGCGCGCAGCTGAAAGGGAGAAAAAAAAATCGCGCATTTTTTTTTTCCCCCTATAGCCGGCGAGCTCCTGCTTCTTGCCAACTTTAGTTGGCGGAGAAAATTGAAGAAAATCGCGCCAAAAACAGCCGCTAGATGGCGAGCGCGCCTTTCTGAATTTGGATATTTTTCAGACTGGCGAAATGTAGTTTCTCGCCAGCCGCGCGGCGAGATTTTCAAATAGAAAAAAAAAATGGCGCTTTTTTCCTACCTCGCCATTTTCAGCTGTTTTTTGCGCGATTTTCGCCGGAAAAAGGCGAGATTGTAAATAGCGCTGCTCTCTGCATGAGGCCCTAAGGCTGTTGGCTTTGTGTGTCCGTAATCCGAATGAGCAATGTATCCATTGCTCTTTGCTATGCTATCGAACTTAAGGGGTTTTAACTTGTGCAGTGTCAGAGGGGCAGGCAATGCGTGGCAGAGCCATGTACGGAAGGCTTCTCTAGTTCTGAGTCAGAGGGGCAGGCAATGCGTGACAGAGCCATGTACGGAAGGCTTCTCTAGTTCTGTGTCGGAGAGGCAGGCAATGCGTGGCAGAGCCATGTACGGAAGGCTTCTCTAGTACTGAAGGGATGAGCAGTCGACTCATTAAGGGAAAAGTGGTGTATTAAAGGTAGCTTTCAAGGTGTTCTGAAGGGCTTAGTTCTGCACTCTCGATTAGTGAATCCTGGTTTAAATGTGCATAGAAGTGCTGTAAATTGGAGATAATGTTAAAATGTAATAATCATAAATAGGTGACGCTGTTAAAAAGACAATTTAAAGACTTTCACTTCAACTACAATATATGTTGCAAATGCACGGTTCCTCCCCCCTTTTTTTTTACCTGTATGGAAAGCAGGGGGTCTCCGTAGCTGCACCGTGTTAAATCTCCGCTCTGGGGACCCCCTCGTTCCTGCAATATTTGCTGGGGAAAGTGCACTGGGTCCTCCCCTCCAGGGGAAACGAGATGCAAGTTTAAATCTCTCCGCATGATGGGGACCAAAAGGAAGCCAGAATGTAATCTGTTGTCCCATGTGACGCTGGGAGATTTAATTGAAACCTCCATGCAATAGTTTGCACCTTCTCCGGTGAGTATCTCAGGACCATGGGGGTCCCTGGAGCTGTAATGAAGTCTTCAGCCCCATAGACCCCGTGCTTCCCACCCAATGCTGAAAAAATGGGGGCATTTACCATGAAAACCTCCTCTAGGATTATAGTTGTCGTAACTTCATTGATATTCTATTCATAAGCATATTTAAACTTTAGTCCATGAAGATGTATCAAAATGGTGCGATTTGCTGCAACAGAGCAAACCTTTTTATCTGTGTCATTCTTGTTTTACGTTTGGCGTAGATATTAACAATACAGAACAGGATCCTGTGTCAATCAAAACCTCTGTGACAAAAGTCAAGTAGACATTTAAGTCTTTTTAATGATGAGGCAAAATGCACAATGTTTTGGGGAACTCCCTTGCATGTTTCACCTGAAGAAGGGATTTCCCCGAAATGACATGCAGTCCCCGAAACGTTCTGCATTATGCCTGCATCGTTAAGACTAAAAAGATGGTCCCAAGGTTCAGCAAAGTATCCGGCCGTTCCTGCTTCTCTTACCGTGCACCCCAAAACTGGAACAATCTACCAAAGACTCTCAAAGTCGTCACCAGTCTAAGTTCTTTCAAAACTAAAGCTGTCTCGCATTTTAATCTGGTCTGTAACTGTTACATACACCTATAACTTACTTTATCTTTAACTGTGCATGCAATGTCTTGTATATAATGCTGTTCACTTAATGTAACTATGTATTTGTAACCATATATTATTTGTTATCATAACTCTGTGCCAAGGACATACTTGAAAACGAGAGGTAACTCTCCATGAATTACTTCCTGGTAAAATGTTTTGTAAATAGGCTAATTAAATATTTATTTGACTTTTGTCACAGAGTTTTTCAGTGCTGAAATCAACAGCCATATCACAAAATGCTGCTAATCGCTCACATTCCCCAGAATCCTTCCGACCCACAAACAAAAAATCATCTAGAGCAGGGGCTCTTAACCAGGGGTGATTTCACCACCAGGTGGTGACTGAAGGGAGTTCAGGTGGTGATTGAGAAGGTGCTGGGATTTGTTGAAGATTTTTTTAATATTAAAAAGGATCTAAACTCGAGATATGAAACATTAGTTTCCTTGACAAATTTCCTTGTCAATTTAAATAATTTACCAAACAACCCTCTTCAAATGACGAATAGTGTATGTAGCACCCTTTCCCCCACCCTAAGTGAGATCATGTAGCTACCGGTGTATTCTGGTGCTGGTGCATACCTGTTGGGTAGGACAGAAGGCCTGAGATCTGTGGTGGTATAGGGAGGCATCAGGACAGGCTATCAATGATGGTTCATCGGTCAGCGCAGCGCCTCCAGCCCAGGAGGATTCTGGTGCAGCAGGATGAGCCTCAGGGGCAACTCTTCTTAGTGTTCACACTCCAGACATCACACCAGAGAGGGTATAACTGGAGTTTATTAGGTTCAGTACATCATTGCAGTTTCCATTCCATGAAGGCAGTACCCCGGGCTTGAGTCACCCCTCCTCAGCATAGCTTACCCCCTAACAGGGCAAGGCCTCGGCCCACTCCTATCCAGGAGAGACTTACTGCTGCGTCCTCATAGCAGGGAGGGCAGCACAGAACTCACTCCCAGAACCCTTACAATAACCTCTAGAGAGAAACACCCTCCTTCCCAGGGGAGTGGCTTGTAAGCTGGACTCCTATCAGTCATAGGCCCCCTTTTAATACCAGGCTACTCCTGAACTGCAACAGGTAACACACATATAACAATACAACCAGGCCCTGCAGGGTTTGCTCCCAACACTGCCCACTCTTTACTGGGACTTGCAGTGCAAGAGGGGCCAGAGAATTAGTAGCCCAAGGGGACTTGGCTACATGTATAAGCCTGAAAGAGCCTGGCTCCTTCTTGGGTACCACACCTAGAGGTAAAATCCTCTGCCCTTACATTGGTGGCTCTGTGTTCTCTCTCTGACACCATATTCTCTGCCCAAATCTGTACCCTTCACCCCTATAAGGAATTCTAAGTGCAACTGAAAACTCTTGCCACTCGCCATCCGGGTAATGCTCCAGCCAGTCCTCTCTACTCTAACTGCTGTCTCTGCCCTTCCCACCTCCGTCCCTTCCTGCTGCCTTACTTCCGAGTTGCTTGCCTTTCTTTAAACAGCGGGAAGAAGAATGGCTTCTCCCACAGGAAGAAAACTCATGGCGGAACTTGCAAGCAGGGCCGCTTACAGGGGGAGAGCCGGGACAAATGATGCTGGAAGTTTGGCCCTCCCAAAAGTGAAGCCCAACTTCCACATAGGACCTCCATGTCCTGTGGCGCCCAGCTCTCCTGAGCTGCGTACCCTCTCTAGTTTACCCAGCCGTCCGGCCAATGCTGGAAGTTCGGCCACCATAAAGTCAGGCCCAAATTCTGCATCCGGCCACAGACCACCAGCTCCCCTTCATCACAGGACTCTTCCTGACTGGAGGCCTTCCCCCAGGTAAGGAGAGAGGGATAAAAACCTGGGAAAGTGGAGGGGGAGAAATACAGGGATGAAGTGGAGGAAAAAAATACAGAGGGCGAGTGAGGAGAGGGGTGGAGAGTGAGAGACAAAGGGGGGCAGTGATAAACACAGGGAGGGGGGGAGAGGCAGGAGAGTGACTGGGGGGAGATATACATGGGGTAGTGAGAGAGGGAGGGGAGTGTATGGAAAAGATAGTGGGGGACTCGCAGGGATGTAGACAGGGGGGGCCCAGGTGGAGGCTCCAGTCCTGAACCCTGGTAAAGCTGTCGACGGCTGCCCTTCTTGCAGGTTCCTTCGCACTTGCACTGCGCCTCATTAAATTGTCAGCAGAACCCTTTTTAATTACTGTCAGCTGACCCTGTTGCCCTGCGTGTGAGCCGCTGGACGATTTGGGGTCATGGTAGCCAGCCACACACCAATGTCTTTATGGTCCCACTGCGTCCCTTTGCATACCACCATCTTTCTTCTGAACTCCTCATTGTAGTCCCACTACGCCCAGCCCCCATAAGTCCTATGGACCCCACATATATAACATCCTGATACTTGAAGAGCGCTGGACATATTTTTATATACATACACACACGTCTTTTATTCTCTCCTCCTTTACCCTTCTCCCCCTCTCTGTCACTCTTTGTGCCATGGGAAATAGACCAAAAAGTTCCATGTAGTCACCTTTCCATATTCTTTTCTTTTACCTCCTTTGGCACGTGCAAACTCAAAGGACTTGCCAGACATCAATATCATTACTGGTTGCCTTGAGGTCTCACCCTCCTGCTTCCCTGTTCTTCTCCTTACTGGCACCCACCTTGTCCTGCTTGCTTTCATCCGGGCCCTTTTCCTTCTCACTGGCTGCCCGTAAACCCACGAGTGGTGCTCCTGCTAACCTCAACACTCTTGACCACTTGGTCCCCTGCTGGACCTGTCCACAACTTCCTTACCCCTGTAACACTTGGTTGACCTTCTGCCCTAACATCTAGACAGTCCCACTACCTGATGCCCCCACCCAATTGTTTAATCTCTGCCTCAATAAATACACAAGATCCTTCTCTTGACCCCACAACAACCTACCCGTCTAGGGATATGCGAGGTCCTACCTGTTTGCATTCAAAATGTTTTGTGAGAATTGGTTTCCAAAATTTACAGGGTGGCAAAAAGTTTACAAAATTTATTTAATTTGATTTTAAGGAATCCAGGAACCTTTGCAACATTTTTTATAACCCGGTGAGTAGCTTTGTGAAAGCTGTCAATC
This sequence comes from Ascaphus truei, assembly GCF_040206685.1. NCBI lineage: Eukaryota > Metazoa > Chordata > Amphibia > Anura > Ascaphidae > Ascaphus > Ascaphus truei. The sequence continues at coordinate 109,602,587 of NC_134488.1, read as the reverse complement.
TTCACCAAGTCAGGTCAATGACTGCATTACAATGTCTGACTGGTATAACGGCTGTTAACCGTATGTTCACTCTTATGCTGCCAATGTAGTGCATGTTTCTCCTATCCCAACCTCTTTCGTCTGTAGTCCAGTATGTTCTATATTGACTTGCATACGTTTGTTGGTGACCTATAGTTGGAGTTTATTTGCAATATATAATGCAAGTGTACGGTCCATACTGTTTTTTTTATAGCCGTGTCCCCACTTCCCTTTCTTGTTTCTTTCTACGTCTGCAGCATCTTCCCCTTCAGTGGATGTGGCAGGCTTGGTGGCTGGACTGGTAGCAGGAATTGTGTTGCTTATAATGGCAACAGCGGTGATCATGTATTGTGTGAAATACAGGGCCAAGGAGAGGAGGGGAAGGTAGGTGATCAGGACATAAGGTCCCATGAATATAATACATTGTGCAATCATTTTGATTGAAGGGACCATCGTCCCACGTAGTAGGTAAAAAATATATAATAAAAAAGGTTTTTCTTTAAACAATTCTGTGCCATCACCTTCAGAAAAAATCAGTTACTCTTAGGCTGAGTCCATAGAAGGACAGTCAGCGCTGAGCCGTGCGGACGCTCCGCGATGAGCCCCGTTATCCTCAATGAGGATGTCTTGAGGGGGCTCCCGCGAGCGTCCGCAGGCGTGCAGAGGCGCAGGGATTTTCAGCCAACAGTAGAACCTGTTTCTGAGCGCGCTGTCGGCTGAAAACCTCCAATCAGAGCGAAGCAGCGTCAACGTCACGGCGCCGTGACGGCGCATTGCGGCCCAGTGTCGTCAGTGCCCCGCCTCCCCCCGATCGCGCACACTGGCTCATCTGCTAGTTCATGCAATCGCTCCTGATTGCGCAGATGAGCCTCAGCATCAGCGCGGAGGAGCGCGGCTCCGCCTTCTATGGACGCAGCCAAAAGAAACTATTTTACGTATTTGCACCTTGTAAAACGTACAATTGTCCGTGGAATTCAAGCACTTTAGCTACTTACGTTTCTGTTTTATGGCTTCGTAATTAGTATGTAAACCATAAACAAAACAACCTAGTTTTGAAGACTGACAAACCGTCTCGTCACCAAAAGACAGAGAAAGATTGGACACAGCGTTAAAATAGAAAAAGTGAAATGTTAATTAAAAATATATATGTACCGGGTATTCCCCCTGCCCCAATCGCAGATAGAGTGCATGTGAGGGGGAACCTATATGTTACCAGGTGTGTGGTGCTTTATACCTGTCAGGCTCACAGGAGGCCTGAGCCTCCGCTAGTGAGAGCCTGGGGTGAATCCTCTGGAACGATCTTCCTTACAGCACCTCCACCTATGTAGGATTCTAGAAGTGTAGAATGTACCCCACACAGGACCCACATATAGTAACCACATACACAGTAGTATAAGTATAACAGTTTACTATATGCAGCATCAAACATAACACAATACATATCAGCAATAATAACAGTGGCAGTGTCCTTCTATGACACTCATGAGCACAACTACCTCTCTTCTCTCACTGTGTCTTAACCCCAATCTGTATACCCAAAGTCCTTGTACCCAAAGTCCCAAGAGTCCCGCAACCCCACCCACGTACGGGACAGTGCTGCCCACTAAGATGAAATGTATAGGTGGTGCACTTGGTGACTTGAATAATACCTGCCCGGCTCTCGTGCAACCGGGTACCGCAGAACTGTGGAAGAGGACCCGTCTGTGTCTAGCGCCAAATCCTCAGCGATGGGGGGGGTCTCCTTCTGAGCAAGCTCACCGCTCAGACAGTCTCTGTCTCTGCTCTGCAGAGAATGATCCACTGCAACACTGACCCTTCTTGTCAGAGTACACAGCACTGCAGATGTGTCCCTAACTAAGCTGACTGCTAACAGGGCACGGTCTCTACCTAAGGGGCCTGCCACAAACTGAAGGGGAGTTGGGCCTAGCTGGGACCTAGGGGGTAACCTGGCCTAGTGTAGAAGCACTGCTCCCTACACACACCTTCCCCTACCTTATCCCAGCACCAACTGACACTCTCACACTCGTGCTCCACTGTCGGCTTCCTGACTCCAGCACGCAACATTGTATCTCCTTTGCTGCAGGAGAATCTGTAATCCTTAGTAGCTGTTTGACAGCATGTGCTCTGGGTGAAAGGGCAGTCCCCAGATGCTGCTGGGAATTGTAGTCCACTCAGGACCTCTTTAGCATTGGGACCATGTGTGCTATCTTTACTGCGCACACGCAATCCTGTAATGGCCGCCGCTGCACTCAACTGCGCATGCTCTAACTCTGGTAGGCCCTGCGCTACTGTAATGGCTACCGCGATGGTTCTACGCATGTGCGACCTCACGCCAACCTTAACATTGCCGCCGGCACTCCTGGCACTGTACAGCGCGTGCGCGACTACACTGCGCAACCGCGAACTCCTGCAAGATGGTGGCGCCCCGTAGCTGATGTCGCCGGCAACCCCCGGCGACGCGAATACCCCCGCAGCTTCCCGACATACCACGGGGGTCCCCGTTCTCCTGCGGTGGTAAGGGGGGCCAGGGGGAAGCCTGATATATGTATATGTATATGTAGCAGGCTTCATATAGTCTCGTGTGTGTATATATATATATATATATATATATATATATATATATAGTCTCGTTAATCGGTTACTTTTCACCTAAGGAACATGCCCCTGTCCTGAGTTCACTTCCATCCTGTGCTTGTCACGATAATGGTGACTTGTCTGCAGATTAATTTCTTTTTAAACCTACTACAATGTTGACATACATTGATAAGTGTATTCAATATTTTATGCATGATTTTTGGTTGAGTGCGCACGGACACCCCTGACACAGGTAGACTTTCCCCCCCCATTTTCTACCTTTTTGCCATTAGCAGTGTTTTATTTATTTTTTTAATATATATATGCATTGTTATTTTAGTAGATTGCAGATAAAATTGTTAAGCTTTTTATTTATTTATTCAAATTGGGTAGGTTGATTTTACTTCAAAAAGTGCAGTTAAATACATTTCCTGTACTATATAGGAGAAATGTTAACCTTCAACCTCTGATGTTACATTAGGGAGGAGAGTGACGTGAGTTCAACCGAAAATTCAGCGCCAGGTGTGCTTAACTATTAAGTCACATTAATACCCCAAAAATGTAACAAACACAGGGCATGTAGTATGTGTGTTTATAGAAGAGCGATGCAGCAATGGCATTTTGCTGAAAGAGGGTTCCCAACCCTGGTAAAATGTGCTGGGGGAAAATGGATGGTCTCATTTTCACAGGTTACCTTATCTCCGCTCTACTGTGTTTTGATTGTCAGAGCCCCTGTGAGCATAACGGGTAACCTACCACCGCCAGAAGATGTACCACTGACGCACCTGCCAGGATCAGAGCTCGCTGCACCAGGACTGCCATCCTATGAAGATGCATTGGAGGCATCGGGCACATATGATGCACCCCCACCACCATACCACAGGTAACTGCTTCCCTAGTATAAAACAGCGGCTCAATGAGTAAAGACACTGACTCGGAGACACTGGGTGTGAAGCGGAGGAACCTGGTTCAAATCCCGGTGGGCAAGTCATTTTATCTTACAAAAATAGGTTTTAAGCTCAATGGGGCAGGGACTTGTGGCTGCAAAAAAATGATATGCATGGGTACCCTGTCGGCGCTATATAAGAACAATTATTATACTTATTATAATTATTATTATTACGATAAAATAGCAGGAACCATGTACTAATCGCCGCCAATAAGTTTGCTCATTACAAAATGAGACTAGATGGGTCACCGTGCCCACTGCGGCGTGCCAGTGTATTCAGCTGGTTTGCATGCAGTGTATTGGTTTTAGCCGCAGTACGTTGTGTGGGAAGGGTTTGTATGAGGCAGTAGTTAAAAACTGAACAGTGTTCTTGACTTGTGGTGAAAGTAAATATCCTCTTGTCCCTCCTTTCTACTCATCTGTTCTCTTTCTTAGCATCATTTCAACTGCCAAGTCTCCAATGGTGCCGCTCTTTCCTTATATAGAACTATCGACACACGTATTAAAAAAAGTACATATGACAAAGATGCCAGAGCACTAAATAAAATTAAGGCAGGGGATCTCAAGTCCCCCCATCCCCAACAGGTCCGGTTTCCACCTATGCTGAAGCAGGGACTGATTGAGCCAAATGTGCTGAAGCAGGGATATCCTTTAAACCCTACCCTGCGGGGGGGGGGGGGGTCTTGAGCAATGGAGTTGAGAACCCCTGGTTTAAGGGTGATACCACGTAGAAAACAAAATAAAATGACACCCCCCCCCCCCCCGGTCCCTCCCTGCCAGAGATTCTGCAATGCAGCGGTGCCAAATAATCTGTATAACTTTGAATGCGTCCATCTTAACCAAATGCTCTGGCGGGTTTTCATAATCTTTATGTAATCTCTTTTTTGTGCTACGACTGCCTGTTATTGTGGTCTGGTTAATGACGGCATCACAATAATTTTCAAAACAAAAGGACCAGCTCCGGCATGCTTCTGTTAACTCCGAGCTCGCCGAGTCGCGTTTTAAATAAAACCGAAACGCACGTTAACGCATCGGCACACAGCTAATTATAGGACATGACAACGGCTGGTTTACCTCTTGTTAACGCAGGCGTTACGCCACGTTATTGCTGCGCAATATTGCGTTCGCGTCCAATGACGGGATCATCCAGACCCTGAAATAGGTGTTTAAAGGAGCAATGTGTGACACATCCGTGCAAGGATAATAGTGTGCAGAGGACCTTGCTCTTAACCCCTATTGTAATATGCGTGCTGCCAGGGAGGTAGATGCTAGAAATGTAGTGTTCTGTATCCACAGCTAGATACAGTAAGATCCCTATTAAGGCGCATGCAGACCTTTATATTATATAATATAAAGGTCTGCGGTGCGCCTTAATAGGGATCTTACTGTATCTAGCTGTGGATTAAGAACACATCCGTGCAAGGTGTATAAAAATAAAATCAGTTCTGCAGTATTGGATAATACTGACTTGCTTTTAAAATTTAACTCTTAATGCCATTTTTAATGCGTTTTAATATACTAAGCATCTTTTGATTTGTATAGCAGGTTTAGCACATTTCCCCAGCAGTGCAAGATATTTGTAACACTTTCCTGTTTGGGATAATTTGTTGCCAATGTTCCCAGCAGTGTGAGCTGCAAACTGTAACAATAGATAATGTTACTTTAGTAATATAAGAATACATGGTAGTTGCTGAGTTACACTGACGGAAGGATTGATTTGAAAGTGAAAGGCAGCCATTTAGTGAACCCTGGGAAGCCGGATCATTGCTCATCGATTACAGGAGAGCAAATCTATCGGCAGCTTAGGAAATTCTTTTTCAATAAAGGTAATCAAAGGCTGCATATATTAAAAGAAAAATAGAGCAGGAAATAACCCTGAAAATAATGGTAGGCCTATGTTACATTATACCTATATGTGGTGTTGCCCCTATCCAGACCCTGTAGAAGCTCTCTTTCAACACTAAGTTTGTCACGGTAACATCAGCTGACTTTTGTGCGTACGCGTTGTTGGGGTAGACGGCTCTTTTGCTTCTCATACCCACGGACGCCCGTTCTAGTTAACGCAATGCTATTTTAGGCCGAAATCAGGACGTGGCGTTATATTGTCCGCCGCGTGGCACCTTTTCACTGTAAGGCCGTGCGTATAGTGCCCGCGACGGCGATGTTGCCCAAAAACAAATACATTGCCGCCACCACGTGCGCTCATAGCAAGCACGACGGCGACATTGTGACGGAGCGACGTCGCGTCGCGAACTTTGGAAGTTGGAAATATTTGATTTTCCAAGGGCTGTCGTCTCATGTGACAGCCCCTGAACAAATCAAATGCCAGCAAGCCCGCGCCACCGCCGCAAAGCAAGATATAACTTTCGCTAGCACCGACGGCGACTGGTGCCATCACCCGTCACGTCGCCGGTCGCGTGCAATATACGGACGGCCTAAAGCAGCAATCCCCTGCAGAAACCTATAAGAGTTTAACTCGAGAGGCCCCTTCTTTGGAAATCTCTAAAAAAAAACAGGCTGAAGACCTACCTCTTTACCCAGGCATTTCAGTAATGAACCACAGCCTGTCCGGCATTTAATAGCTACAGGACCGTCCCCTCCTGTATTGTATCTTTCCTTGTGTTTGGTCATGTTTGTAACCTTAAATGTTTCCTTCTTTTTTTTCCTTAGTAACTCTGAAGCGCTAGTTATTATTATTAATGTTAGTATCTCGCCCCTGTGCGTGTCTTGTTCTTCTTCTTTTTGTAGAAAATAACTGTTCTAGCTTTGGGGACCCCCTAGTTCTGGAGATATATGTACAGGTGAAACTACAAGGTTTAAATCTCCCTCCAGAATAGACAAAATGGCTGCCAAATCTCAGGCCATTTAAAAACCAGGAAGTAATACCAGTAACTTCACTCGTAAGTATCTCTGGAACCCCAGAAGGAAAAAGAAAAGCTCCGTTGATCTCTGGCGGACCCCAAGTTCTAATCCTGTAAAAGGGGGTGAGTTAGAAGGGATTGCTGCTTCAATATCCCTGGGAATATCCCTCCCCAGCAATCTTCTATGACTGAAATAAACACTTCTTGTTGATTTGTGTGTAAATCCCCCCACCCCCCCAAATCAGATTTCCCCTTCTGTTTTTTCTAACTGTTATGGTTATGACGTTTAAGTTGTGGTATAGTGTTGATTCCAAGAATAAGCATTGTAGACCGATGTTTAATTCTAAGAACATCACAGGGTATTGGGCCCCTGGATTGACTGGGACTGTTATTAATTTCTTCTAACCTTAATAATAATACAAAAATCTTATGACTTGTTTTCATTGGACAAACATTTTATTTTTATTACAAGCGTAACATATTTGAGCAAAAAGACGCTGGCTTCTTCATTGGTGGAAAAACATGCAATGTGCACTGGACTCCGCCCTGTCACTGTATGGCAAAATGGAAGAGTAATATTCCTGTTTGGGCTTTACTGCTGGTACCAGAATTAGGGTCTTGTCCTCGATGTGGAAATAAGAATGTCACCTCAACCAGCGTCTATTAACCTTCTGCCGTGTGCCTGATAACTCTCTACAAAGCAGACGAGACAAAATTAGGGGGGCTCAGTAAGGCCGTGTTCAGGGTAGATGGTACGGACGCTTGCGTCTGTGCGCGCCTCCCCCAGGTGCTCCTGCAGCTTAGCGATCTGTGCCTTGGCTGGAGGTGTTGGGTTGCGGCATTTGGGTGTGTGGCGAACATGCCACGGAGCTGGTTCGCTGTGACGCAACTGCAACCCCAAATATCATTTTGGGTTGTAGCGGCAAAATGTAGCAGCGTCACCGCTGCACTTTGCCGCCGGTGGAGTTTTCAGTTTGAACACTCCCACCGAACAACCTGAAATTGCGACGGACGTGCGTGTGCGCAAGCGTAGCAGCCACCCTAAACTCGGCCTTACTACAAGTGTCATTAGAACATTCTGCTGTCTGTTGCCACACCATGAAAAGTTGCAGTTGTAGCACCTTCAAGCCGCACGTGCCAAGCCTTTCATCAGCTTGCTGACCACTTCCTATTGGTAGTTGGGCTGATGAGCGGGTGGATGACTGCATGACAGGCTAAGATATGTATGTAACTATATTATTATATGTTTCCAACACCTGATTACCAGTGGTCAAAATATTCTAATGTTAATGCACTTTCAGCTGGACTTGCTTCAGTACATTGGTGATTTTTTCATTCTTTATTTATTTATAAAAATATTTTACCAGGAAGTAATACATTGAGAGTTACCTCTCGTTTTCAAGTATGTCCTGGGCACAGAGTAAAACAAATAATACATGGTTACAAGTACAGTTACATAAATGAACAGGGTATACAATATATATATATATATATATATATATATATATATATATATATATATATATATATATATATAGCTCAGTGTTTGACTTTTTCACCTGTGCTGAAGCAGGGATATTCTTAAAACCCAACCTGTATATATATATATATATAATGGCAGAAGCCATGTGTACCTCATTGCGCGCACAATAACAGGATGCCTGCATTTATTTCTTTGGTTCTGTCCTATATCTTTCTCCTATCCATGCAAGCGTTCAGTAATATAGCCTAAGCATGCGCAGTTCACTAGTAAAGATCTGAGCTGAAGATGGCTCGCCAGTAAAGCTTTGGGACATACATAACTATTTCTAGCTTGTTCCATCGACATACCTAAAATGTTTAAGGTGCGATTTGCAACAGCATTTGCAGCTTTATCTTTCTATCCTGGCAGAAAAATATTGATTGGTACATTTTTTCTAGAGAGCGAGAGACCTTAATCTGGGGGTGGCCAATGCCAGTCCTCAAGGGCCACCAACAGGTTGGGTTTTAAGAATATCCCTGCTTCAGCACAGGTGAAAAAGTCAAACACTGAGCCACCTGTGCTGAAGCAGGGATAAGCTTTAATACCTGATCTGTTGGTGGCGCTTGAGGACTGGAGTTGGCCATCTCTGGATTAATCATTCCAAGGCCAACAATACTACTAGTGACTTATTTATTTTTAACTTAAAATTTGTATGGTCTCAAAGTGTAAAAAGGGTAGACAGAGGGGTGGGGGTTTATCTTGCCACAATATCCGTACACATCACTTTCGCTGGATGCGCAGATCCAGAAATCCGCACGTAATTATGTACTGGAGTAACCAATCCACAGTCCTAGATCCTCAGACCTGTCGGGGAATATTCTCTAGTTATGTAATAAAGGGGGTAAGGACAGGGTAACCGCTAACGCGTTCTGGGTATCTAGCACCATAAGCAATTTATTTCCAGTACATTAGACACACTCCCGGGTGGGTTGTTAAACAGTGACATTTTTCTGATGACCATTATTATTTTATCATCACCGTGAAGTGAAACTTATTTGCTACAGAGTTTTTTGATAGGAAAAAATCGCTGGTGTTGTGATGGAAGTGACGTCACTGCTGGCAGGAGAGGCCATCAGTGATGTCGGGGGAGGGAGAGGAAAGACACTGACACACACAGACACACACACAAGGAATTCACAGTTAATATAAATAAAGAAATGCAAATAGCTAAAACACGTGTTCTAAGTCAAACTTCTTTGCGTTTTGGCACTGAAATTGTGTTTTGATTTTTTTTAATTAAAAACATCACCATTACAAATACAATTTCTGTGACAAAACCGTGACAACAGACAAAAGTTTCACTTAAAACGCGTGTGATCGACACACAATTTTTTTAAATTTTTTTTCCATGTATGTATACAATCTTTTTTATATGTGGAAACATTTTTGTAGATGGATAGCTATATCTATCTCTCGAAGGGGGAAAAAATGCGTGTAGTATAATTTTATTTTGTATTGAATTTATTTTTGAACCATTCTCTCTTTCTTTCCTCCCAACACCTGCAGAGGTTCTTCCAGATCAACTCCACCCAGCTGAAGATGGAACCGGTCACCAGTGTGTGATCAGTGCGTGTACCGTATGCATGAGATGGGAACGAGTGAGATGGTGTACGAATGTGCGTCGGAGCAAAAGAATCCCAAAACACTTGTTTTGTGTACATTTTAATAATGTTACAGAAATATCATTCAGCTACCAAGGAGAAAACCATAAAGTCAGCATTGCAGGTCTTATCAAAGTTTACGTGACACTTTTTTTAAGGGAGTTTTGCTGAACCGGTTGCAGCTCATAGCTCTATAGGCAGAGCTAAAAAAATAATCACATACCATTCTTAATAGTTGAAGTTGTAACCGAAACCTACATCACAATATCCATCTTCTATTTGCCAATATCGCACGGCAAAACCACCTTCCAGTCCCTCAACCGTACAAGGAGATGGATAGGAGTGAATCCCTCCGTGGTGGTGATCGTTCTGCATTACAGAACATGTGCAAAACTCCTTTCTTTCAAATATATGTTAATGACGACAGTATTTTGAGGGAGGAAGTTTAAAGGGGGGGGGGGGAAGATACATTTCTAGTAAAAGATAAGAGGCTCCCTGGTAAATGGGGAGAGTTGGCTGCTATGGTTATGGCTTTCACCCAGCAGGAGGGTTTAGTGGGACCTGCAGCCTCTCTGGTTATCCCAAAGGTAGTCACGCAAAAATATAGGCGGGTGGATATTTTTTTTTTTTTTAATTAGTTTGTATGTTAAAAACAGTCTCACTTTTCACAATATACACCTTTTTTGATGCCACTGAACGTCCTCGAGTGCTAGAAAATTCCATATTAGAAGACGTCACCAAATCGAATTCTGCGGCCACGCTGCTGATGTTCAGGACCACCCTTCACATGCCCTCGAGAACCAGAGGGACCTGCAACTCCATTTGGGGAACAATGCCTTGCTGGCCTTGTCGGCGCTGAAGGGGTTAAACCGAGCCCGCAGCAATACAAAAGCAAAACCACTTCGAACTTTCTAAATGCCTTGCAAAGCACCACGAGAAACCCCCTGCTGTGGGTTCTCTTCGTGGTTGTTGCTCTGGGATACACTGGGCGGTGTGGGGTGGGGAAATGAATAAAATCAACGTTTCAGGCATGGCAACACACTGCAACTTTGGCTACTTAAAATTCTAATTATCTCAGAAGAATGGGCTGCAGACTGGCGGTACATAGACTAAACAATGCACCACGTTCAAGGGGAGGGGGAATTTAATATATTATTTTTTTTCCACAATTGTGCAATGATTCTTTTTCAGGCTGGGGCAGTGGAACCCTCAGTGATGGAATGCAGTGTAAATATTCCTCAGCTCTTACACTGCAACGCACTCATGTTCTAAGGGGTCTGTTGTATTGTCTCGTCGTATGGCCTCGTTCTGATTCCGTGTGGGGGTTATTTTTAACGGCGTCTGATCAAATGGATGTTAGATTTCTTCATCTGTTAGAAACACATTTCATAAAAAAGGAGGCCTTAATTAAAATTGTATTTTTAAATAAAGAAGATTTGATAACGGCTTTGTGTATCATATTCTTGCCTTTGGTACCATTATCTTAATTAAGCTACTCGCAGCCTGCTGCAGATTCCAACATGGATCCCAATGATACCCAGACCTCAGGAAACCGCATGCAAATTGTATGTTCCCCTTAAAGCAGCAGTCCAAGCTGACATGTTATTTTTTTTTCCCTTAATATGTGCATTGATACAATCCACACAATGATAAGTAATTAGCGAAGTGCTGATCGATTGGCGAAGATTCTGCTTGGGAGTTCATTAAATGGCTGTCCGCGCAGCAGAAGAGGACCAAAGATGCAAAGTTCTGTGAGGAAGATCATGTGACCAGGCAGTCACTAGATACAATTGGTGCACTGCTAGAGAGAGGGCAGGGCTCAACAAGGGGTGTGCCAGAGCCTGTTTCAGAAAAGGAAGGGGATGTGAGTTTGTAAATGGTTGCTATAGAAACAAAAAATGCTTGTTACATTATAATACATTAAAAAATGTCATTCAGAGTATTTTCTCATAGCACAGAACTGAATGATTAAAAAACACGTAGCATATTGCTTGGTCTGCATCTTTTAATTATTTTGTATAATGTAGGAACGACTTACCTGCGGAAGTGGTTGGAATGCTCTCGAAATGTTGTCCATATACTTTTATGCCTGATATTTTATTTATTTTTATTTTCAGGTTCTTTTGCTCTATATGAAGCATTATTTTGATTATATATTGTTGGTGAAAATATTAGTCGGTTCGTATAGGTGGGCAGAGTCTTCTTTCTTTGCGTACTAAGGTAGGTAAAAGACACAGAAGAGTGCGGGGCCTCTGTAAGCTCCGGCATCGCCTCCCACTCCTCACCTCCAGCATCTTCTCCTAGTGATGACGTGTCGAAATGACAACTGAACGGCAAATGTCTATGACAACGTAACGCTGCTGGAGAAGACGAGATGCCAGAGACGGTATGAGGCCCCGGCACTGAGCCCCGCCAAATTCCCAGCTTTAGGGTCCTTGACTCCTAGTAGTCACTAGCAGGGGGGTATGTCAAAACATAAATAAGGGTAGAAGTGACGGGGGCCAAAGGACACAAAAGCAACAGTTATAGTTGATGGTCCATACTTAAGCACGAAAATGGGTTTTTTTAAACTGCGAAGTGCCAGAAAGCCCTAATGCATTGATGAGTAAATGTAATTTATTTGGGGGTGAAATTTGTCTCCTATCCAAAGCTAAGTTTATATTGCAAGCGTGTCATAGATCAAACTTCCATACGTCTAATCTAGGGTGACCATTTTCTCCCAGTGAAAAACCGGGACAACTGTCGCGCATGTGCGAACGGCTCCTGCCGGCAACGCATTCGTGGTCGGCGCTGGACATCCGCGCATGCACCAACGGCAAACACCAAAAAAAACGGGACGTTTTGGCAGTTTCAAAATTGTAGGGACACCATGACACAATGCCAAAAACTGGGGAAATCCCGGAAAAAAGAGGGCGTGTGGCTACCCTAGTGTCTAACCCCTTGTAACCATCATCTTGAGATGTGTGAGTATGGAGCTCAGTTACCCTGCGTCCTCATTAATATTATGTATTCTATGCTCTAAATTATTGGTTGGATAAAAAGGTTTTGAGTTATTAAAAAAAATGTTTTATCATAAAAAGTAAGTTTGATTTTAGGGAGAAATAAATATGCAAAGATCTTAACTTTTTTTAAGTGTGACTGTACAAGGAGAAACAATCCAACTCTCCTTTCTCCTCCTTTTTAAAGAATAAGGAATCCGTTTTAACTTTGAACGCTTGCTCAAAAGAATTGTGCTTGAACCCCAGTGGACAATAGATATTCACGCTTCAGTAAAACAGGGTCCTGCAATGCAAGCCCTTCTGTCGTGACATGGTGCAATGTCATTTGTGAGGTCCCCTGTGCTGTCAGTCCGGCAGAAACGAGACGTTCCCGTGCATGACTGTGCGAGATAAAGATTGATAGTAAACACAAAATCCAAGGGGAGCATGGGGAGGAAACAAAAATAAATTTAAGTTCAGCAGAATAGCAATGTGGATAAAAAGCCTCCAAACGACTTGGCTCTAATAGAATGACTACTTACAAGATGTAAGAGTCAAAACAACAGGGTTGACTCACAGTCAATGGTTGGTAGATGGTAAAGTTGTCATCTGGGTGGATCAGGTTCTCAGGAGGATGTGGCCCAATGTTAAGAGAAAGAAACTGGCATAGCGCAGATCAACCAAGGTAAAAAAGTTTATAGCAACAAAAGTAATATACTCACAATCTAACAATAAAAAACGGGCATATCACACTGCAATAGTGTAAGAGAGGATGACTGCAGCCAGCTGGCTCACCATCCCGCAACGCTCCCCACTTCTCTGTCTCTGCCTCCGGTCAGCTGTGACACCGCTCTGTCTGGCGTCTGACGTTAGATCCGGGTCCGTCGCTAGGTAAGGGCTGGATCCCGTTTTTTATTGTTAGATTGTGAGTATATTACTTTTATTGCTATAAACTTTTTTACCTTGGTTGATCTGCGCTATGCCAGTTTCTTTCTCTTACCATTGGGCCACATCCTCCTGAGAACCTGATCCACCCAGATGACAACTTTACCATCTATCAACCATTGACTGTATGAGTCAACCCTGTTGTTTTGACTCTTACATCTTGTAAGTAGTCATTCTATTAGAGCCAAGTCGTTTGGAGGCTTTTTTTCCACATTGCTATTCTGCTGCACTTAAATTTATTTTTGTTTCCTCCCCATGCTCCCGTTGGATTTTGTGTTTACTGCTGTTACTGTGGGGGAAGAGTGAAGACTGCCCCTTCCAGTGGGTTCCGAGCAGGGGGTGAAACTGTATTTACATCATTATTATTATTATATATTCACTTATTTAAGTATCCATTAAGTCACTTATTATTAGTGTTTCCTTTTTATTTGTTTGCGCCTGTGTTCACTTTACCAGATAAAGATTGATATCCATTCATAGCTCCTCATTATTTACTAGTATAGCCCCGGTCCCCTTGGACTTCCAGAGACCCCCTCCTTGCTCGCACCCTGCCAAGCAGTGGAGAAGCCGTAACAACGGACATCTACATTCAGGTGGGACCGGCGGCCCTTATACGCATCCTCGTAGAAGGCATTTACGCAACCGCGTTGTTGGACACTGGATCTCATGTGACCATTGTGTATCGCTCGTTCTATGATCAACATCTGAGTCACCTGCCATTGCAAACTGCAGACACTATGAAACTCTGGGGACTTAGTCATGAGGCCTATCCCATTGATGGCGTGGTGAAACTTCGGCTGGCCATACTACAATTGAACACTGGCAAGTCCCATCCCATGGAAGTGGAGGTACTAATATGCCCCGAACCTCAAGAGCATCCCAGTGCCCCGATTATCCTGGGAACAAATACCGATGTGGTACGGGCCGTGTTCCGAGCATACTTGAAAGAGGCTTGTGAATTACCCCTCTCGCTCTACCCATACAACCCAGTATGACGGAAGACGACCCGCCGAGCCCTGATGAAGTAGAATACGGAGACTTATTCAATACTCACGAAGGAGTGACCGTGATTCCCCCAGGGGGAGTAGAAGTTATGTGGGCGGAATGCTGCTATCCCGAACGAGACGAGGCCGATCAGCTTTTCTCCTTAGAGAGTGCACCCGAAGAGGATGCCTATCGGGGTTACCGACTTGTGCCTGAGATCCGAGAGTGGAAGGGCAAAATACCTCTGAACGTCAAGGTATATGTTCACAACACCTCTCCCTATCCCATGCCCCTAGACCATGGGCAACGATTGGGACGGATATACGCGGTTACCTCTGTCGATATGATGTCCACCCAAGTAGATGAGGCAGCACCACTGGAGCAGACCATGGAGATGGCCTTTGACTTTGGGAAATCCGCCTTGTCCGCGGCATGGAGGGCACGGCTGACTGCCAAGTTGGAAGAACGGAAGGACGTGTTTTCCACGAGTGACATGGATGTGGGCTGTAGCCGAAATGCCCAACACACTATCCGGCTAAGTGACACCACTCCGTTTCGGGAACGATCTCGTCGTATTGCCCCTCGAGATGTGGAGGATATGAGAGACGTGTTACGAGAGATGGAAGCGGCGGGCATTGTGACTGAATCCTGTAGCCCCTACGCATCGGCGATTGTGGTGGTGCGAAAGAAGAATGGGTCGGTGCGATTGTGTGTCGATTACCGGACCCTGAACAACCGTACCATACCTGACCAGTATACACTGCCACGAATTGAAGAAATCCTCAATGCACTGTTGGGAAGCCAGTGGTTCAGTGTCTTGGACTTGAGGTCTGGGTACTACCAGGTGCCTATGAGTGCAGACGATCAGGAGAAGACGGCTTTCGTATGCCCCCTTGGCTTCTATCAATTCACTCGCATGCCCCAAGGTATTTGTGGAGCTCCAGCAACGTTCCAACGGTTGATGGAAAAGACAATTGGAGACATGAATCCCCAGGAATGTCTCATTTATCTGGATGATATCATCGTTTTTGGCAAGACGTTGGAAGAACATGAGACACGGCTAATGAAGGTGTTGGATCGACTGGGGCAAGAGGGTCTGAAGTTATCCTTGGACAAATGTTGATTCTGCCGTACCTCGGTGACCTACGTGAGACATAAAGTATCCGCTGAAGGGATAGCCACGGATCCCGCCAAAATTGAATCAGTGATGGAATAGCCAAGACCCGGAAACGTCATGGAACTACGCTCATTTCTAGGATTCTGCGGATACAACCGCCGTTTTGTATTCCAGTAGGACCAATGTCCATAACAATCTTCTCAAAATATACCCAGAAGATATGGGGCGACCTGCTACATGGGCGCGACTGCCGTTCGATGACAAGTGGACAGACACATGTGAACAAGCCTTCCTTGATCTGAAGAAATGTTTAACAGAGACACCCGTTCTCGCATATGCCGATCCCGAACTACCCTACGTCCTTCATGTGGATGCAAGCCTCAACGGGCTAGGAGCAGTACTCCATCAGAAATACCCGACGGGTCTCAGACCCGTAGCCTATGTCAGCCGCAGTTTAACCCCCAGTGAACAGAACTATCCCGTCCATAAGCTGGAATTCCTTGCCCTTAAGTGGGCAATTGTGGATAAACTCCACGATTACCTGTATGGGGTCAACTTTGAAGTGTGCACAGACAATAATCCGTTGACATACATAATGACAACCGCCAAACTGGACGCTGCAGGCCATCACTGGTTAGCATCCCTCTCAAACTACAGGTTTACCCTGAAGTACAAGCCTGGGCCACTAAACATTGGAGCTGATGCCCTATCTAGAAGGCCCGGACTAGAGGCCACCTCGGATGAGGACATTTGGGAAGAAATTCCTGGGCCAGGAATGTGAGCCATGTGCAACACGGCAGCTATAGTGGGGAATAAAGTGGCCTTCTCTGAATTACGTGTCGTGGATGCCTTGGGATGTCAATCCAAGGCTCTACCTGCTGCCTACTGTGACCCCGAAGGGCTGAACGTTACCCCTGATAAAATTATCTCGTGGAAAGATATGATACAATACCAGGTAAGGGACCCAGTAGTGTCCTTATCCGCCAGGCAGTGCAGAAAAACAAACTTGATATGCTGAAGCGTGCTCCCAGTGACCTGGTAGCGATTCTCATGCAAGAAGCTGCCAAATTCCAGCTGGACAACGGTCTACTCTATCGGGTTGTACAGTACCATGACCATCCCGAGAGGAAACAATTGGTCCTACCCCGAAACTTACAATATCTGGTCCTGAAAGCCTTACACGATGAACATGGCCATCTGGGCATAGAAAAGACTTTTGGGTTGGTGCGTGATTGGTTCTTCTGGCCACGGATGCGTGAATCAGTGGAGCAACACTGCCGTCAGTGCTCCCGATGCATCCAGCGCAAGACCCTCCCTACCAGAGCCGCCACCATGGCACATTTGAAGAGCTCAGTCCCCATGGACGTGGTCTGTATGGACTTTCTGTGTATCGAACCTGATACCCGAGGCATCAGTAACGTGTTGGTCATCACAGATCATTATACTCGCTACGTGCAGGCCTTCCCCACCAAAGACCAAAAGGCCATCACTGTAGCTAAAGTGCTATGGGAACGATACTTTATCCATTATGGGCTGCCAAACTGTCAGCATTCGGACCAAGGTCGGGACTTCGAAAGCAAGATTATTAAGGAAATGCTCAAGCTACTAAACATTACTAAGTCTCGAACCACCTCATACCACCCAGAGGGAGACGCCTTACCGGAGAGATTCAACAGGACCCTCCTGGACATGCTCGGCACGTTAAAAGGATCTCAGAAGAGAGAATGGAGCAAGCATGTGGAGTCTTTGGTGCATGCCTACAATTGCACCTGCCAACGGGTCAGGTTTTCAGGATATTCCAGCTTCAGCACAGGTGTCCCAATCAGAGGCTGAGCTACCTGTGCTGAAGCGGGGATATCCTGCAAACCTGACCTGTTGGACGGTCTTGAAGACTGAAGTTGAGCACCCATGGTTTAGAACCTTGTCAAGGAGTCCATCATTGATCAATCATCACTGGGACTTTCTGTGACCTACACAAAAACATGAACCTGCAGCGAATAAGACTATGAAGATGGAAACATTGTTTTTATAAATATCACTATTCTTAAAAATAGATGGACTTTGATTTTGAATTTTTTTTTTTTAACAATTGACAGAGTGGACGGGAGACGAGATCCTACCTCTGTAACCCCAGCCAAGTCATTTAAGTCCGAGCGCACTGAAAATGGACAGATTATAAACTTTTTGGCAGACCTAGGACACCTTTATAATTTTAATATACGGAATGCATTATTAATAATTGAAGTCAATTCTACAGGGACCTAGATGTCTATGAAACTATCAGAGCTCATGATATTGTAATAGTGGGGGCGTTATTAAAACCACGCTTCATTGGTTTCTTTAGGGGGGGGTGGAAACAGAAAATATACACTCATAACATTCTGGGCCATATTTACTAAACAGTGCTACGCAGGAAGACACATTTGGCCCATTCAAGCAAACGGGCCATAAGGTGACTTCGGGCGCAGGAAGGTTTCATATGAAGTAAGACTTTCATACCTTTTTCTCATGGTGCTGGCGTCCGAGCTGGCTGGGATTGTAAGCTGATGTAAGAAGGGGTGCCAGGGACCTTCACAGACAGGTTACTTTATTTGACAGGACAGACGTCATACATTCTTCGTCCCTGGGAACTCAGATAGTTCCCAGGGAGGTACACATGGCTTTGTCACCTTCCCTTGCCCATGGTTAAAGAGAACTTGAAATCTGTGGCTCCAGTGAACTGGGGTCACTCCCAGGTGCCGTCCAAGACTCTGTGTAGGGGTGTACTTCTAGCGTTCCAATCTACGGTCATCCTTACAATGCCCTAGAACAGGGGTGTGAAAACTTGCCTTGCGCCCCCCTGCCAGCTTCCCCCCCCCCTCTGCCGGCTCTCCCCTCCCTTCTCGCGCCCCCATTACCTGCTCATTTGATGCCACGTTGCCATGACAACGCGACGTGTCACACCACGTGACCCCGCGGCGTCATTTGATGCTGCGTTGCCACAGCGGCCCATCACCACAGCTTACTGAATCCCGGTAAGGGAAGTTGCAGAGGCCTCGCAAGGTCCCTCTGCAACTGCCGCACCCGGGGGGGGAAAAATCTCGCACCCCACAGTTTGCGCACCCCTGCCCTAGAACTTTACACTATGGCGACCTGGTGTGCATATGCATAGGGTCCCTGATTTAGGGATCCTTTACCTTGAAATGTCACGCACGTCCTCTTTGAAGGAAAGATAGCATTCTCTGGCATCGTGACTATTGCAGTGACCCTTCCTACATAACGGACACTCTTCCCTAACTGTAAAACAATAAAAGGTGACCATACTTCTTCACTCAAATTTCCACATTAAAGACATTACTATTAACACCATACACTTAAGACAGTGAGACTCTTCTCCTCTGGTGTCCTCCAGGAGCCTGGGGTCTGGAAGCTACTGCAGATCATCTTATACATTTGTGTGATGTCACCATCCTGCCCTGGTAACTGGGCAAGGTACAGACATCCTTAACCTATCAGGATCCACACGTCAGGTGACTGTTCCAGTAGGTTCTGGAGCTCAGAGAGACTGCGACGTGCACGCTCACGTTCGGCACTCTTGTAGGTTTGACAATGGGAGTTGTCAAACAAGAAACGACTCCTGGCGGCGAAGTACAGCGTTGTCGCTGCTGCACTTGAAGGGGACAACTGAGGTTGTCATTTCAAACGGCAGCCGCGTCACGTGTATTTCACCAGCCAATCACAAACACACACACACTTTGTTTTTTTTGTTTTTTTATTAAATGGATGACGTAAGTCCCGCCTCCAAGTCGCGTCATTCAGTCTGCTGGGGATGAGCCCACATCGCCCGGCAGACAGAGGCGCGCGGACGCAACGTAGGCTGTCTGAGCTCAGCCTAGGGAGGGTCCAGTGACCCGACAGGAGCTACTTTGGCAACATAAACTAACCATCTGAAATAAGTTACATAGAATAAGCTATGCTATGCTAGTTGGGGCCTTTCCTATACATTAACCTGTTACTTCCCTTATTTAGACCACAGTAAACACACTTTATTTGATTTAGTGACTTTAGTTTTAAAATGGGAAATCACTATTACATGCAAGACTGTCTATATATAATGGGTCTCATAATTTGAAGCTGAAGCACATAAAGTGAATGCGTTACATGTCGCTCACCATTTATTTCCCCGTTCTCTGGCATAGCCCTTATTTTCTTCTTATTTATTCCACCACCTACATTGTATTCTTACCAGTAAAATGGTTATGTTATTGGTGAACCTCACCGCATCTCTCTAAACATGGTCACATAGTCTTATGGGTCTCAGCCTTCCACTATATGAGGACCAAGGAGCAGTGCACTCCTGATGGAAAGGACTGGTACATACTGTATCTAGAGCCACCTCCAAACACACAGCACAATACCCTTACGCTGCGCTTATAGTGACGGCAACGCAATGTCGTGTCAAAACAAATGCATTGTCACCGTCGTCGGCGCTTATAGTGCACGTGATGGCGCAACCAAGCGACAGCGCTACCAAAAATCTGGTAGTCCCTGTTATTTGATTTTTTTCAGCGACGGTCTCCACTTGTGGCCAATCAGAGAGCTTCTCCGTCCCTCTGCCTTCCCCCTTTCTGACGTCACTGGCTTTGTAGCCAGCGACGTCGCCTAAACTTACATTACAACCATCGCAATGGCGATGGCGACGTCATCGGTCGCTTCGCCGGCTGTATAAGCGCTGCCTAAGCATACAGACAAATAATGCTGCCGGGCAACACCCAATTCAGGGATTAACAGTTCTCCTGGGCCCGGTAACAGCACACAGTTATACAGGGAGCAGCGATATAGCATGGGCCGCACATGTTCCATTGTGTTCTGTTTATGCGGGTTGTTCCGAATTTTCTTTAAATCTGCAATTACACACTACAGAATCCCCTATTAAGCTTCTTCAATTATTAACCATGGCAGTGAAGAGGTTAATATAATAGAGCTTGTACTATAAAACAAGTGAAGATTTGCACGCGCCATTGGATTCTGCTTATGGTGATTTTGTAACGTTGCTAATATTACCAGAAACGGTTTTATATCTATTATATTATTCCCTTTTACACTGGACGGTGGAGTACTGGTGGTAAGCTCGCCACTTCGTAAAATGCATGATAAACTTGGGTCTAAAATGTGTATATTTTATTATATTGTGTTGTTAATCAACATTATTATTATATTTCACGAATTCATAATTGTAAATATGTGTATTTATTACATTTATATGGTGGCAGGTGCAATCTATAAGCAGTAATTAATGGTTTATTTTAGCTCCTTTACAAACATGACTATAATTTCACATAAATACAAGTTTTCCTACCACCCAGACACAACAGGGATCTGGAATTCTCTCTGGTCCCAAAGCCCAATTCTCTTGTTTGTCCCCAGGGTTATCATGTTAGGTGTTCATTTCATTTCAATTGATGTGTGTGTGTGTGTGTGTGTGTGTGTGTGTGTGTGTGTGTGTGTGTGTGTGTGTGTGTGTGTGTGTGTGTGTGTGTGTGTGTGTCTGTGTCTGTGTCTGTGTCTGTGTCACTGGGTAGAATGCCTACACAGGCAGATGTAGTAGACAGTAGTAAAATTCAACAATAGCCAGTTATGATCACAAAAAGGGGTAAAAACACACACACAACACATGGTGGTGGGGTGGGTGGGGTCCCGGCCTCTGCTTCTGGGGAGCCTGGGGTACTATATCTCGCGGTGCAGCGCCTCCACCTATGAGAATCCCAGAGTAAACGAAATGACTCCTCATAGGACACAATAATTACTATACAACCTGGTATTATATAACTGCTTTACTATAGTACAGTATAACAAACGATAACAATAATCACATCAATACAATGCATTAACATCATTGGTGGTCCCCTGAAGTACTGAGGGTACTGTGGCACCAATACCTCTGGTGCCCTGTCCCAGCATGTCCCACCCTAATGTGAGGTAGTGCTACCCCTGTGTGAACCGTTGGTGCACGTGTATACCTTCCTGGGCACTCCTGTACCCAGGTGGAGTAAAAAACAGTCAGGTCCCACGCAGTGGGGCCTCTGACACCAATCCCCTCACTCCCTTCCCCCTGAGGATTCTGGGACATGTAGTTCCACAGTAATCTATGCAAAGCCATTCCAAGATGCGCTATTCACGCAAAGCATGCTGGGGATTGTAGTCCTGCAAAGCCCTTCCAGTCAATTTAAGATGGCCACCGCGCCGATTGCCACTGCCCATGTGCCGAGCTCCGGAATGACCGTTGCGCTGTTCCCTCTGTTCGCACGGTATCCCGTAGCACAACTGGCCAGTTTCTCGCACCGGAGCAGGATAGGGGACTCAGCTACATCCTCCCCCTGGTGGAGAATCCAACGTCACCGTTTGGGAACACACATATACACACACACAGATACTTTATATAATGAAAAATGCATATCACAACTTATATAATAAAACACAGCATAACCGGTACATACTTTAATGGCATTCAACACTTCAGTTAGAATCACCATAATGGAGGCTAGCTTGCACCGGGACTACTGCTGAGATTCATAGTGGGGTGCCCCTAACGAATCGTAAGCCACCCTCATTGAAGGGCATCTCGGTCTTTGGCTCCGACGAACTTCTTCAACTTCTTCATGGTCGGAGATGCTACTATCAGCTTGAAGCCCTGGCCCTCTCATAGAGTGAATGTCATTAACACCCTTTGGGGTGAAGATAGGACTTATGGGGTCCAGAGACCTACTTGTTGTGGCCATTGGAGTGGGCGACTGACTGACAGGGTCCTTGTCCGCTTCTTCTTCTTCTGCACCGGCCCACCAGTTTCCATGGGTATTTGCAGAAGTACCTTCCAGTGGATCCTGGTTTTCTTCCACTGAAACATCTGGAATCCCTCTGGAATCTTCCTGTTCAGTAGAGGCCAGTATGGGCAACGGATCAGGTTCACTTCCTCCCACTTGAGGGATTGGTAACAAATGATTCCGATGCCAGACTTTTATCAGCCCCTCCGAATCCTTGATGCAATAGACGGGGAGGCCTGGCATCTGCGACTCCGCCTCGAAGGGAGCCTCTTGCCAGAGATCCACTAACTTATGCTTTCCTGGTATTCCTAAGTTACGCTGGAGTACTGCGTCTCCGGGCTGAAGTTCTCGATGCTGTACTTTATGGTCATACCTCCGCTTGTTATTCTCGTTCAACTTGGTGGTGGCTTTTTCCGCCAACTGATATGCTCTACGAAGGTTATCCTGGAGCCTTTGCACATATTTGTGGTGCATCATGGTCGGAGGATACTCGGAGACGAATGTCTACAGGTAGTCGTGCCTCTCTGCTGAACATCATAAAATAAGGTGAGTACCCAGTGGATTCATGCCTGGTGCAATTATAGGCATGTACTAAAGGCTCGACATGGTTACTCCATCCAGGAAGGGCATCTCCTTCAGGGTGATAGGGAGTCATACGAGACGTCTCGATATTGAGCAGTTTTAGAAGTTCTTGCTCTCTAAGTCTCTCCCTTGATCGGAGTGCATCCAATTAGGTAACCCGTAATGGATAAAGTACTTCTCCCATAGTACTTTGGCTACTGTGAGAGCTTTCTGGTCTTTGGTAGGGACCACTAGGGGCCGCTTGAGCATGTCGGGTGTAATGGTCTGTTACTCCGAGAACGTTCCTGATACCCTTAGAGTCTGCCTTGATCCAGAGGAAATCCATGCAGACAAGGTCCATGGGACCCAAGCTCTTCAAGGGACCCATTGAGGCTGCACGTTTAGGCAGTGTTTTTTGCTGAATGCACCACCTACCCCTTCGGCAATGGTGCTCTACCGATTCCCTCATCTTGGGCCAGAAGAATCGATCTCTTATAAGTCCAAAGTTTTGTCTACCCCCAGGTGTCAGTGATCATCATGTAGAGCCTGTAGGACCAGGTACTGCAACCTTCTGGACAGGACTAGTTGTCTCCTATCGGGGTGGTTGCGATAGGGGACGACTCGGTAGAGGAGGCCACGGTCTATTTCCCTCATGATGATAGCGACCGTGTCGGCGGGAGCATACTTCATTAAGGATGGGTTATTCTTTTGTAAGGCCCGGCGTATGGCTTTGGCCACCAGGCCAGCATCGGGTACATCACTAGCTCCTTCCATCTCATTATAGTGTCTTGTGTTATGGACATGCCCTCTGGGTGGCAGGGTTCGGAGATGGCGACTTGTCTTCCACTATCGCCGCTATGGAGCACACTGCCCGGATTCCAGGCCCACGAATTTCTTCCCACTCGCCATCGTCCGATGTCGAACTCCGTCCCGGCCTTCTGGACAGGGCATTGGCACCAGCCTTCAAGGGCCCAGGCTTGTACTTCAGAGTAAACTGATAGTTAGACAGGGCAGCCAATCACCTGTGGCGTCTAATTTGGCGGAGGTCAAGATGTATGTCAACGGGTTGTTGTCAGTTCGCCTTCGAAGGAGACCCCGTATAGATAATCGTGAAGCTTCTCTACAATAGCCCACTTGAGTGCCAGGAATTCCAGTTTATGGACAGGGTAGTTTTGTTCACTCACCGTTATGCTTCAACTCACATACCCTACAGGCCTACGGCCAGTAGCATATACGTGCAGGATATATGGTTGCTCCGGGTCTGCATAGGCCAAGACAGAGGCTTCAGTGAGACTACTTCAGCTCTGTGAAGGCCTTCTCGTAGGCGGAAGTCCATTGGTCCCCAAACGGTGTTCGCGGGGTTGCGGCTTTTTGTCGAGGCTCTTCTGGGACCTTGGCCTTACTTGAGTACCCCTCTACAAATCTTCGGTAGTACCCACAAAACCCCAGGAAATATCATATCTCCATCACATTATCTGGTCTGGGCCAGTTTACCACGGCTTCGACCTTAGCGGGGTCAGTAGCCACTCCTTCTGCAGACACTATGTGGCCCACATAGGTGACCGAAGTGCGACAGAAGCGACATTTGTCCAGGGACAACTTCAAGCCTTCTCTTCCAGTCGATCCAGAACCTTCAGAAGGCGTTCGTGTTCTTTCAAACACGATAATATTGTCCAGATAGACCAGACATTCCCAGGGATTTATATCACCAATGGTCTTTTTCATAAACCTCTGGAACATTGCAGGTGCAGCACAAATGCCTTGGGGCATCCAGGTGAACTGATAAAACCTGAGGGGCAGACAAACGCTGTCTTCTCTGGTCTTTCTGGACTCATGGGTACCTGGTAGTATCCAGACCTCAGGTCCACCACGCTGAACCACTGACAGCCGATAAGGTGCTGAGAATCTCTTCAATCTGCGGCAAGGTATATTGGTCTGGGACTGTGCGGCGGTTCAAGGTGCGGTAGTCCATGCATAGGCGCACAGATCTGTTCTTCTTCTGCACTACCACAATAGGAGAGGCATATGGGCTACGGGACTCCGTTACGATACCCGCCAGCTCCTTCAGGACGTCCTTCACATCCTCCACATCTCTGGGAGCTATGCATCTGGAATGCTCCCGAAATGGAGTGGCGTCGTCCAATAAAATCGTGTGTTGAGCAGCGTTGCTGCAGCCCACATCCATCTCACTGAAGAACACCTCCTTGCATTCTGCCAGCTTCTCGCATAGCTGTTTCTTCCACTCCGCTGGCAAGGACGATTCCCCAAAGTCGAACTGCAATCCAGGAAGGGCTTCTCGCATGGTAGCCGCGTTCACATGAGTCAGGGATTCTATTTGAGTAACCGGTTATATCCGACCCAGTGCTTGACCGACGTCAAACAGTATAGGGTGGGACGAGATATTCTGTATGGTCAACTTGAATCGACAAGGAAGTGAAGACTTCCACTTCATCTCTGGCATCACCTTGAACCCTCTCTTGGCATCTTCTGCGAGCGTGGTCTCTAATGAAAAGTACCCGTCGGTCGCGGCCTGGGTAGTTAGGTACAGCGGCCTTGTGCCTCACTCCTTCTGGGGGAATTTCTGTCAACCCCGTCTCAAGGTTGAAAAATTGTCCAAATCCTTCCTGGGCAGAGATCCTATAGCATTCTTCTTTGAATACAGGATGAATCCGCAAAGAGGGTAGGGGTAATTCGCCGGCTTCTTGCAGATGGCCCAGATCAGGGCTCTCAACATATCCGCGTTGGTCCCCAATATGATGGGAGAACTTGGGTGTTCCCGGGGCTCGGGACATATCCAGGCTTCCACTTCCACGAGGTGGGTTTTGTTGGTATTGAGCTGCAGTATATCCAACCGCACTTGAATCACGCCATCGATGAGGTAGTCTTCACTACTGAGGCCCCACAATATCATCTTTTCTGCCGACTGCATAGGCAGATGCTTCAGATTCAGGTCGTAAAATGGCAGATAGATGATGGTCACTTGCAATCCAGTGTCCAGCAATGCAGAGGAGTAGATACCCTCCACTAGTACTCGTACTATGGCCGCAGGTCCTACTCATGTGTAGGCATCCAGTTGGGGCTCCTTTTCGGGGCTAGGCGCAGGGGCGCTATCCAAGGATGTGGGTGGCTGTTCCGCCGGTTGAACGGCGAAGGCCATGGCCCCAGGAGTGGGATCTTTGATTTTGGACAGTCTTTGGCAAGGTGACCTTCTCGTCGCAGTTATAGCAGCGAGTGCCTCGGGTCGCAACGCCACTAGGCATAGTGACTGGTTTCCAGGGCACCCTGGAGACGGAGACAGGTGCCACTGAAGGAGGGTTATCCTCAGCACTTTCCGTCTCATTAGGCTTCTGAGCCGACGCCCCTTTGGCCTCTCCCTTGCGAGAGTCCTTAGGTTTCTCGGGCGTGTGTAGCCATGCATGTGCCTCGTGCACTTTCACCTGATTCAATAGCCCCGTAAACTTAGGAGGACTTCCTTGCATGAGAGCGCACTGTAGTAGGTTGGCTATATGATGGGTGGGGCTCGATCCTCTCAGGAACTGTTTACGCCAAAATTCATCCACTTCATAGATGGGGTGAGTTTGCGGGTGAGTAGTGGCTACAATACTAATTGTATACGGTGATGGAATGCAGATAGCTCCTCCCTTTCTTTCTGTCGGAGGGCATAGAACTTAGACCAAAGTTCACTTTCATCATCCTCCAGACCATAGGCCTGAGTTAGGAAGTCAACTAACATCCGGGTCGTTACATCCACATTCTGTTCCCGGTGCATTCTTACCATCGTCGAAAACGGGGGCTTTAAGCATTCCATTATCCGCTATCTCTGGACAGCCTCGGGACAAGACCACTCTTCCAGTACTTGTAAGGTATGTGTCACGCTGTGCTCACCACAAATAATGCGGGACCCCGAAGCTGAGGTGGGAATGGGTATAAACGCCACCCACAGCCACGAGGGCACGTCTGGAGTGTAGGTTGGTCGAGGTAGCCGGGTGGGGGTTGGAGAGGTACGGGTCGTCGTTATACTTGCTGGGGTCAGGGTAGGAGAGGTCCGGATCGTTGGAGGTACTATTAGCCGTGGTCAAGGTTTGGAGAGAGGAGAGTTGTCGTTTGGCCGAGTGCTGAGGTCAGGATAGGAGAGAAGCGGATGGTCAAGGAACAAGCCAGGTCGGTACACAAACAAGGTTCAGCAAGACAAGGCAAGACTGTGGAGACAGAGTAGTGAAAAAGCAGCAACGTAACAAGAACTATGCTCAGCCGATGTGTCAGTGGCACAGCTGAGCATATAAGGAAGTGAGGGACCAATGGGAGAAGGGGTGGAACACGGTGCATCCTCAGTGGGAGCAGGGATAGGTAGAGATGCAGGAGACAGGTGTAGGCAATGGGAAGATGATCATACCTGTTGACGCGGAGCTTGTGTGTGTTGCACACGCGTCACGTGCGCACGCCGCTGGTGCATAAGCACAAACCAGAGGCGGGATCTTCCGCCAGTGTTCCCGGTAGGGAGCCAGGCGCGCGCCCACATCTGGCGCTGTAGAGAGGTGGCGCAGGACCCGAGGATGTGCTGTCGGGAGTGGGGAGCGTGGACGACGGAGGAGGTAAGGCGGGAGTGAACCGAGGGCGGCGTGACTCCCGATCCCTTACAGTATGGTCCTTCCATCCCTCAATCGATTCTTCCCCTGTGGGCATTGGCAATACCCCAGAAAAGACATTCAACTTACGGTACTGCTGCGTCGGGGACAGCTGGCTTAGCTTCTCTGTCGGCTGCTGTAGGGCTCTAGCGACTACATGAGCTCCATCCGAACTGCAGGAACTAAGGTGGCTTCGACCAGACTGTTAGCTGCCGGCCTCACTTTGGCTAGGACTCCCTGGGGAAGGTAAAGTCGTAACTACCTGACGACACTCCTCCACGCTAGGGGAGACAATAGGTGTTTCCATTTTGATGGTTAGTTCGGGGTATATGAGGGGACATCCGCCGGGTGGGGCTCCAGAGAGCTGCAGAAACTGTGGAGCATTTTCCTCCGGTATGTCACGGCGGCAGTTAACTAAAATCGTACTCCACAGGAGAGTTGTATCCCACTTTAGATCTAAGAGGTGGGCTTTAGCAAACCCCGGGATCTGGCTCAATGTTGCGCACATAGTGACATTGGAACATGGCTGATGGTCGACCACGTGGCGGGGACGTGCTCGGCATTGCAGATCCCACTCGTGGACCCTCTGGCGGGATGGTAGGTACATGTTCCTTTCTTTAATCTGACTTCTTTAATTTAGATCGGACACCCCAGGCCACAATCTCAGCAGCGCCTCCAAATGTAACCCCCTTTCCCTATGCCTGTGGGAAACTGCGGGCGATTACGCGTGCTGCTGTTACCTGTGAGGCTCACAGGAGGCCAAAGCCTCTGCTTCTGGGGAGTCTGGGGTACTTTATCTCGCGGTGCAGCGCCTCTACCTATGAGGATCCCAGTGTAAGCAGGATCACTCCTCATAGGAGACAATAATAACTATACAACCTGGTATTATATAACTGCTTTACTGTAGTACAGTATAACAAACGATAACAATCACATCAATACAATACAATGCATTAACATCAATGGTGGTCCCCCGAAGTAAGGAGGGTGCTGTGGCACCAATACCTCTGGTGTCCTGTTCGAACAAGTCCCACCCAAATGTGAGGTAGCGCTACCCCTGTGTGCACCGCTGGGGCACGTGTATACCTTCCTGGGCACTCCTGTACCCAGGTGCAGCTGGTGGAGCAAGGAACGGTCAGGTCCCACGCCGCGGGGCCACCGACATCAATCCCCTCACTCCTTAGGGTCCTGATTCTCCTCACAAGGTGAGCTCCAGTAGGAGGGTCTCACCTGAATGTCTCAGGGTCCTGTGGCCTGGTCCTAGGCCCCAGGACACCGGATGGACGTCTTGTCACCGATGCCTCAGCACTACTATTATACTAATGGGCTTGCCCTTTAGTCCCTATCTGGGGCCTACCCTGCAACACACCACTGGGGTGGCTCAGAGCCTAGCTGGGGCCTAAGGGGAAAGGCCTAGTCCAGGAGACACTGCTCCCTGGACCCTACCTGCTCCCTTGGCTCCTCCATCAGAAATCCTTGTACTAGAGGATATTCTGTCCTTTCAGGCTGCTTCAATTCCATTGACTGGGACACCCTACCTGATTTCTCTTCCCCCCGAGGATTCTGGGACATGTAGTCCCGCAGTACTCTGTGCGGAGCCATTCCAAAATGGCTGCAGCGCTATTCCCGCAAAGCATGCTGGGGATTGTAGTCCTGCAAAGCCCTTCCAGGCAATTTAAGATGGCCACCGCGCCGATTGCCCCTGCACATGTGCCAAGTTCTGGAATGACCGCTGCGCTGTTTCCTCTGTTCGCACGGGGTCCCGTAGCGCAACTGGTCAGGTCCCCGGCCCGGAGCAGGGTAGGGGACTCGGTTACATGTATATATCATCTGCAACCCTGATATATATATATATATTCATTTATTCTGCACTATTGCAACTGGACTAACACGGCTATTTCCGTTTTTATACATACCGGTATATATTTAAAAAAAATGGAACGGTATCGTCTATTCATTTTTGATTAATAAAGCTCGGCTAACACAGTACTGATATATATATATATACACACAAGATATTTTCCCATGCTTCCATCTCTGGTTCACAAATGAATGTTGCAGCTATTCACGTATCAAGTACCTAGTGATATATATATACCTACCCTTAAGTTACACTGACCAGCGTGAACATGTGTTGCAGATGTTATACAGCTGCAGCATGATAGGACTTTCCATCCTCGGCCTTGGTTAGATAGAATGGAAGCTCATTATGGCAGGGGTTCTCAACTCGACAGAGCCACCTGTGCTGAAGCTGGGATAGCCTTAAAGCCTCACCTGGTTTTTTGGGGGGTGGGTGGTATCTTAAGAACTGGACTTGAGAACCCCTGCATTGGGGCAAATATTGATTCTGCCTCTATTCTTCGATTGTGCACAGCACTGCAATATATAATTTCTATATAACAATAATTTATTGTGCGTGTGTGTGTTCTTGCCACTGGAAATTTTTCCTGTCACTACGCTGCACTTGGGAATGTGTTGTTTTCCAAATACAACAAGTCCAGGAAGTTCAGGTGTAATGTTTACGTCAGAATGTACCTCATTTTTTCCTCACTAACAAGAAAAAAAAACACACACACACACACACACACACACACACACACACACACACACACACACACACACACACACACACACACACACACACACACACACACACACACACACACACACACACACACACACACACACACACACACACACACACACACACACACACACACACACACACACACACACACACACACACGTGGACTCCGTCACCCCACAGAAAAATAAACTGATTTTAAAATAAATAAATGCTGGCTAACCATACTAGCAAACACGTTTAAATTAAAAAAAAAAAAAAAAACACACCTTTACAAAATGACTCATCAAAATAAATAATCTTACATTTATCAAAATCATTTAGCTGATACAGGTGTCAACTTTGCAATATTGCAATAGTCATGTTTTTTATTTTTTATTTTGCAATTCATTTTAATAGGTCACATACATGTAGCAACATACAATAGGTCACATACATGTAACTGTATGGTGTTGTTGTGCAGATGTGTTTGTGCATGAACATCTCTGTCTGTTCCCAGTGAGAATGTATGTGGTGCTGGAGATGTAATTTTAGCCTGTCTCAGCCCCCTCCTCCTCCTGGCTCTGTGTGGTGTTAGCAGGAGGGGAGTCTCTCAGCCTCTCTGTCTGCCTCTCTCTCTCCTGCCTTCCTCTCCTCCCCTCCCCCTCTGTACAGTTCACTGAAATGTATTCTGGGAAGCTGAAATAGACACATAGAGAGGCTGCAAATATGGCTGCACCATGAAAAAAAAAACCAAAATACAATTGCAATCCACATCAAGAAGGGCTGCTAGCTGAGCCTGCTAGGGGCTGATCACGTCCTCTGTGGGGTCTGCAAAACAGAGACCCCCTGCCCCTTCCCCACCCCCCAAAAAAAACAAATCTGTTTATCTGATTTACTTGGCTGGTGGAGCACAAGAGGAGAGAGACACAGACAGCAAAGAGAAAGGAAGCCGAGGCAATTATCTACCCCGAGAACACCAGAAGGGGAAATAAGAGAGATACATTGAATCAAGAGTACAACAAAGACATTAATGGATAGAAACTATCCAACCGCTGGCTTTGGTGATCCATTAGGTGCTGGTTCGGGATGGAGTTACGAAAGGACGGCAAAAGCCAGGTAAGGAAAAAAATAAATTATATATTTGTGATGCAAGAAAATATTTTATTGTTATTATTAATAAGAGCACACGAAATGGGTGCATGTGTGTGTGTGGGGGGGGGGTGACCCAGCTTTGTGTTTCATGCATGGGTTGCAGCCTGTGCACAGATTTGGCCCTGGGTCTGCCGAAGAGGAAAAGGGGGGGATGGAGAGCTGCAGCGGGGGCTACGCCGTTGCTGCAGCGTTCTATCCCCCCCTCATTCTAATGCTCATGGGGTGCACCCAGACATTCCAAGCACAACCAACAAGCGCCCTCCCGCATTAAAAAAAAAAACAGGAGAGGCGGGAGGAAAAAAAAAAAAATAATGAATCCAGCCCTGTCTGCTAAAGGCCTGCAGTCTGCAGCAGGGAGCACGCTGCAAGCAAAGGGATTTCCTTCCATTTTGCTTCATTCTTTCAGCTGCTGGAAGAGAGAACAAGAGAGGGGGGGGGGATTGTGAACAAAAAAAAAAAAGGAGGGTGTCATGGAAAATACAATAATGCTGTGCTGGGTGTTGGTGCAATTGTCATTTTGCTTCTAGGGGGTGGTATTCCTAATTAGCCCCCTACTGTTTCTTTTTTTTTAACCGTGCTTTGTGGGGTTTTTTTTTTAAAAGGGTGTTTTTAGCTGATTAGGTATGCAGGGGGCAGCTCAGGGGGTGCTGGGCAGGGACGTGTGGGTGCTAAGGGGCAGTCAGTGGTCTGATTCTCACATTGGTGGAGCGCAGTAATCTTTTGCAGGAGCCGGGTTTGTTTATTTTTGCATATTCAATTGAAAGTCCAGGTGTTACGGGGTGGGGGTGGGGTCTAACTGGCCAGGCTCCCCCTCCCCCCCAACGCTAAATAATAAATGCATTGTAAAGCATGTGTGGTATTTGATTTCCTATCAAGCTGTGGCATTGGTATCTTAAAAAGAGTACCCCCCCCCCGCCCCCTTTCTCTCTGACCCGAGCTGGGGGCTGAATTGCAGGAGGGAGAAGAAAAAGATGGAAGGCAGCAGTGGAAAGAGGATGCAGTGGCAGACATTAGCAGCTCAGCTGAGGTGCACTTATGGTGACAATGGACAGATGTCACACAGTGCACTGCATGTGCATTTTAGCTTCTCTGAATTGTGCTGAAGAACCTGCACAGTGCATAGGAAATCCTACAACTGCTAGCTGGCATGAGGGAAAGCATCCCTTGTCTCCCTCATTATCTTGCACATACGTGCAACGTGAGGCCTAATCCTAAATGAGAAGCAATCAAGAGCAATGTGAGCTACTGAATATGCAGATTTTGCCCAGCTATTAGTGAAGATGTAGAATAGCAAATGATTGCACCAGGATCCTCTAATTCGATTTGGGGGATTTTTTTTTTGTGGGCAAATGCTTCCTGCGGAATAGCAATGGATCCCTACCTGCCATTGCAGAACATGTTCCTTGAAGGCTGCGAGCTGGTTTTAATATGTAACCACATAGCTATGATCCAAAACAATCACATTCCTCATAATTAGTTATGCTATTTGTGGGCAGACACATATAGAAGTTTTTTTTTTTTTTTTTTTTTATTATTATTAGCTTGTCCTCATTACCCGTCCTGGGAAAATCTACTTTCATAAGTACTTTTCAATGAGATTCTACTGTTTCCTTTTTTTCTTTCTTTACCGTTGGCTGGATTACCATCTCCAATTTGCAGGTGGTTAAAACAAGTCTGCTTTAGCTGACAAAGAAGTCTGCTTCTGACCAAAAATAATTAACACCCACATTGCAGAATCTACTTCTTATTTCCTATCTTTAATGCTTCCTTTAGCTTCAGGAAATGCAGATTTCCCCCTCCAACCAATAGTATGCACTTTCCATAAACAAATGCAACTATATATTGAGTTATTTTTGACCTCTGTTATAATCACAATACTGTAGTGTTTTTTTTTTTTTTTTTAAACTATTTTGCAGCTTCATGCCTAGACATCACTAAAGAGGTTAACCCCTTCATGGCCGCTGTCTGCATTACTTTGCTCTGCATTGTGTTGCTTGCAGGAACAGGCAAATGCTCTGAATTTCTAAATGAATTTCTGTTTTGGCTCTGACACCAGATACCACTATCTATACTTCCAGCGCAAAAAGGTTTATATTTTATTAAGCTACACTAATTTACAGCTGTGTTTTCCACCAAAGAATACTAGCGTTCTGATTAGCGCACCGCTATCTCTCCTTGTTTTAAATTATTTTACTATTTGGTTCACGGTTTGTGTTTTCTCCACTACACATATATTTTAATTAATGTGTTTATAATAAAGTTTAATTTTTAAGCCCGATTTAGGGTTGTTCTCCTACTGCGACATTATAGGGATTCTGTCTTTACTCCTCTCTACTAGTTTACATGCAGTAAGAGTAATGGGGCATGTCTGTGAGTGACGGTGTTATGGCTAAGATAACATGGTGTACTGTATATTTGGTTACGTTTTGTTGTGTTTTTCCAATATTTGTTTGCAGACATTTGTGCCAAGCACGATCAAAAACATTCGCACAACTAGGGCTGTGGGACCTGAGGTCATGTGGCCTATTTGGGAAAACTTCTGGCAAAAGTCCCACTTGTTTTTTTTTTGCAGTAATATGGAGAAAATGTTGCATTTTTGCGCATGCCCGAGCAAAGTGAACTTGCACTGAAATTGAGCAAAAATGCACAATCGAGTTGAAAAATCGCGAAAAATTAATGACAAAGGAAATTTGAAGACATTTGCATGGTTCTAGAGTATGAGTGGCTAACTCCAGTTCTCAAGAGCCACCAACAGGTCAGGTTTTAAGGCTATGCCTGCTTCAGCACAGGTGGTTTGGAAGCAGGGATATCCTTAAAACCTGACCTGTTGGTGGCCCTTGAGAACTGGAGTTGGGTGACTCCTGTTCTACTGGTAAAACTAAGAAGCTCCTTTAGGGGAAGATTCACTGTTATTGGTTAACGAAGGGGTGTGCAACTCCAGTCTTCAACCTCCCCAAACACGTCAGGTTTTCAGGATATCCCAGCTTCAGCACGCAGTCTTTGACTGAGCCACCTGTGCTGAAGCAGCGATATCCTGAAAACCTGACCTGTTGGAGGGGGCTGGAGTTTAGCACCCCTGGTTTAGCGCACTGGGGTCCTGCATGAACTGTCGTTAACCTGGGGATCACAGTGTGTTTAACTTGCACCGGAAGTTAGTGAATTTCTCCCATAGCGTTTGATGGATTTGTTTTTTAAACGGGTGTAATTGGGCTGATTTTTGTAACGTTGTTGCAAGATTTAGTTACTATTCGTTTTTATAAAACCTGGAGTTTTCAAAAACTTCCAGAGTTGTCACCCTGAGACAATTCTGTAATTGGCAACCGTAAAGGTATAATGTTATCTAAATTATGACTAAGCAGTTTACGACTGGAAACGGTGACAAAGGTACTAAGACCCTAACCAGCTATTTCCTCCTCCCAACCTCCTGGCTCTGAGATTTCAGTTCTCACCTGCCTCAGCCCAATTAAAGAAACACCATTTTAGATCTGGCTCTTTATAGCTAAAGGGTATGCAAGTTGCTTCCAGGCAGCACATTAGCATCCAATACAGTTATTACAGGATTTAGCTGATAATCATTTTATCTCTTGCTGGGATTTGAACACTCAACCTTCAAGCCACCCAGGGAGGAGACTGTGACGGCTTAACCCCACAAAAGGTTCCACCCGTGACATGGTTTCCCCCACTGATTCTTCAGCAGGCCTATGAATAAATGTCCAGCTTTTGGGTCTCAGAGTAGTAGATTTGAATAATTCTGTATGTTTTTCTTTTAGTGTTTATCATTTATACCGTCAAAAGTGTTTTGTCTTCCAACATTCCAAGCTTAGTATTGTCAATGCCATTGTACATAATGATTTTGTGCCCCCTAAAGCCTGATGTGTAGAATTATGGTCGATTTCTCCCTTTAAAAAAATTCTGGCTGTATTTGGTCACGTTGAAAGTCTTACTTTCATTTTGAGTCACTTGTAGGGCAAGAGAGAGTGGAGAGAAGAGTTGGCATATGACAAGTGTAAAATGTGTACCCTGACCGTGCTAGAATTCCCCCTAATAAGGGACTTATTCAGCGAAGACGCTTCCTGATTGTCATGCGGTGCATGAGAACTTCTCTTTATAAGCTGAAATGTAAATACAATCCAGCTTAATTCAGCTCTCCGCTCATCAGCACCCCTGCCAAAGTCCTAAATATAGCACATCATAGTATTAGGTGAACGAGTTGGACGCAACGGAGTTTGTCGCAAAAGTGATTTATTTAGCCGCAACGGCTAAAGTTTGTAGGTAAATTAATCTCGTTTGTGAACTAATTCTCTGAATATTTAGCTGCCACAGGATGTCTGGAAGAAGTTAGTCACATTATTTTGAATGGGGTTGCTCATGTCCAGACTTAGGAAGTGGCTTCGCAGAATGTTGAATAAGGGCCTAACATTTTATTGACAACTTTGCATTTATAATAGGCGAGCCAAATTGTTAATGGGTGCGATCCCATTTCTGATCTATACAATTTCGTGTCATGCAGAATTGTGTGTCCACAGCTCTGGAAAACTGGCATCATTTAAAGAAGCAATCCAAGCAATATCCTACATGTGTGGTTTTTCTAATAAATCAGTTCTGTAGTATTAGATAATACTTACTGCACTTAAATTAAATAAATTATTCAACTCTTAATGTCATTTTGAATGACTTTTAATATGCTCTGCATCCTTTGATTTCCCAGCAGTGCAAGATCTTTGTAACACTTTCCTGTTTTGTGATAATTTGTTGCCAATGTTCCCAGCAGTTTGGCTGCAAACTGTAACAATAGATAATGTTACCTTAGTAATATAAGAATACATTGTAGCTGCTGAGTTACACTGACTGAAGGATTGATTTGAAACTGAAACGTAGCCATTAAGTGAACCCTGGGAAGCATGATCTTTGCTGATCGATCACTGGAGAGTGAATTAATTGGCAGCTTAAGTAATTCGTTTTCAATACAGGTAATCAAAGGCTGCATATATTAAAACAAAAAAAAGTTTTGTTTTTTTAAGTGCCGCTTGCTTTGCTTCTTTAAAAAATAAAAAAACAGAATGTAAATAAATAAATAAGTAGTTGTTAGTTAATAAGACCTGGTACCTGTGAAAATGTTTGTAGTATAAAAGGACAGATTTGTTACTAAAATTGCTCTGAAGTTCAAAAATCTATATTTCTGATGGTTTTTAGTGGACACGAAAGTGCCGGAGCCCTAAACAAAGAAAAATTAATTTATATCCAAACTACAATAAATATTTCATCTCTAAATAAGTAAATTCAGCAGAGAGCATGGAGCGTTGTCCCCTACTCGGTATCCCAGTACTCGACATGTACATGTTGTCAATTTGTTTTACAAATATTTCTTTGAATGTATCGAGTACAAATTTTTTCGTCTTCTGATGTTGACGATTTCAATATATTTGTCAAATTTGCTGTTTTTCTAACGCAGCGATTTGATTCTTCAATTTTTGTAAATGTGCTTTAGTGTTTCCCCCCCCCCCTTGCGACCCAATTTCCAACAATTTCCTAATTTAAAATATCAAATTAAAAATACCACTTGTGAGCACATTCACATGTCTGACAGGTCCATAGACCTCCCTTTCCCCATTATCTCTTAGCATACAATGCTTCCGCTGCAGCAAGGGGTTCTGGGTAATGACATGCAAATGGATACCGACAGTGCGTCACTTTTTTTGCTTCTTACCCATTTTAATTTGGACCCCTATACGCTTATGCCTGCCGCCTGCCTAATTATTATATCGATTTATCTAGTTGAGTCTTTAAAAAAAGTTAGCAAAACTCTGGAGTTCCTCAAAAAAAAAAGGTTGCTATTGGATCATTTCACAATGACGTGTGTAACAGCATGAAAAATAAATATAAATAAAGACCCTCTTGCCCCTATTCAATATGTTTTGTGAAGCTGCCATCTCTTTGCCAGGGAAGATTTAATCCTGCAGAATGGCGCATAATAAAATGACTTGGGACTGCGCACGTGGAAGTGTGATCTGAAATATTTGCTAATTACATTTTGCAATGCTTCTTTAGTGCATAGGTTAGGTCTGCACGTGGTCTGTCTGCTCCACCACGGGACCTGGGGCTCGAATACCAAAAGGAGAATAGCTGTATGGTTCCAATGACCAGCGGTTACCTTTTTGGTTGGTCATGTAACCAGGCCGAACAAACCACCTTAGCTGGACGCACACAGAATTCTGATCGGAATCAGCCGTCGGCAGTCTGCAGTACAGCTAGCACACAGTAATACCAAGTCTAGCACCGCTAATAATAAGTAGCATTGCTAAGGAACCAGACGCGTGAACAAAGTAACGATAGCAGAATCCTCAGCAAGGTGTGTGCTAATATTATACTTGATTTAGTAGTCAATATATTGACAGAAAAGAACATGGGTAAAGCATGGTGAGTGTACATATTAAAGGGTATGCACGTATTGTCCTTAATTTCTATTTTGCGGGTAGGTTGTTGGAGAACACACAGCTTGCTGTCTTAATTCTAAAAGCTTGTTCACCCTACATGCCACCTTTTTTATATATGTGCTTACCATGAACGTTTACATTGAATGTTTTGTATGCAAGTTCTTTGGTCTCCATTAGCCCCTCTAGATAAAATTGAGGGAGATATTTGCTTAGTGTTCAAAGGACAGGGTACTAAGGGTACAATTCAATTTATCAATCTATGTTAGCGTTGCAGGAAGGTGAAAGTTTTCAGCTTCAAACTGTCTCTTCCACTTTCTAACTTTCCTTGTTATAATTGCAACACGGTTTATCTGTTTTGCAATGTTTAGGCCCGGAAGCCTAAGGCCGCGTTAATGGTAACCGTGACGGCATGCGCGCGTCGTGGACAACACACGTCAATTGAGGCCGCTGGTAGTGCGCGCGACCGCAATTTGGAAAGACAGGTTTTTTTCTTGTCTTTTCAAGTGACGGCCGCGTCACGTGAGCGGTTCAGCCAATGAGGGCGAGCCAGCTCCGTGACGTCACAGCCACGCCTCCCCGTCGCCTGAACCACTACGTTTAGCAATTGCTCCAGCCTGTTGCTCCTGTCACGCCATGAGGTCGCGCGTGCGGCTACTATAAACGAGGCCTAACTGTGAAAAGCACGATAATAATGATCTCAGAATACTCGGTATCTACACTGCTTTTGCGCCTGTAAAAAAAAAATCTCTACCATATTTCCCCCCCCCCATCCCCAAATAAAAACACGCTCATTTCAAGCGTGCAGAAATAAACGAGATAGAAAGGTCAAAAACCCCTTTAGATGTTACCCATGTGTTGTGAGGCCTGCTGATGAACAATTTAACCTGTTCACTGCCGGGGAGGAATCACATTTCTGTGTTATGCTTGCATCACAAATACTTCTGTTTTTATTGATTGCTGGCATGTTTCAAAGTTCGGTCTGTTGGCAATCACTACTCGCTTATTTAAGCAGAAGTCCATAATAGCTTGGGAGGATTGGTCACTTCAAATCAACAATAGGGATCGGCATATTATTATTTTTTTTTTTTAATTCCACGGATCCCTAATAAGCATAATATATATATATATTTTTTAATCCGGCATTGAAAATGAGTGCTTTTAAATAAAAATAGACTTGGGGGGGGTTCACTCTTTGACATCCCAGCATATTGCATTAATTGTACTGTGCCCACATCATCACCCCCATGTTCACTGTCTGTTTGGGTCAGGGATTCCTAAAATGCTATTTCAGCGATATCGACAGTTGCCTGCACATGTAAAAAGACCTTGGGAAAAGCAGTGTTTGAAGATAAGACAACAAAACAAAGGGAAAAGTGTCAACATCTTGTTTTCTAGAGTGATTTTACTGACACGGTCAATAGGATTGATTGCTGCTTTGCAGGGCAGTTCCACTGAGGACCAAACTGAACAAACGCCGGTGATATGTCACCACCTTCCTTTTCATCGAGATGTATTCACAGTGACCGCATTCGCCAAACGGTTAATGTCGGAGGACCGCAGGTGGAATTTCCACTGTAAATGGGATTAAAGCTTTTTAACCTTTTACTGACATGGTGGCCAACAATGCCTTGGGATATAAGAAAGCCAAAATACATTAGTTAGATTTAAGCGAATGTGGCCCTTTATATTAGCTAATTGGGGGGTAATTCTGTTTTAGGCCAAAATCCCCTATTAAACGGGCACATCGGACTATTGA
This sequence comes from Ascaphus truei, assembly GCF_040206685.1. Taxonomy (NCBI): domain Eukaryota; kingdom Metazoa; phylum Chordata; class Amphibia; order Anura; family Ascaphidae; genus Ascaphus; species Ascaphus truei. The sequence continues at coordinate 109,563,144 of NC_134488.1, read as the reverse complement.
GAATAACACCCTAAGTATGATCTTGGCCAAGTCCCTGAGGCCCCCTGTATACCTTGAAGACTGGAGTTGGCCACCCCTGATGCAAGGGCCACCAACAGGTCAGGTTTTCAGGATATCCCTGCTTCAGCGCAAGTGGCTCAGTTGTTGACTGAGCCACAGATCGAGCCAACTTTGCTGAAGCAGGGATAACCTGACCGGTTGGTGGCCCTTGAAAACTGGAGTGGGCCGCCCCTGCTTTAGATGCAGAAAATGATCACTGCGATGGCTACAAGCTTTTCGCAAAAAGAAGTCCTACCGCGCTCTCTCAGCACCCCTCCAGGTGTGACGGGGGCCCAAGTTGAACTGAAGCATTGGAGGTTTTAGGGAAGAGAGAGACTCGTTTTGAATTTAATATAAAGGTGGAAGCTCTTTCTTTAGCACAATGTTGCCAACTGGCGTTATTCAGATGGGACATTCCATCTGTCGTGGGGTTTATCTGCTCCAGAGCATTTTGGTGGAGAGCGCCTGTGCTCACGCTCCCTCCCACCCCGCTCCTGTCTCACATGTTAGCCTTCTGATGTGGTGAAGCATGAGTTTGTGAGACATTGCTGTTAAGAGGTTTTGAGAGGCACAGGGAAGGGGAGGAAAAAGAAAAAAAAGGTGTACTGTATTATCACTGGCTTTAAGTGGGTGAACCTGTTTCAAACCCTAGTGTCATCTCATTGTAATCTAGAGCAAGTTACTTTATCTTCCTGTCTCTCCGGTATCATATATTAGACATTACACTGTAGTTGTGTCTGAAAAAAAAACTCGCTGTACAATAGTTTCTCGCCCATGGAACGTGCATTCTAGTTCCTGAGAGCCAGGATACAGTGGCTCGGCCAGAAGCTTGTAAAGGAACATTGGGAAAGCAGTGATACCCCACAAACATGAGGAAGGGTCAACGTGTTGTTTTCTAATGTACGTGTACTTATGTTGTCAAAACTGACCCCAGCCAGGAACTCCCGCTGAGAAGGTTACTCCTTCCCCCACCAAGCACTGTACACAGATGTGTTGAGCTTTCAAAGCCCTGTAAGTTCCTTCCTCAGGCGTGTCATTTAGGTCTGAAGTGTGTGTGTGTGTGTGTGTGTGTAGAGTTTGTAGACAGACGCAACCAGTGAATCATTGTGACTCGTGGGCACAAGCGACCTCTCGCCATCAGGGATCCGTGATGTACGAACATAGATTGTGCGCAGATCACAAAGAGAATGAGTGTGTATGTGAATTGGGAGGTTGCAGGTGTGTTTAGTGTAGAAGGGAGGTTTCGGAGCTTATTATTTGCACCTAATGTTGCCATTGTGCACGTGGCTGTGTGAGGAGGAACAATACCGCCACAATCAAACCAGGCCCCACAAAGCATTGAGAGATGAGTGTGCCGTCACCTGTATGACAAAGATGAACCACTGTCGGTGACGAGTAATAACGTGCTCGTGGGGCCTTGTAGAGCTAATTGTCTGGCGGGCCCAACTTCTGGGGGGGCGGGGGTGAGAGGGCTGGACAGCTGAGAAGCGGCTGATTTAACCCCCCAGCCCCAGTATCATCCAAATGCCATCCTGGGCCACGTCTTGGCTACCCCCACTTCCAGTAATGGATGAGCAAACGTTTCACTGCGACTGCATCCCCCAAAAATATGATGCAAAGTCTAAGTGGATTGCACGTTAAATAATCATGGCGGCGGTTCTGCCATGACAGTTGTGCAACGGTCTGCAGGTCTGTCTTACAGGATGGGGGGGAATGCATGGATGAACAATATGAAATTGCTGCACTCCGAGGCTCCGGTTGTGCATTTGGCTGGACACTGAGTGTGATTTTGCTCCGTCAGCCCTTTGCTGAAATAACCTGGATGAGCACTGTACTGTGAGGGGAAATAGCCAGGCGGGTGTCAATTCGAGGGTGAAGGGGCAGCACCGTGCACAGTGTCACTGTCATGGATAGGATGAGGATC